>NW_006408588.1:10227314-10231531 GCF_000296735.1 Chrysochloris asiatica | reverse complement strand
AAAATGATTGTTATGTGCTGTAGAGTCAGTTCTGACTCACAGTGACCCTGTACAGGGTTTCCGAGGCTGAAAATCTTTACAGGAGAAGAAAGCCTCATCTTTCTCTCACAGAGCAGCCGCTAGTTTTGAACTGCTGACCTTGCAGTTTACAGCCCGATTTGTAACCACTACACTAATATATATATATATATAGATATAGATAGATAGATAGATAGATAGATATAGATAAATGGATGGATATATATAGATATATATCCTTCCTTTACCATTCAGCCTATGTCTCAATCAACACACAGAAAACTGTTGTTCCGAATTTGGATATATCACTATTTACCTCTATCCTCTTTAGCCCTTGCATACCTCCCTGTATCTCCACTTATCTTCATAATTCTGCCATCCTTCCTCTTCTTGTATATTGCCTGCCCCATCACCCGAGTTAACATGTGTCCACCTTCTAGCCAGTGAGTTACTCTCCCTTCCTCCCTACCCCTGGTAATCAACAATGAATGTTTCTTATATTATGAAAACTTTTTCTTAAGTTTTCATACCACAGTTGTCCTTTTGTGATTGACTAATTTCACTCAGAAGTCCTGGTGTAGCAGACTGCAAAGCCATTTGAACCTCAAGGTCAGTGGTCCAAGTTCACCAGCTGCTCCTCGGAAACCCTATACAAGGTTGCTATGGGTTAGAACCAACTCTATGGCACTTAACAACAACAGCAACTTCACTCAACATAATATCCTCCAGGCTTATGCATGTAATAAGGTGTTTACAGATGCATCATTATTCAACATTGCATAGTATACTGTTGTTTATATGTACCAAGGTTTGTTTATCCATTCTTCCATTGATGGGCACTTAGGCTAACTCCATCTTGTTGCTGTTGTGAATAATGATGTGATGAACATCAGTGTGTATATATATATATACTCATGTCCTGCCCCCTATTTCTTGTGGATATGTATAAAGAAGAGGGATTGCTGGGTCATAGGTATCTCGATTTCCAACTTTCTGAGGAAGTACTGTACTGTTTTTCAGAACAGTAGAACAAGGAAAGTATGAGCGTCCAAGTTTATCCACATCCTTGCCAGCATTTGTTGTTTTCAGGTTTAAAAAATTTTTTTTTGCTATTACTGTTGGTGTGAGATATCTCATTGTTGTTTTATTTTGCATCTCTCTAATGGGAGTCCTGAGGTGACACTGTAGGATAAGCACTTGACCACAAGGTCAGTTTGAAACACTATACAGGGTTGTGAATAACTTAGAACCAAATTGATGGCACTTAAAAACAGTGGCTAATGAGTGTGAACATTTCTTTATGACTGTTGACTGATGGAATATTATCCTTGGTGAACTGTTTGTTCATGGCCTGAGAATCTATTTTAATTAGGTTGTTTGTCTTTTTAATGCAGAGGTGTAGTTTTCCATAAATTTGGATATTAGTCCCTTGACAGTTTTGTCACTGCAAAAAGTTTTTTCCCAGTTTGTGGACTTCCTTTATTCTCTTTCAGAGAAATTATTTGATGCACATAATTGTCTAATTTGTAGGAGATTCTAGTCAAATATTTTTGCCTTCTGCATTTTGTGAGTTTTTTACAGTGTTTGCTACTGTATTCCATGTATTAAAGCACTAAGTTTCTCCCTATTTTTTCACTGATGAACTTTATAGTTCTAGGTTTTACCCTTAGATCTTTATTCCATGATGACTTTGGTTTTGTATAAGGTGTGAAATATGGGTCTTGTTTCATGGTTCTGCAAATGGCTTTCCAGTTTTGCCAGCACCGTTTGTCGAAGAGACCATCTCTTCCCCATTTAATGTGTTTTTGACTCTGTCAAAAAAGACTTTCAACACAATATTGAATAGCAGGGGTGATAAATGATAAAGGGTATCCTTGTCCAGTTTCTTTTACAAAGAGAATGCTTTCAGTTTCTCTGTATTGAGAGTAGTATGTCTGTTGGATTTTATATGTGTTCGTAATTTTGTTAAGGGAATTTACCTTATATTCCTACTATGTTGAGTGTGTTTTTGTTTGTTTATTTTTATCAAGAATGGATGTTGGATTTTGTATCAGTCTGTATGCTCCTTGGAAACACCATACAGGGTCATCATGGGTTGGAACTGACTCGACGGCACTTCACAACAACAACATAAATGACTTTTCTGCATCATCTATATGATCATGTGGTTATTTTTCTTTTTCTTTTATATGGTGGATTATGTTGATTGTCCTAATAATATTGAATCATACTTGCATCCCTGGTATGACTCAAACTTGGTCACGAAGTATTATTTTTTTTGACATGTTGTTGAATTCTACTGACTAGGATTTTGTTGAGAATTTTTACATCTATGTTCATGAGGAACATTGATATAAAATTTTATTTATTGGTGTCTTTGCCTGTTTTGGGTATGAGGTTTATGCTTACTGCATAAAATGTATTCAGGAGTTTTCTGTTCTTTTCTGTGTTTTGGAGTAGTTTGAGTAGAATTTGTGTCATTCCTCTCTGAATGTTTGGTAAAAGTCTCCAGTAAAGCCATTTGTGCCTTGAGTTTTGGGTGTGTTTCGGGGGGAAGGGTCAGAGGAGGGGTGTTTAATGACTTGCTCCACTTTTTCTAGTGTTACAGGTCTGCTCAAATGTTCTACTTCACTCTGTATAAGTTCAGGTAGGTCATGCTTTTCTAAAAAAAAATATCCATTTCTTTTATGTTTCCAAATTTATTTGGAATACACCTCTTCATAATATTTTGTTATGATCCTTTTAATTTCTGTTGGTTGTATTGTGACATCACCATATAGTTTCTTATGTATGTTATTTGCATCCTCCTCCTCTTTTCTTTTGTTAGATTTGTCAGTGGTTTGTTAATTTTACTAATCCTTTCCAAGAACCAGCTTCTTGTTTTGTTGATTCTATCGTTTTTCTGTTTTTCAATTCACTTTTTTTTAGCCTAATCTTTCTTATTTCTTGTCTTCTGGCTTGCTGATATTTTTCTAATTGATGGAGATGTTCTATTAATATGGTGATTTTGGGTCTTTCTTCTATTTGTATGTGTGCATTTATTCCTATAAATTGCCTTCTAAACAGTGTTTCTGCTGTGTCCCAAAGGTGTTGAGTATGTTGTGTTTTTGTTCTCATTCGATTCAAGGAATTTTTTTTGATTGTTCTATTGTCCAGTAGCTTTTAAGTAGGGTGTTAATCGGTTTCCATGTATTTGATTTTGTTTCCTTGATCTTCATGTTGTTCATTTAAATTTTAAAGTTTTATAAAAATGCTATAAAGATCCATTGTAGTATTTTCATATTTGTAAATTTTTTCATACTTGCTTTGTGGCAAAATATATACACAAAAGATATGGTATAATTTGGACAATGTTCTATGTGCCCTGGAAAATAATGTTCATTGTGCTATTATTGGGTTGAGTGCTTTTTATAAATCTATGAAGTCAAGTTGATTGTGTTTAGTTCCACTGTGTCTTTGTTGAGTTTCTTTTTACTTTTCTGTCCTTTTGAATATAGTGTATGGAAATCTCCTAATATTGTTGTGCAAGGGACCTTGGTAGCAAAATGGGTTACATATTGGACTGCTAACTGCAAGATTAGCAGTATGAATCGACCAGCTGCTCCATGGGAGAATGATGAGTCTTGTTGCTTCTGTAAAGATTTAGAGGCTTAGAAATCATATACAAAGTCACTTTGAGTTGGAGCTGACTCTATGGCACACCACCACTGCCACAACAATTATTGAAGAGTTGTCTCTTTCTTCAATTCTATTAGAGATTGATTTATATATTTGGAGGTTCTTTCACTGAGCACATAGGTATTTATTATGGTTATGTCCTCTTGTACAATTGACCCATTGATCGTGACAGAATGTCCTTCTTTGTGTCTTATGCTAGTTTTTACCTTAAAGTATATTTTATCAGAAATTAATATTGCCACTTCTGTTCATTTTGATTGCCATTAGGTGGATATATTTTTTCCATCTTTTAATTTTTAATCTATTATTGCCTTTGTATGTATGGGGTGTCTCTTGTAGACAGAATATTGAAGGCTCATGCTTTCTTTCCGTTGTGCTATTCTTTGTCTCTTGACTTGTGCACTTGGTCTATTTACAGTAGTGTAATTATTGATGGGTATGAATTGATTGCAGTCATTTTGCTGTGTGTGTTTTATGGTGCTGCTGGTTTCTTTGCTCTGGGTGTTTTCCTGTGCTGAGTT
>NW_006408588.1:10204522-10205499 GCF_000296735.1 Chrysochloris asiatica | reverse complement strand
TACTCTACCTCTTGAAATGGTTGAACATGAACTATTTCCTTTTGGTACAGTGACTCTGTGTATTCCTTCCATTTTCTCTTGATGCTTTCTGCATCATTCAATAATGTTCCCAGAGAATCTTTCAATAACGAAATTCAAGGCTTGATTTTTTTCTTCAGTTCTCTCAGCTTGAGAAATGCTGAATGTGTTCTTCTTCCTTTTTGGCTTTCTGATTCCAGATCTTTGCATATTTTGTTGTAATATTTGGATTTATCTTCTCGAGCTGATCTTTGAAATTTTCTGTTCAGCTCTTGGACCTTCTCATTTCTTCCATTTGCTTTAGCATCTCTACGCTGGAGAGCAAGTTTCAGCATATCTTTGGACGTCCATATTGAACTTTTCCTTCTTTCTTGCTTTCTCAATGACTCTTTGCTTTCTTCATGTATGATGTTCTTGATCTCATCCCACAACTCTTCTTGTCTTCGGTCTTTAGTGTTTAATGTATTAAATCTGTTCTTCAGATGATCTTTAAATTCATGTGGGATATATTCAAGGTCATATTTTGACTCTCGTGGACTTGTTTTCATTTTTTTCAGCTTCAGTTTGAATTTGCATGTGAGTAATTGATGGTCTGTTCTGCAGTCTTCCCCTGACCTTGTTTTCACTGATGACATGGAGCTTTTCTATAGTTTCTTTCAACAGATGTAGTCAATTTGATTTCTATGTATTCCATCTGGTGAAGTCCATGTGTATTGTTGTCTCTTATGCTGGCTAAAGAAGGTATTTGAAATTAACAAATCATTTATTTTGCAGAATTCTACCATGCATTCTCCAGCATCATTTCTATCACCAAGGCCATATTTTCCAACTATTGATCTTTCTTCTTTGCTCCCAACATTTGCATTCCAATCACCAGTAATGATCAATACATCTTGATTGCATGTTTGATTGATTTCAGATTGAAGAAGTTGGTAGAATTCTTCTATTTCATCCTTACT
>NW_006408588.1:10184375-10204384 GCF_000296735.1 Chrysochloris asiatica | reverse complement strand
ACTCACTTAAACCTAAGATATTGATGTTTATGCGTTCCATTTCATTTTTGACAACTTCCAATTTTCCCAGATTCATACTTCGTACATTCCATGTTCAGATTTTCAATGGATGTTTATAGCTGTTTCTCTTCATTTTGAGTTGTGCCCCATTAGCAAATGAAGGTCCCATGAGCTTTTCTTCCTTGTGCTTTACTCCATTCACGTTATCATGGTTAACTCTACTTTGAAGAGGCAGCTCTTCCCCTGTCACATTTTGAGTGCCTTCCAACCTGAGGAGCTCATTTTCTGGCACTATATCTGACAGTGTTTCTCATAAGGTTTTCAGTGACTAAATATTCTGAAGTAGTTTGTCACTATTTCTTCCTACTCTGTCTTCGTTTGGAAGCTCATCTGAAATCTGTTCACTATGGGTGACCCTGCTGATATTTAAAATACTAGTGGCATAGTTTTCAGAATCACAGCAATTCACAAGGCACCACAGTATAACAAATTGACAGACGAGTCACGGTTGGGCCTCTTAGCTACTGTGAATTTGGCTGTTTTGCTTCCTGAACTTTACTTGTAAAAAAAAACCCATTCATCTTTCAATGTTCAGACCAAATGACAGTTCTTTCATTAAATCTCTCCTGATTGCTCAACTGGACTTGATATTTCCTTTCTCTGCCCTAAAAAATCCATATGATGTCTCTCTCATGGCACTAATCACTTTGGCACATAATCACATTGGGACCATCTATTGAGCAACAAAATGCTATAGAGGAATGCCAACTGTGATGCCCCACTTTTCAAGAGATGTTGCCAGACTTCTCAATAACAACTTCATGGAATATCCATCCAAAATACCATCTGGAATACAGACAGAGACTTTGTGCCTTGTTGATTCCCACAGTCATAAATCTAGAGCCTTGGCTAATCTCCATTTTAGAAAATGATTATTATGATCTATAGTAGCCTCAAGATAAGGATTCTGATTAGACATAGAAAGGAAATTGGATTCTGCATAAATGAAATCCTTGCTCATATAAATCACATTTGTTCTAATACCTATTTTGTATAAGACACTGTGCTTGGCACTATGGAGAATGCAAATGGATGTAGTTTCGAGTCTTTGTTCTTAATGGGAGTTTTCTATAAGAAAGTATGTTGTTGTTGTTAAGTGCTATTGAGTCACTTCTGACTCATAGTGACCCTGTACAGGGTTTCTGAAGAGTGGCTATTGAGTTTGAACCACCAACCTTGTGATTCAAACTCACCTTGCAGTCCAATGCTTATCCTACAGTGCCACACTAGGACTTAATGAGAAAGTAGTGTTGTTAGGTGCCATCAAGTTGGTACTGACTCACAGCAACCCTATTCATAACAGAATGAAACACTTGGTACTGCACCAATCTCACAATTGTTGCTTTACTTGAGTCCTTTGGTTAAATGATAGTAGTTCTATTTTGGCTTTCTGTTGACAGACAAAATGAGCAAGTGATCATTCTTTAGTCTTTCTTTCACCCCAGAATCTGGCATTCATGACAAACCACCAATGAAATGAATTTTTATTTGAATTTATATCCACACCAGAGCCAATCTCAGGTATCTTCAAAATCTTTCCATATGTGATGAGTTCAACTGATTCCAATAGCAGGACTCTTATGAGAAACAACCTCTAAATTAGCTAAATGAGGATAAGGCTTGGCAGGAAAAAGCCATCATTTTATGAATATGAAACATTCATAATGTGACAGCTCCAATAAGTTATTCCTCAAAGGAGCTGTTGATAATGTATGATAACATAAATTATGGTTCAAAAGTGACGTTTCTAATGTCTGTGGCAAAAACTGTGTTATAAAACATGGAAGTGCATGTGTATTTGTTATCAGATATTCTATTTCTAGGTATTTATATATGAAAATTGGAATTAGGCAGAAAGATGTTTAAAACATAATATTAACATGGAAATCTTTGTTTAATCTGTTTGATATTGTTCAATATTACGTTAATGTTAGGCAAAAATACTTGACAAACTCATGAGCATGCATGTACAAAGACACAAAAATATCAGATATAATCTGCTTTAACAAGCTATAGTAGAAAATCTAAGTGATTACATTCTTTGTTTGTTGTTGTTATGTGTCATCGAATCAGTCCTGACTCATAGTGGCCCAGTATAGGCTTTTCAATGATGGGCCGATGAATTTGAACTGTCAACCTTGTGGTTTAAACCACCTTTGCAGTCAAGTGCATTTTCCTGAAGCACCACACCAGGACTCCATTCTTTGTAATTCTACCTAATTTACTCAAATCTGTAGTGTGTAGTAACTTGGAAGTTATCATTTTCCAAGCTATGCTGAATTTGCAGGTAAAGTGACATATAACAGTACTCAATTTTTTTTTTTTTTTTTTTTTTTTAAACATGGAACAGGAAAGTGACCACATCCTTTTTTGATGATTTTGGATAAAATCTATGAAGTTCTTTTCAAACACTACAAGAGAATGCTATTTCATTGATGGGCATACCATGATATGCTTTACATATGATAGGTGGCACTAAGCATATTAGCCAAGAACATCAATCAGTAAGGAGATGAGAACAAGTCATTCTTAATAAGAAGTCTTTCTTACTAAGAAATTGCAACCACTGTATGGACTCATCACTCTCTGAACACCCTATCTAACATTTTTCAGGGAGAGTCTATTCATGACAATTTATTCTTTTCTACTCATGATATGGTCTGTCAGCCATACAACTGACTGAGCAGTAAGAATGAATGATATGAAGATGCATAATCATTCAATCTGGGTTCAGTTGTGGTTTTACTTAACAGCTCAATTTCACAACCCACCCAGAATACAAAATTCATGTGACTGCCCTATCCTTCCATCCAAAGACATTTGAAAAGTGATATATTTTGGGGACTCAGCACAGGAATAAAGGTCAGAGACTCAATATGCTAAGTCAGTCACACTATGAGTATTAAATATCCATCATAAACACATTGTTAATCTGAGGTATTGTGACATTTAACCTTGAGATAACTTATAAAATTGTCTTTATTTTACAGATTTAGAAACTAGAGCACAGACTTAAGTCTGCACAGTTAGTAAGTAGGACAAGCTGGGATTTTTAAGCAACATCTGTTGGGTCTCTAGGAAAATCACTTAATCTTTCTACTGTCTTGGTAACAAAATTCTGAAAGAATTTAAACTTTATAATAGTTTTACTGTCCTCCAAAACAGTATTCTTCTCAGGAAAATTAAACAAAGCCTTTGTTGAATTTCATTTTACATTCAAGTGCCCTTTAAACTTTCTGGAAGAGTTTAAGCATGAACCTTTTCAGATATATGGCCTGATCTCAATTTTAGGACCAAGAATGTCCTGGTGTGGCACCGTGGGGTAATGCGGTAGATTGGACTGCAATGTCAGTGGATCGAGCTCACCAGCCACCCCTCAGAAACTCTATACAGCAATGGGTCAGAACCAGCTTGACAGCACACAACAACATAATATAGTGAAACCTGTGAGACCCAGAATTTGATGGGAATGCCTTGTTATTGCACATTTTACAAGGTGCATTCTTACCATTTTTCTAGCTCTCCTTTTAGTGGAAAATATTTTAGTTTTCCTTCTTAGGCAGATTTCCACCTTATACAGGCACCAGCTTTCATAGGTTTTACAGTGTATACTAACAATGTGCTTCCAAGAGAGTGCTTCAGAAATGGAGGGTCCAGAGCTGTGACAGAAGACTGATATAACAGTGAAAGGAGACATACATATCAAAGGATGAAGATACCTAAGTCAGAAATAATGACTGGACTCTTAGATTGATACAAGGTGTCTCCGTGGTGTGGTTCCCAAGCTAACTCTCAGAGCAAGCCCTGTCAAAACATGAAGTGAGGCAAAAACTAAACCTAGTACTGTTGAGTCAATTTTGGCTCTTGGTGACCCCATGCATTACAGAGTATTTATTAGAACCAGGAAGGGGAACATCTAGCATTTTTTTCTACTGTACCACTGCCAGGTGGGTTCAACCTGCTAACTTTTGGATTACTTGTCAAGCATAAACCATTGACACCATCTTGTTTTTAAGTGCCATTCAGTAGGTTTCAATTCATAGAGACCCTGTAGAGGGTTTCCAAAAAGTGGCTAGTAAGTTTGAAACACCAACCTTGCAGTTCAAACCAACCTTGCAGTCCAGTGAGAATCCTACAGCACCACACAGATCTATAAATATGAAGTAAATATGAAGTACAAAATACATATATTTTGCAACACTGGAAAAATCTGGCTTATTTTCAGAAAGGTTTTAGATTTTTTTTAAAAAATTAGACTTTAAGAGAAGTTTTAGGTTAACAGAAAAATTGAGTAGGAATTATAGAGCCTTCCCAAATAATTGTTTTCTCCCCCAACTGTTGTTTTTGTTGTTAGGTGTTATTGAGTCCATTATGGTACATAGCAACTCCTATGCGCAAGAAAATGAAACATGGCTGGCACTGCTCCATTTCACAATTGTTTTTACACTTAAGCCCATTGTTGCTACACCTGTGCCAATCCTTCTTGTTGGGGTTTCTTGATCTTTTATACTGACACTCTACTTTAAAAAGCATGATGTCGTTTTCTATGGACTGGTTCCTCCTGATAACATGGCTGAAGTATAGGAGCCAAGTCTTGCTATCCTGGCTTTGAAGGCGTATTCTCACTGTGCTTCTTCCAACACAGATTTGTTTGTTCTTCTGGCAATCTAAGGCACTTTTAATGTTCTTCTCCAACACTATAAATCAAATGCATCAATTCTTCTACAGTCTTCATTGTTCATTGTCCAACTTTTAAGTCACTTTAGATATAGATATCACTGATACCTTTGCTCTTGAACACTTTAAAGAGGTGTTCCTAATTCATTATCCAACTTTCATATGCATATAAAGCTATTAAAAATACCATGGCTTGGATTTGGGAGCACTTTAGACCTCAAACTGATATCTTTGCTCTTGAACACTTTAAAGAGATCTTTAAATCTAGCAGCTTTATCTAATGCAACACACTGTTGGATTTATTGACTGCTGCTACCATTGAATATTGATTATGGATCCATACAAAGTGAAGTCTTTCACAACTTCAATCTTTTCTCCATTTATCATGATGTTGTTTATTGGTCCAGTTGTGAGAATTTTAGTGTTTTTTGTTTTTTTCTTTTTATATAGAGGTGCAACACATACTGAAGATTATGGTCTTTGATCAACATCAGTATAGTTTTTAATAGCAAGTTTTTTCATTTGTGTATCGCAGATTGATTGTTAATAACTCTTCCTCCAACCCTGATGCCACACTTTTTGTCACACAATTCAGTTTCTCTGTGAACTTTTCAGCTTACAGATTGAATAAGTGTGGTGAGAGAATACAGCCCTGGTGCAAACTTTCCTGATTTAAAACCATTCAGTATCCTCTATTTCTGTTTGAACCACTAACTCTTGTTCTGTGTACTGGTTCCTCATTGTAATATGAAAAGGTACTTTTTAGTATTTTGATGTTTTTTAACTTATTGAGGCACTGTGGCTTAACATATGGTCTATTCTTGAGAACATTCCATGTGCACTGTAAATGTTGTGTTGTGTTGTGCTGTTGTATGATGAAGTGTTCTTTACAAGTCTGTGAGTTCCAGTTACTTGATTATATTGTTCTTCTCAATCTTTGTTAAGTATCTTTCTAGTTGTTTTTTCCTTCATCTAAAGTGGTGTAGCGTAGTGGTTACGAATCGGGCTGCGAACCTTAAGGTCAGTGGTTCGAAACTACCAGCCGCTCCGCGGGAGAAAGATGAGGCTTTCTACTCCCGTAAGGATTTACACCCTCGGAAACCCTGTACAGGGTCGCTATGGGTCAGCTCCGACTCGAAGGCACTTAACAACAACAACAACAAAGTTGTGTACTAAAATCTATTATTGTTGTTGTTGTTCGGTGCCATTGAAATGATATCAACTAATATCAACACTATATACAGCAGAACGAAACACTGCCTAGTCCCACGCTGACCGCACTATCATGTCTCTGTCTATCACTGCTGCCATTGTGCCATTCCATCCCATTGGAGGTCTTCCAATTTCACCTCTCTTTGGAATGGGCACACAAATATGGATATCTTCCAGTCATTTGGCCAGATAGCTGTCTTTCAAATTTCTTGGCAAAGATGAGTGAGTGCCTCCACGCTGCATCAGTTTGTTGAAAGATTTAAATATTTATTCCATCGCTTCTCAGTGCCTTGTTTTTTGCCAATGCCTTCAGTGCATCTTGGACTTCTTCGTTCAGTATCATTGGCTCTTGATCATGTGGTATTTGTTGAAATGGTTGAACCATTTCTTTTTGATAGAGTGATGCTGTTTATTTCATCCATATTCTTTTGTTGCTTTCTACATCATTCAATATTTTGCCCATTGAAAGCTTCAGTATTGCAAAAGTTCAAGATGGCTGTGTGTGTGTAGCCAATTGGCACAGGTCACCTGTCTGTCTCCTTTCTTTTGCTGCATCTATTCAGCTTTCTCTCCTAGTAAGCATGCAATCCGCTTCTCTATATCTTCATGTAAAGCTCAGGGTTTCCAGACTATCATCCTCATCCTTTTCCTTTGGTTTTCAGAATCTTTGTTGTAGAGGGTATGTTTAGCATTCCTGCCTAGTCCATCATCTTGCTGCCTCCTCTTCAGACTTTCTGGAGTCATGGTGACTGGATGAATCCCTGAAACTATTTCCCTGAAATATTCTTTGAACCTCAAAAAGTTCCCCTGAAGACTGTTTAAAACCATAAAATCAAACAATAGGTTAGCTTAAATAGTTAAAAAAAAAAAAAAAAAAAAAACCACATCTGCTTAAGCATTATACTCCTTTTGTTGTTGTTGTTATGTGCCATAGAGTTAGTTCTGACCCATAGTAACCCTGTACAGGGTTTCCAAGGAGTGGCTTGTGAGCTTGAACTGATGACCTTGCAATCAAAACTGATTTTGCAGTCCAGCACATTAACCCACAACACCACCCTTTTTTAGAACTATCTATAGGGTTCCGTGGGAGAAAGATGAGGCTTTCTGCTACCGTAAGATTTACAGCTTCAGAAACCCTATAAAGGTTTTCAGAACCGACTCCATGGCACATAACAACAACAACATAGGGGTCCTGGTGTAGTGCTGTGGGTTAAAGCGCTGGACTGCAAAGTCGATTTGAACCTCAAGGTGGGCAGTTCAAGCTCACAAGCTGCTCCTTAGAAGTCCTATACAGGATTGCTATGGTTTGGAACTGAATCAAAGGCACTTAAAAACAACAACATAGGGGTCCTGATTTAGTGTTATAGGTTAAGCACTGGACTTCTAATTGCAAGATTGGCATTTGAAACCCATCACTGGGAGTCAGAATGGATTCTATATCACTTAACAAGAAGATGGGATCAAATTAACAACAGCAATTCCAAATATTAAGTAGAAACCTTACAGACAGTGATTTTATGTTGATGGATATTGTCAAGCAGAAATGTCAGAATCATTTTTAAAAGAATTTTATTAAGAAACAAGACAATTTGAAAATTGGAAATCACAAGATCCAGAGGGTTCGGAACTAAGTAATCTGAGAAGGACACAGTTCAAGGATTTTTTTATAAGAAATTGCAAGGGACTTCAATAAAAATTGAGTGTTTGGTAAATATCTAAGCAACGACTACAAAAATAAATGAATGTATATCTGATTGGCAGTTTCTAAAATTGATTTATTTTTTTTTTAAGTTACAAAATAATCATTAAATTTGGTACATCTGGCCTTACAAAAAAAATCATGAAACCTTCCTTGTATGACCATGGGGAAGACATGCATAATTATATGGTTTATCTTAATTAAGCATCTGTTCTGAAGATTATTTTGGACTTGGTTTCCTTAGCAGGGTATATTCTTATATAAGCAAAATCCTTAGGCAATAAAATACCATTCTTCTCTAAAATTGTTTGCCAGCTAATTTTCTCAGGGCACAGTAGAGAGTTACAGAAATAGCAGGTTGCATTCTTGCTGCAGAAGTTACTTCAGATTCACAATGGAGTTTTGGCCTCGAACTTTAGAATAGCCAGTGTCTCATATCAGGAGCCCTAAATTAATTTAGGATGCTGTTCCATAGCCTCGCATTTTGATGATGAATTACATTAGAAGGAGATTTCTTGATCACATTCTAAGTCATCTGTCTTGCCGGACTAGGAGTCTCATCTTCACAAGGTGAGCTGGTTTGCAGACTTTCTGATCACCCACAAAAGACTATCTTGTCTTTGGCAAGGTCTTTTCTTGTTAGATTGTAGTCTGTCACTACAGTCATTTAAGATGCCAGACACTATAGTTAGACAGCCAGGCACCACTGAATGTTAAATAGTGGGTTGGGAAAGTAAGAAACCTCACTTAACATAATGAAAAGGCTGAGTTTATGGTAGGAACTGAAAATCACATAATTTTTCCCTAAGTACACCACTTTGACTATATTGTTCGAATGTATTAGACATGCATGTCCTACAACATTTAATGATGCAAATGATTATAGCAACAACAATGAGAATAATAAAACCAGTTTTTAAAATAGAACAAAGCAAAGAATCTGTGTTTGGGTAACTAACTAAAGATCTCTAAAAAAGGGAGGATAACCAGACATGATGGTGGTGGTGGTTTTGTGCCGTGGAGTCGGTTCTGACTCATAGCGACCCTACCTATTGGGTAGATTTTTTTATATCTTGTTCTACTTCTCCTTAAGAGTTTATCCATGCCTCTGTTCACCAGGCGACTGTGGATAACAAAAAAAAAAAAAAAAAAAAAATCGTGCCATTCTCTTCCTTAGTAGCCAGTATGCCCCTGAACCACTGATCTGTTATCTGTCTCAAAAGCCACTGGCAAAAGTTTAAGATGGTCATGCCACATTGGGGATGGCACTGACTTCTAGTTGTGCTAGATAACCCAATCATGGCATTCTGCTATCTAGCACAACTTTGACCAGGTATTCTAAAGGTTTTTGTTGGACTGTCATTTAATTGGCAATGTCATTGGCTGTTTATTGTTAAGTGCTATTGAGTTAGTTCTGGGGGGGTTGAACTTCTGATTTTGTGGTTAGCAGTTCAGTATTTATCCAACAATGCCACACCAGGACTCCATCTCTTTTAAGTTGCTGTTAAGTGCCATCAAGTAGGTTCCAACCCATAGCGACCCTGTATAGGGTGTCCAAGGAGCAGCTGGTGAGCTTTGAACTGCTGACCTTGCAGTTCAAGCAGCTCTGCAGTCTGGTGCATTAACCCACAGCACCACATAGTGGTCGAAAAATTACAATAGATTTCTCAAGTTCAGGGAGGTCAGAAACCAGTAAAAGGAATTTTCTCATAAAGGTGGGGTTTTGTTTTTGTTTTTTTAATTCTGTAATTTTCCTTTTGTATCAGGCAAGGATCATTAAATCACCAATGTGTAGTTTCACCATAGGAATGGATATCCAAAGGACTCCTCAGAGGTCTTTTCATTGGACCTGTAGGGGTTCATTGGCCTTTCATTGTTCAATGATTTAAACAGGGTAACACCCAAGTAATGTTACTCACAGTGGGTACTGGGTTTACAAAGCTAAACTACTTAAAATTTTCACACAGGAATACATGTCTATGAGGTACACAAATCATACCTTTTCATTTTGAAAGGGATTGATTGGTTACCTTTTTGCTGATAATTTTCAGTGAGAGTTATTAACCTGCTTTCATCAAGTTAATTCTCACTTATATCAACCCTATATGATAATGTGGAACTACCCCTTAGGGTTTCTGAGACTGTATATCTTTACAGAAGCAGACAGTTTGTGGCTGGTGGCCTTTGATCTGTCAATCCTGTGATTAGCAGCCCATTGCTTAACCACTAAGCCACCAGAGCTCCTGAGAGAGTTATTACAGATAGGCAAACATGCCAACCTTGTAGTATTCCACAGGGCAAAGAGGAAGTAATGTATTTGGCTATGTATTCGTTGGTTTCCTTTTTAGACAGGTTGATGACATTCAAATCCTCTACAGAGAACATTATAAAATAGGGGAAGGGAAATGATGGACCACAAGAAATGTAAATAGTTTTCTGATCCTTGATTAAGATTGAGCTGAAAGCTAGAACCTTGCATTGTTGTTGTTAAGTGCCTTCGAGTCGGTTCCGACCCATAGCGACCCAGTACAGGGTTTCCGAGGGTGTAAATCTTTACGGGAGTAGAAAGCCTCATCTTTCTCCCGCGGAGCAGCTGGTAGTTTCGAACCGCTGACCTTAAGGTTCGCAGCCCGATTCGTAACCACTACGCTACCAGAGCTCCTTAGAACCTTGCATAGAGCAGAACAATTTACCAGTTGGTTGACTGTTGTTGTTGTTAAGTGCCTTTGAATCAGTTCCAACTCAAAGCAACACTGTATTGGGTGTCCAAGGAGTGGCTGGTGGGTTTGAACTGTTGACCTTGTGGTTAGAAGTCCAGTGCTTATCCTGCAATGCCACAACAGGACTGCTGTAATTAAGGTTAGATTAAAATAGGGAACTTGAGGTGCCATAGCCTAACACATAAGGTGTGTTTGAATGTGGGAATGATATTAATTTTAACCTTTGTCACCAGATTAAAATTAAGACAGAAATGTCTAATGATTCTGAGTTTGGATGGCTGGACCTGGGGTGAGGGTGACAAATCCGAAAGTTGAATATATTATTGGTACCAGCTACCTTCAGAGAGAAACTGACAAATGCATTACCTTTCCAGGAGTTAGTGGGGGGTATTGAGAATTGAAAAAGAAAATTTAAGGAGATCGTCTTTTTTTAATGCTTTATTGTGAATTATGTGATAGTTTACATGGGAGGACATCAGCTTCACATTGATCCCGTCATATATTGTTTCCTTGCCATGGTTACAATCCCTTCCATGCATCATCAGCCAACCAAAGGGTATATTCCACAAGCCTGTCCCCTGTCATCAGCACACTGCCCCTCTCTTCAGGTCCAAAGTCTCCAGCCACTCCCTCTCCCCATGTCATCGTCTCTACCACCATCCCTGGCATCACTGCTTCTCTGGGTGTTCCGTTCTCTGCTCTTCTCCTTGATGGTCCCAGGAACTTCTACTCCTAGACTGAAAGATTAATCACTCCCCTCCCTTTGCCCCCAAACGTCCACCTTTATATTTCCAGCCCTTACAATCATTCCTGATAACAATTATTCACTATTGTATCACAAGAGACCTATCTGCATCTCCTTTCATCAGCCCTGACTAGGCAGAATGGATACTACTCAGTGGAGGTTCCATCTTGCTCCACGCCCTCTGGACCTAGGTTCCCTCTTGAAAGCTTGTAAGTCAGTCACTTCTTGCCTCTGTAGCTCCCTCATTCTGGGTAACCAATGTCCAAGTTGCCCATCCCTGTCCTCTCCGTGTGCGGAGGAGGTGGGAATGATCCTCACTGTGAAGATTTGTTCACTCTTTTGAACTATTGCTTTCATAGGTGTGTGTCAAATTCATCAAATTGTGTCAGATTATTCTGTTTTCCCTCTTCTTTCTTCTTCTGTTTGAGCTCTGTTCATCCAGCCATTGAAGCAGGTCTAGTGAGTATTATCTGCAAGTGTGGGTGTTCTTGTGCATGTGCCCTCTCTTCTTATCAACTGGATGCTTCACTTTCCACTCTAGTCCTCTGTGGCTATGTCGCTGACTCTGGGTCCAAGAGTCCCCTGGACTTGGCACACTGCTGGCCGACCAGGTTTTCATCCAGGATCACAGGAGTCTATTGAGCATTATAGGGCTTAGTTTGTAGCTTCATTGCTGGTTTTCCCTCACTTCCCCTTATCGGTGACAAAAGTGGTCACCGATAAGGGGATGCATTCCCATTGAGCCTTAGTCTTAGAAGGGGGTTTGCATTGAGGGTGACCTGACCACTTGCCTTGATGTCTCCTGGGCGAGCCACTTGTTTGTTCTTGTAGTAATCAGTCAGCCTGCTTATATTGTTTTGTGTTTATCTTGTCGGTCTTTCTTTCAGGATATATCTTCTGTTCTTCTGGCCACTCCAGGCTGGTCTGCTAGTCCTTTCAAATGAACCTTTCCCCGCAGAAGATTCTGGATGCTGTTCAGGATTCCATCTATGGTCTTGTGTAATGCAGGAGCTCCACCGGAAGCCTCCTTCACTGGGCACATCATATCCCCCTTTGAGTATTCCAATCAGTCATTGGCAGAAGATAGACTTACAAGATTTCTGTGGTGGTATTTCTGGCTATTCCTTTCTCTCCCCCTCCAGTGTCTATTTTATAGTGGTATGGCAGTGAAACCAAGATTCAACAGATAGCCAGGTATCTTAACATTATTTTCTCCCTTTTCACCATTCAAACCATGTCTCAATCTCTATATCCCAGAGCCCTGTTGTTCCAAGGTTTCGCATACATCATTATTTGCCTCTGTTGCACCTTCAGTTTCACATTCATCCTATCGTATTCCATTTCATTGCAGTGATTAAAATCCCCTCCATGCCTCATCAAATAACCAAAGGATACACCCCATAGCCACCCCACGCCCCACCCACGGCTGTCAGCAAACAGCTCCTCTCCTTCCCTGAGTCCCGTGTCCCCAGCCACTCCATCTGTCCATGCCATTATTTTCCCCCACCATTTTGAGTCTGGGCAGTTTCCTGCCCCACCCAAGGTATTCCAATTAGTTATAGGTTGGATCCCGGCCCACATGTTTTCTGTTGTGATGCTTCTGGCTGTTTCCACCCCCCTCTCCCAAGTGTCTATTTCACAATAGTAGGCAAGGGAAACCAAGATTCAAAAGACTAACCATCCTAGATCCCAGCATTAATTCCCCTATTTTCCCCCTTTCAAGCCATGCCTCAATCCCTGTATCCTGAAGTGCTGTTATTCCAGGGTTGTGCATACCTCGTCATTTAGCACTGTCTCACCTAGCCCATGCAAACCTGCCCAACCTTTCTCCCGTCTGCCTTGTTCTTCTTTTTCCCCTCCCCCATCTTGTGTATTGCCAGCATCCCCCACCCCCACCTCACACCCCCCTCTTAGGCTTTCCTGTGTCTGTACCCTAACCTGTGCTCTTTCTTCCCCTCCCTCCCCATCTCTCATCCCATATGTACTGGAGATCAGCATTTCTATTTTTAGATTTGTTTTCCTCTCCCTTTTGCATGTTTTTTTTTCCCCTTAGTCTTTTAGGTAGCGTAGTGGTTACGAATCACCGCAAGGTCAGCAGTTCGAAACTACCAGCTGTTGCGCGGGAGAAAGATGAGGCTTTCTGCTCCCATAAAGATTTACAGCCTCAGAAACCCTGTACAGGGTCGCTATGAATCGAAACTGACTCCACGGCACATGACAACAACAACAACAAGTCTTTTACAATAATGGTCTTATGCAGTATTTCTCCTTTTGTGATTGACTAATTTCACTCAGCATAATGTCCTCAAGGTTCATCCATGTTATGCGATGGCTTGCAGCTTCCTTATTGTTCTTCAAGGTAGCATAGTATTCTATTGTGTGTATGTACCATAGTTAGTTTATCCATTCTTCAATTGATGGGCATTTTGGTTGTCTCCTTTTTTTGCTATTTTAAATAGTGCTGCATTATAGAGCTCTGGTAGTGTAATGGTTACGAATTGGGCTGTGAACCGCAAGGTCAGCAGTTCGAAACTACCAGTTGTTCTGCAGGAGAAAGATGAGGCATTCTACTCCCGTAAAGATTTATAGCCTCGGAAACCATGTACAGGGTCGCTATGAGTCAGAATTGACTCTACGGCACACAGCCACCAGCTATGAACATTGGTGTTATGACTCGTATTTCTTGTGGGTAAATATCAAGTAGAGGAATTGCTGGGTCATATAGTATTTCTATTTCCAACCTTCTGAGGAAGCGCCATGTTGCTTTCCAGAGTGTTTGGACTATTTTGCAGTCCCACCAACAATGTAGGAGGGTCCTAGTCTTTCTGCATCCTCGCCAGCATTTGTTGTCCTCTGCTTTTTTGGTCTTTGCTGTTATTGCTGGTGTGAGATGATATCTCATTGTTGTTTTGATTTGCATCTCTCTAATGGCTAGTGATCGTGAACATTTCTTCATATGAGAGTTGGTTGCCCGGCTCTCCCCCTTGGTGAAGTGTCTGTTCATGTCCTGTGCCCATTTTTTAATTGGGTTATTTGTAAGGAGATGTTCTTAATGAAAGAAGATAAACAATAAAGCAAAGATCATACATTTACTACAATTGCAAAGTAGATTCCTCTAATTAATTGCATTAAAATCTTACCAGATAATAAATCTTAACTTGTAGCAAAAGGCTGTTTATTAAATAATAAATATTAGACAAATGTAAGAAATCCAGTCATGGGAAAACAAGTCCAAGAACTTCTGCAGACAGGACTGGCATGGAATCTTGATCCATGTTCTTGGGTTAGGTGTCTGTTTCTACAGTCATCTGCTTCTGGTTGTGGAACTTCAGTTTCAGTTCTGTAGGCTGGCAAGTCCAAAGCGAAGATTTGTCTTTTTTAATTGAACAAAGTATATCTAAAGTTTGATACACTCTAGTTTGGTTTGCAAAAGAGTTAATAAGGAGTAACAAGATCCTTTCTAATGAAACTCTATTCTTAGGGGGACACGAAAATGGTAAATTTTAATTGTTAAAGTACTCCTTAACCTATTCATGATATAGCATGAATATATGAATGTACTCCTTAACCTGTTCATGATATATCTAGAAATATCAGTCAATGTGTGGCAATACTTTAGTAAATCAGCTTGAGCTATGTTAAAGTAATTATAAACAATGTGATGAAGAAACAGAGAACTTCCATTAACAATTTCATAAGGAGTAAGCTTGTGGGAACCAAATATAGAGTAGATATTAACCAAATATAGAGTAGATATTCAAAAGGACCAAATGAAGAAACTTAGTACAAGACAAACTTAAAGATTTACATAAGTTGGCTAACTGGATTTTTCCACTCAGTTCTCTCCACTAGCCCAGAAGCTTGAGGTTAATCAGAATATGGTTACTGATACATAGAAATATATGTAACAAATCATAACAAAAACATATATGTAGCCATTTAAGTTGGTAGTTGTATATATACAACTTTTTGTATGTACAACTTTTACATACAAGCTCTCACTCTACCACCTCAAACTCAAACAGAAGCTGATACACCACCTACAGAAATTTGCTTCTCAGTCCTAGAAAATTTATGGACTACATCATCTACTACTAATGTTGGGTGAGGTTTGTTTGCTAAACCTGTTAAAATTCAAGTTGATTTATTTAAATATTCCCCAAATATCCTCCAATTACCTTTGAAATGACAAACTAAGGAAGCATCAGTAATCCAAGACTTTCTTTCCAAGGGCTTTATTGTTCCTTGCACTAGCCCTTGAAATATATCTGTCCTATCTGTTAGGAGCTCTGGTAGCATAGGGCTGTGAACCATAAGGTCAGCAGTTCGAAACTACCAGCTGTTCCGTGGGAGAAAGATGAGGCGTTCTGCTCCCGTAAAGATTTACAGCCTCGGAAACTCTGTGCAGGGTCGCTATGAGTCGGAACCGACTCCACAGCACTTAACAACAACAACAACATCAGTTAGGAAGTCTGGAGATTTGTTCAAGCTTTATAGGCAATTAATTGAACAAATAGTCCCCAACACCCTACCCCCTAATTCTATACCCAACCTACTGCCATCAAGTCAATGCTGACTCGCAGGGACCTTTATACAGGGCTTTTAAGACTGTAAATCTTTATTGGAGAAGACAGCCTCATCTTTCTTCTGTAGAGTGACTGGTAGTTTTGAACCATTGACCTTGTGGTTAGCAGGCAACATCTAAGCCACAACATCACCAGGGTTCATCTCCTCGATTCCCTGGGGTCTCTAATCTTCATTTACTACTTTCTAATGTTCCACTGGCATGTTTCTATGATGTGAGTTTTACATGAAGGCTCCAAACTTGGATGAGATAAAATGATTGAAATTTGAAAGAAATACTCATGGATAAAATTCTTTGAGACAGCAGACTGTTTTTACTTTTCATTGTTTGGTCTGTTCTTTCTATAATCCAGGCAAGTCTCTTAAATCTATATCTGAAAATTATACTATGCTAGAGCGACAAATAGATTTGTATGTAACAACAGAATCTTCTCTTTTTTCCCCTAATAGGGAATTCATGTGAATCTAATTTAATCTTTTACCTTTTATTAAATAAAATCTGACATTTCTACTTAGATAAAAAGTCTCCAACAAATTTGTAGGAGTGTTTGTACTAATGAGAAAGCAACCCTCAATAAACACAGTAGAAATAAGTAATGGCTAAGAGTGATACAAAGTTTGTATTTGGTTACTAACCCCCACGATTTGGCTAGTAACTTTCCGGTTTCTGTATTCCAGACAGTTTTTGTAAACAGTTGGGATTAACAACAGATAAAGTAACTTCTGTGTCAATGTCAATTAGAAATTTGCAAGATTCTCCATTAACAATCAATATAATTTCTCCTTTAGGATTTAAAACCATCATAGAAAATGCCACTGTGTGTTCCCAGGAGCCTGTTGATTGCAGTTTATATCGAGACTTCTCATGTGGGTAAGCCCTTGTCTGTTTTATAGTTTGAAACTGCCTTTTTTCCAATTACCAAGCATTTTGAAAAGTTTTACATTTCTGGGGTCTTAAGGATGACCCTGAGAAGTCTTGGTGTGGAACTAGATAGGATATTGGGCTAGACTGCAGTGTGAACCACAAGGTCTATGGTTCACACCTGCCTGCTGCTTCTCTCAAACCTATACAGGGTTGCTATGGGTCAGAACCAACTTGATGGCCCTTAACAACAATAATTATGACCCTAAAGGAGCTCTGGTAGTATAGTGAGTTATATGCT
This sequence comes from Chrysochloris asiatica, assembly GCF_000296735.1. Taxonomy (NCBI): domain Eukaryota; kingdom Metazoa; phylum Chordata; class Mammalia; order Afrosoricida; family Chrysochloridae; genus Chrysochloris; species Chrysochloris asiatica. The sequence continues at coordinate 10,187,524 of NW_006408588.1, read as the reverse complement.
GGAATGCTAACTACAAGATAAACAGTGCAAATCCACCAGATTCTCCATGGGAGAAAGATGAGGCTTTCTGCTTCTGTAAAGATTTACAGCCTTGGAAACCCTATACAGGGTTGCTATGAGTTGGAATCGATGCCATGGCACACCACCACCACCAATCATTATTCTAGAAAGTCTGAGTTTGAAAGCATTTCTTTGATTAGTGTTTTGTTGCGGTGGCAGTTGCAATATCATTAATTAGCATGTTGTGGTCTGTTTCTTTTATTTTTAACTTTGGGCTACTTTATGTCCTGTGTCCATCAATTCCTGAAGGGCAGCAGTTTCTCAATACAATCCCTGGTACTAGTTCACTCAATTCTGGATGTAAACAATTTTAAAATATGGAATTGAAAGGTATTCTGCCCCTTCTTCCATAGGGATTATCCCTGAAGTGCTAGCCAAACGGTCTCTGTAATTATATACAGATTTATCTTTTTCTTGTTTGCAGTTTGTATTTTTACCTAATCAGTTATTTCCAGGGGAAATTTTTGCTATAACATTGAAAAGCAATCTGTAAACTGCTCTTGTTGTATCAGTGTTAACTACAGTTATTTTAGCATTAATTGTTAGAGATTGTTCAGGATTTTCCCAATTTGCTTTTGCCATACATAATATGGACTTCTGACCAAATTAGTATATTTATCAGCTGGTATAAATCTGGTAATCCAGACTTGAAAATGTCAACTAATTTTCTACATTTCCTTTTGATTTTTTATTGTTCTTTACACGGATTAGGAAAGTATGTTACAATTGTGCAAAGTTCTGCTCTCGGCCAGGGAGAAAGGATCACTAGTGGTGGTTCATTGGATTCCTATGAATTTCTTACTTTAAGTGATAACTCATATGAGTAGTAGATAGGGTCAAAATATTATCAGTTGTTTTGGAACTTTGACACAATATTTCCTTATTCTGCTTAAAGACTGTATCGTGTAGAAAGATAATCTTTATTTCTTTTGGTAGCTTCAAAATACTAATTAAAATATGAATCTCTGAGTTTGCTTAACTCAAGAACACTTCTAATTTGCTATGTAAAATAGTTGGCAGACCAAAAAAAAAAAAAAAATTCCACATGAATTCAAAACTATCTTCCCTAAAATATGCCAAGTGTTAATACAAGCAGGGCTATAAGTTTACTCGTATATTGGGCAAGGGGTACCCAAGGGGAAATCTCCATTTTTATATTTAAAATTCCCACTGAAGGGAGAAAAGCCAAATGCATACTAAAAAGAAAAGTATCATAATCTCCATCGCCTCAGAGACATAGAGCCATATGGAGTCCTACTTTGTTTTCTCTTGGTCACAAAAATCTAGAGGAATGATGCAAGATTTGGACAGTGTTGTGCTTGGACCAGTGGGTGACAGTTTGCTTATGGGTGCCAATGCTCTCGCCTGTCTCATGATCACTTTATCCTGTCTTAGGCGTCTTAAGACCTTGTGATGAGCACCGGTGAATGCCCTAACAGTATTTACTAATTAATTTATGCCCAAATATTGTGGCTTATAGTGACTTAGGATTTCTTCAAAATATAATTACCTCTGTACCTGCCAAACTTCAAGGAATAGAATAACATCCTAATAGACAAAATGGTAATTTGAATTACCAGTAATGATTAATACATCTTTGTTGTTGTTGTTGTTAAGTGCCATCGAGTCGGGTCCGACCCATAGTGACCCTGTACAGGGTTTCCGAGGGTATAAATCTTTACGGGAGTAGAAAGCCTCATCTTTCTCCCGCGGAGCCGCTGGTAGTTTCGAACCGCTGACCTTAAGGTTCGCAGCCCGATTCGTAACCACTACGCTACATCTTTGTTGTTGTTGTTGTTGTTAAGTGCCATCGAGTCGGGTCCGCTACATCTTTATTGCACGCTTAATCAATTTAAGACTTCTGAAGTTGGTAAAATCTTCAATTTCTGTACCTTTGGCATTAGAGATTGGTACATAATTTGAGTGATAGTCATATTAACTGGTCTTCCTTGTAGTGTATAGATATCACCCTATCACTGATAACATGGTACTTCAGGTTGGATCTTCAAATACACTTTTTATTATGAATGTTACTTCTTTAAATTTTTTTTTTTATTGTGACTCGAATGAAAGTTTACAGGGCAAACTATCAGTTTTACATGAAATGAATCACATTTTGTTTCAATACAATGATTACAATCCACTCCATGTACCATCAGTATTTACTGACAGTGGAACTGTCCCACTTCAGAAAGGTAAGAGTGGGGCTCAGGATTCTACCTAAGGCCCCACACTCCACAAAGGCTTAACAGGAAGCCTATGTCTCTGTGCAAAATATAGTACCCTTTTTAGGTAACCCAATCAGTTACAGTCTGAAGATGAGTTTACAAGCTTTCAGTAATCATATGTCCCAATATTCCCTTCTATCCCACTTAAATGTCTATTTTACAATGGTAGACATTATTTCCCCTCCTTTATCCATTTCAGCTATGTCTTCATCCCTGTAGTACAGAGCTGTGTTGACCCAAGGTATGTATATATCACTATTTACCTCTTTGTCATTTAGCCCATGCATATCTTTTAAGTTTTTGCCCTATCTTCTTTCTTCATCTACATCCTTCCCATCTTGTGTATGGCCCTCCCTGTCACCAGAGCTATCATGTGTCCACCCTCTAACCTGTATATTACTGACTCATCCCTCCCACTTCTGGTAACCATAATTTTTTTTGTTTTTTTCTTTTAGATTGGAAATCTTTTCTTAAGCTTTAATAATAGTGGTCTTATACAACATTGGTCCTTCTTTGACAGGTTACTTTGACTCAGTTACTTTGTACTCAAGCAAGGATCATCCAATTACGAGGTGTTTTGCAGCTTTGCCATTATTCTTCAAGGTAGCATCGTATTCTCTACCAAGTAGAGGAACTGGTGGGTCATAAGGTATTTCTATTTCAAAGTTTCTGATAAAATGCCACACTGTTCTCCAGAGTGGTTGAACCATTTTACAGCCCTACCAGCAATGTATGAGAGTTCCAGTCTCTCCTCACAAGCATTTATTGTTCTCTGGTTTTTTGAACTTTGCTGTTTCTGCTGGTGTGAGATTATAATGTCCTTGTTGTTTTGATTTGAGTATATAAAGGAGCTCTGGTAGC
>NW_006408588.1:10180260-10184075 GCF_000296735.1 Chrysochloris asiatica | reverse complement strand
TTTTTCATTCTGTTTATTTTGTTTTTATTCTTTTGGTACAATCGTTTTATGCATTGGTTCTATTGTGACTTCACCCATGTGGTTTCTTATGCATGTTATTTATGTCTTCTCCCTCTTTTCTTTTGTTACGTTTGCCAGTAGTTTGTCAATTATATTAATCCTTTCAAAGAACCAGCTATTTGTCTTGCTGTTTCTTTCTATAGTTTTTCTGTTTTCTATTGTTCAGGTGACTATAGGCTTACTTTGCTGGTCTTTTCCTAATTGTTGGAGATGGTGTATTAGTTTGTACTTCTTTCTTGATGTGTGTATTTATTGGTAAAAGTTGTCCTATTGGTAAAAGTTGTCCTCTTAGCACTGCATTTGCTGTGTCCCAAAGGTTATTGTATGTTGTGTTTTAAAGCTACCCAGTAGTGTTAAAGCAGGGTATTATTATGGTTTCCGTGTATTTGACTTTCTTTCCTTGATTTTTATATTGTTGATTTATAATTTTATGGCATTGTGATCTGAGAAGATGCTTTGCAGTATTTTGATGTTTTAAAATGTATTGATACTTGCTTTGTGGCCTGACACATGGTGTATCCTGGAAAGTGTTCCTAGTACACTGGGAAAGAATGTGAATTGTGCTGTTGTTGGGTTGAATGCTCTGTATACATCTATGAGGTCAAGTTGGTTGATTGTGTTGTTTAATTCCTTTGTGTTTTTGTTTAATTCCTTTCTGGTTGTTTTGTCCTGTTTGGAAAGTGCTGTATTAAAATTTCCCACTATTATTGTCACTATTTTTGTAGAGTTTTCTTTCTTCACTTGTAATAGGGTTTGATTTTTGTTTTGGGGGACTGTTTCATTCTTTAATCATGAGATAATGTCCTTTGTCCTTTTGTCTCCTATGTTGTTTTGCCTTAAAGTTTATTTTATCAGAGATTAGTATTACTACTCCTGCTTGTTTTTTATTGTTTTTTTTTTTTTTTTTTCTGTCCTATGATTTTTAATCAATTTTTGTCTTTTTGTGTTAGGTGTGTCTCTTGCAGACAGCACATTTGAAAAATTCTGTTTTCTTATCCATTCTGCTACTCTCTATTGACTGGTGCATTTAATCCATTGGCATTCAGTGTAATAATCAATATGTTTGGATTATTTGCTGTCGTGCTGTTTTTTGTAAAGTTGCTGGTTTGTTTGTTCTACATGGTGTCTCTTACTGAGTTTATTCTGTGTGTATATGTGCTTTTTCTTGTCAGTTTCTCCTTAATTTTAATGTTTCCAAAATTTTCTTGTATTTTCCTTTTCTTACTTAAAGCAGTTAGATTTATGCTGAAATCTACTTGATCTCCTCACCACTTTGATTTCTGCTACATTATTTTTTCTCCTTTTGCTTTACAGTTGTCCTGATGATCATAGACTGATATCCCATTTATATTCTTTTTCAAGTTCTTATTGTGCATTGACAACAAACAACAATTGTGCATTGAGGGATAGTTTACATTGGATAACATCAGTTTTGCACTCATCCTATGTATTTCATATCATTGCAATGATTGCAGGCATCATCATTCAATAGTATTTGCTTCTATTCCCTCTGTTTTTGTTTGTTTTGGAATGTGCAAAAAAAAAAAAACCAAGTAACCAAAGGGCACATTCTCCAAGCCTGCCTCCTGGCCATCAGTACACAGCTTTTCTCTTTCCAAGACTCTAGAATTCTCAGCTGTTCTATCTTTCCGTGTTATCATGTTCGCCTCGATCACTGCTTCTCTGGATAAGGTCCCATATTCCACTCCTGCTCTTCTCCCTTGATGGTCCTCTGTTCCTGGAATGCAAGATTATTACTCCCCCTCTTTGTGTTATAAATCTTGTGCCTTTACAGTTGTGACAATCTCAATTACTCATTGTTGAATCATAAGACTCTTATCCCCATCTCTTTTAATCAGACCCATCAAGCTAGATGAAAACTATTCAGTGGAGATTCTACCTTTCATCACACTCTCTGAAAATTAAATTCCCTCTTGAAAACTTGTAAACCAGAAAGTGTAAGTTGTCCATCCCTATCAATCCTGTGTACAGAGGATATATGTTTGATCCTTGATGTGAAGACTCCTTCCCTCTCACTTGGAATTTTGAGCTACTCCATCCATAAGTATAGGTCAAGTTCCTCAAATTGTAGCTTTCCACTTGTTTCCTTTATCAAACCTTTTTTATCTTCCTGTATTCAGGTTCTGATCATCAAACCATCAAAGCTAGGTCAAATGGGTAGTATCTGCAAGTTTGAGCATTCTTGTGTGTCTCCCTCACTTCGTATCAACTGGATGCTCCACTCTCGGCTCTAGCCTCCGTGGCTGTCCTTGTCCATGGACTTACGAGTTTCCATGTCTCATCACCACACTTCATACCAACCAGCCCTTCCTCTTCTCTCACTCATACATGCTCCTTTGAGTTTCAGTCTTTGAGGAGGGTTTGTCCTGAAGGGACTTGATTTCCATGCCTCATCACCACACTTCATACCAACCAGCCCTTCCTCTTCTGTCACTCATACATGCTCCCTTTGAGTTTCAGTCTTTGAGGAGGGTTTGTCCTGAAGGGACTTGATTACTTGCAAGTATCTTATGTTCTTCTAGCGGTTCCAGGCTGGGCTGCATGTCCTACCTCAGAAGGTTTGGATGGGGCCCAGGATTTCACCTATGATCCTACACAACACAAAGGCTCCACAAGAAGCTCATTTCACTGCCAAAGTTCTAGAACCTGTTTTATGTGTTCCAATCAGATACAGGATGAAGACGGGCTTTCTGCAATCATGTTTCTCAATATTCCTTTCTATTCTACTCAAGTGTCTATTTTACAATAGTAGGCAAGGGAAATTAATATACATAATAAGACAGTGAAGCATCTTAAATCATTTTAACATTGTTTTGCCTCTTTTACCCATTCAGACTATGCCTTGATCCCTATATCACACAGTGCCCTGTTATTCCAGGTTGAGCATGCATCACTATTTATCTCTGTCACATTTATCACATGCAAACCTGCCTAAGTGTTAGCCCCCCTCTCTTCCTTCTTTTTCCACACAGCCCCACATTCTTGGTGTATTGCACTCCCCATGACCCAAGCTATGATTTGCCTATCTCCTAACTTGTACCCTACTGTCTCCTTCCTCCCATCCCTGGTAACCAACAAAGAAGTTTCTTCCTTTAGTATGTACATCTTTCTTAAGCTTTTATAATAATGGTCTGATGCAATATTTGTTCTGTTGTGGCTAATTACACTCACCATAATGTCACCAAGGTTCACCCATTTTATATCGTGGCTTGCAGCTTCCTTGTTCTACAAGGTAGCATAATATTTCATTGGTATGTGCACCAAAGTAGTGTATCCATTCTTCCATTGATGGGCACCTTAAGCTGTCTCCATTTTTTGCTATTCTGTATCTTGTGTTATGGCTTATATTTCTTGTGGATATATACCAAGTAAAGGAAATGGTTTTCTGACTCCAGATATTTGCACATTTTGTTGTAATATTTGGCTTTATCTTCTCGAGGTGATTTTTGAAATTTTCTGTTCAGCTCTTGAACCTCCTCATTTCTTACATTTGCTTTAGCATGTCTATGCTGGAGAGCAAGTTTCAGCGTCTCTTCTGACATCCATTTTGACCTTTTCCTTCTTTCTTGTCTTCTCAATGACTCTTTGCTTTCTTCATGTATGATGTTCTTGATGTCATCATAACTCTTCTGATCTTCGGTCTTCGGTCTTTAGTGTTTAATGCATCAAATCTGTTCTTCAGATGATCTCTAAATTCAGGTGGGATATATTCAAGGTCATATTTTGGCTCTCGT
>NW_006408588.1:10177411-10179220 GCF_000296735.1 Chrysochloris asiatica | reverse complement strand
TGTCTTCATCTGGAAGGTCATCTGAAACCTGCCCACCATGGGTGACTCTGCTGGTATTTAAAACGCCAGTGGCATAGTTTTCAGAATCACAACAACTCACAGGCCACCACAGTACAACAAACTGACAGGTAAGTGGTGGATGATCTACAATAGATAAGAGCTTAATTTCTCTTTCTTTATAACTCTAAGACTTCCAACACAATATTGAATAGGAGTCATGATGATAAAGAGGATCCTTGTGTGGTTCCTGTTTGCAAAAGGAAGGCTACCAGTTTATTTCTATTGAGAGTGATGATGTTGGCTGTTGTGTTTTTGAACCTGTAAATCTTTACGGGACCAGAAATTCTCATCTTTCTCCTGTGGAACAGGTGGAAATAGTAAAATGCTGACCTTGAGGTTAATAGCCCAAATCATAACCACTACGATACCAGAGCTCCTTGTTGGTTTTGTATGTATCTAAATTCTAATAAGGAATTTCCCTTCAATCCTACTTTGTTGAGTGTTTTTATGAGGAATGGATGTTGGATTTTGTCAAATGCCTCATTTTTCTTATTGTATGGAGGATTACATTGATTGTTTTTCTAATATTAAAACAAACTTGCATCCCTAGTATGAATCCCACTGGATCATGATGTATTATTTTTTGTAATGTGTTGTTTAATTCTGTTGACTAGAACTTTGTTGAGAATTTTTGCATCTATGTTCATGTGGGATATTGGTGTATAACTTTCTTTGTTACTGATGTCCTTCCCTGGTTTTGGTATGAGGTTTATGCTTGCTTCATGTAATGTATTAGGAAGTTTTCCATCCTCTTCTATAGTCTGGAATGATTTGATAAAACTCAACAGTGAAGCTATCTGGACCTGGACTTGTTTTGGTTGGGAGTTCTTTGATGACTCAGTCAATTTCTTCCTTTGTTAAAAGTCTGTTCAAGTTTTCTACTTCCCTCTGTGTGACTTTAGGTTGTTCGTGCTTTTCCAAAAATGTACCCATCTCCTTTAGATTTTCAAATTTGTTGGAGTACAACTCTTCATAATTTTCTATTATTCATTTCTGTTGGTTCTGTTGTGACATTAACCATGTGGTTTCTTATGAGTGTTATTTATATCTTCTCCTTCTTCTCTTTTGTTAGATTTATGGATACTTTGTAAGTTTTATCAATCCTTTCGAAGAGTGAGCCAGTTTCTTGTCCTGTTGATTCTTTCTATAGATTTTCTGTTTTCCATCTCATTTATTTCTGCACTAATCTTTATTATATTTTAATGTGTTGATTTTGGTTCTTCCTTTTGAATGTGTGCATTTATTTCAATAAATTTTCCTCTCAGGACTGTTTTGTACATCCCAAATGGTATGTTGTGCTTTCATTTTCATTTGTTTCTTGTAAACTTTTATTTTCACTTTTTATTTCTTCTACTACTCACTAGCTTTTAAACAGGGTCTTATTCAGTTTCCATTTATTCCTATTGTTGACTTCTAAACCATGGTTTATTCTGAATAATCCATGTCTATGAGGGTAAGTTGGCTGTGTTTAGTTCCTCTGAGTTTGGTCTATCCTTTTTTTGAAAGTGTTGTATGTATGTATTTTGGGGGGGGCTCTTTCATTGGGAGCATAGGTACATTTTATGGTTATGTCCTCTCATTCAATTAACCCTTAAATCATGAGATAATGTTTGTTCTTAAGCTGGGTTTTGCCTTAATGTTAATTTTATTAGAAAGTAATATTGCCACTTCTCTTTTTTAAAAAAAATGTTTTTACTTTATTGTGTGATAGTTTACATAGGAGAACATTAGCTTTACATTCATCCAATC
>NW_006408588.1:10174118-10175546 GCF_000296735.1 Chrysochloris asiatica | reverse complement strand
CAGGATTCTACCTATAGTCTTATGTAATGCAGAGGTTCCACAGAAAGCCTCCTTTACTAGGCACGTTGTACCCCCATTTTAGGTATTCCAATCAGTTCTAGGCAGAAGACAGACTTACAAGTTTTCTATGGTGTTATTTCTGGCTATTACTTTCTCTCCCCCTCCAGTGTCTATTTATAATATAATGCAAGGAAAACCAAGATTCAAAAGACAGCCAAGCATCTTAACATTATTTCCACCCTTTTCCCCATTCCAACCATGACTCAATCCCTGTACCCCAGAGCCCTGTTGTTCCAAGGTTGTGCTTAATTGTTCTCCCTTTCCCCTCTCCCTTCTTGTATATTGTCCCCTCCCCAGCACCCACACTATCCTGTGTCTATTCCCTACCCTGTGCTCCACATCCCAGCAAACAGCAAAGAATTCATCCTCTCCCCTTAATATGGATTCTTTTTCTTAGTCTTTTACAATAGTGGTCCTATGCAGTATTTCTCCTTTTGTGACAGACTAATTTTACTCAACATAATGTCCTCAAGCTTGAAGCTTCCGTGTTATTCTTCAAGATAGCATAATATTCTATTGTGTGTATGTACCACAGTTTGTTTATCTATTCTTCAGTTGATGGGCACTTTGGCTGCCTCCATCTTTTTGCTATTGTAAATATTTGCTATTGTAAATAGTGCTGCTACGAACATTGGTGTGCATATATCTTCTCGTGTTGTGGCTAAATACCAAGTAGAGGAATTGCTGGATCATAAGGTATTTCTATTTTCAACCTTCTGAGGAAGCACCAAGTTACTTTGCAGAGAGGATGGATCATTTTGCAATCCCAACAGCAATGCAGGAGTGTCCCAGTCTCTCCACATCCCCGCCAGCATTTATTGTCCTCTATTTTTTTTTTATCTTTGATTTGCTTCTCTTTAATGGCTAGTGATCGTGAACATTCTTCATATGTTTGTTGGTTGCCTGGATCTCTTTCTTGGTGAAGTGTCTGTTCATGCCCTGTGCCCATTTTTTAATTGGGTTACTTGTCTTTTTCTTGTTGTTGTTGTTGTCAGGTGCTGAGTGGGAACTGACTCATAGCGACCTCATGCACAGCAGAATGAAACAATGTCCGATCCCGGGCCAACGTCACTACCACCACCACAATCAATGGCATCAATGATGCTACCTGGCCGATCCATCTCATTGGGAGTCTTCCTCTTTCTCTCTGACCTTCCATCTTACCCAGCATGACATCCTTTTCCAGAGACTGTTCCCTCCTTACAATATGTCCAAAGTGTGAGAGACGAAGCTTAGCCATCCTGGCCTCCAAGGAGCACTCTGGCTGCACTTCTAGTATTCTCCTCCAACACCACAACTCAAAGGCATCAATTCTTCTACGATCTTCCTTATTCACTGTCTAGCTTTCGCATCCATATGAGGTTATTG
>NW_006408588.1:10170472-10172483 GCF_000296735.1 Chrysochloris asiatica | reverse complement strand
TATCCTGCCACTTTAGCTGAATCTTCCACTGAGGTCTTTGGGGTTTACAACATAGAGGATCATATCATCTGCAAATAGAGAGAGTTTTACTTCCTTTTTGCCAATTTGGATGCCTTTAATTTCCCTGTCTTGCCGTATAGCTCTTGCTAAGACTTCCAGCACAATATTGAATAGGAGTGCTGACAGAGGGAATCCTTGTCTGGTTCCTGTTCGCAGTTTTCTGCATCAATTGATATGATCATGTGGTTCTTTTCTTATTTATATGGTGGATAACATTGTTTTTCTAATGTTGAACCATTCTTGCATCCGTGATATGAATCCCATTTGATCATGATGTATTATCTTTTTGATGTGTTGCTGGAGTCTGTTGGCTAGTATTTTGTTGAGAATTTTTGCAACGATGTTCATGAGGGATATTGATCTATAATTTTTTTCTTGTTCCATGGTTTTGTTACGAGGGTTATGCTTGCTTCATGAAATGTATTCTATCCTTCTGTATCTTCTGGAATAATTTGAGTAGAATTTGGTAAAACTCTCCAGTGAAGCCATCTGGGTTTGGACTTTTTTTGGTTGGGAGTCTTTTGATGACCTGATCAATTTCTTCTTTTGGTATGGGTCTCTTCAGGTTTTCTACTTCACTGTGTGTATGTTTAAGTACGTTGTGTTTATCTTAATCTGTACCCATCTCTTCTAAGTTTTCAAATTCGTTGGAGTAGAACTCTTCACAGTAATCTATTATTATCCTCTTGATTTCCTTTGGTTCCATTGTGACATTCACCCATATGGTTTCTAATGAGTGTTAATTGTGTCTTCTCCCTGTTTTCTTTTGTTTGGTTTGCCAGTGGTCTGTCAATTTTATTAAATCTTTCAAAGAACCAGCTTCTTGTCTTGTTGATTGTTTCTATAGTTTTTCTATTTTCTATCTCATTTATATTTCTGGTCTTATCTTTATGATTTCTTTTCTTTTGGTGACTGTGGGTTCCCTCTGTTGGTCTGTTTCTAATTGTTGTAGATGCTGTGTTAATTTATTGCACTAAATTGTCCTCTCAGCACCGCTTTCACTGTGTCCCAAAGATTTTGGTATGTTGTGTTTCCGTTCTCATTTGATTTTTTCTACTGCACAGTCGCTTTTCAGCAGGGTGTTATTCAGTTTCTATGTATTTGACTTGATTTCCTTGGTCTTCCTATTGTTGATTTCTGAGAAGATGCTTTGTAGTATTTTGATATTTGTAAATTTATGGAGATTTGTTTTGTGGCCTAAGACATGGTCTATTCTGCAGAATGTTCCATATGCACTGGAAAAGAATGTGTATTGTTCAGTTGTTGGGTTGAATGCTCTGTACACATCTTTGAGGTCCAGTTGGCTGTTTTGTTTAGTTCTTCTGTGTCTTTGTCAATGTCAAGTTTTTTTCTGGTTTTTCTACCCATTTTTGAGATCAGTTTATTATAATCACCCACTATTATTGTAGATTCAACTATTTCTTTCTTCAAATCTAATAGAGTTTGCTTTATATCTTTTGGAGCTCTTTCATTGGGCGCATAGATATTTATCATGGTTAATTCATCTTGTTCAATTATCCCTTAAATCATAAGATAATGTCCGTCTGTATCTATTATGCTGTTTTTTGCTTTAAAGTTTATTTTACCTGAGATTAGCACTGCCACTCCTGTTCACTTTTTATTGCAGTTAGCTTGGTGTATTTTTTCCCATCCTTTGACTTTTAATCTGTGTGTGAGATGTGTCTTTTGCAGACAGCATATTGAAGGATCCTGTTTTCTTATCCATTTACATTCAGTGTAATTATCGATAGGTATTGATTAATTGTTGCCATTATGTTTGCTTTCTTTGTTCTGTATGTTCATTCTCTTGGTATGTTGTGAAGTGTTATGCTTTCTTTGTTCTGTATGTTCATTCTCTTGGTATGTTGTGAAGTGTTAATTTTCTCTGGTGTTGCCTTATATAGTGCATGCACTTTTCTCCCCATTTCATGCAGTGTATTGTATCCTGTAA
>NW_006408588.1:10166054-10169490 GCF_000296735.1 Chrysochloris asiatica | reverse complement strand
AAAAAAACAGAACAAAGCAAAACTGACAAAGTGTATTGTCAACCTTTTCTCCATGATTCCCGCATTGTTTTTTCATGGTGTGTCTGCTCCCCTACTTGGTCTTGCCCAAGATGTTGGCTCCAGACCCCTGAGCCAGGTAGATTCAAAAGTACGCAATTTCTTACTTCAGCTTCTAGCTCCACTAGCTATAAACCTTCAGACTTTTAAAATATTCCTATCTCTTTGGTTCCACTCTGTCCTGGATCTGCTTTGCCAGGTATTCTGTGGTATGGTTGATGGTGAACTGCACTGCACCTCCACCTCCTGCTCATTTTTTGTTGTGATTAGCTTGCTATATATTTATCTCTTGACTGGTGCATTTAATCCATTAACATTTAGTGTAATTGTTGATAGGTGTGAATTTAATTGCAGTTATTATGATTATTCTTTTTGCAATACTGGCGGAGTATTGCTTCTGCATGTCTTCCTGTGCTCAATTCATTTTTTGTGTTTTTACATAGTTTCAGTGTTCTTCTTGCATTCTCATTGTTTCTTTTCTGTTAAATTCTTCTTCCTTTTAAAACGTCTGTTTTTTTCTGGTGTCTTCTTGCTGTCCTCATCACTTGGATCTCTCTTCCTTTATTTTCCTGTTCTTTCACACTGTAATCGTTTTGATCATAGACTGAACTCCTAGAATTCAGTTTATGTTTGTTTTGTGTTCTTGTGGGTTCTTAGTTCAAAGAACTTCTTTTAGGATATTTTCAAACACTGGATTGGCTTTTTAAAAGTCCCTTAAGTTCTGTTTATCCTGGAATGTTTTGATTATACCGTCATATTTGATTTACAGCTTTTCTGAATAGATGACTCTTGGTTTTCAGAAGACTCTTGGTTTTCAGAACTTAATCTTAATTTTCCTGCCTTTGTAGATAACACTTCTCTTTTCTTTAATATATCTTGGTGATTATCTTCCCGTGTTGGTATTAATCATCTTGACCTCTTTTTTGCGCAGGTTTTGAATTGTTTCCAATGCTATTTCTATTTTGTTTGATTGTTCCTGTAGCATTTTTCTGACTTCTTTATTTTCCTCAACTTTTCTGTAGAACATTTGGATGTACCTCAACATCATTCTCCTGAATTCCTTGTCAAACAGTTCCAAATGAAAATTCTAGGTCTTCCTCTCTAGCTCATTTGTTTCAGCTACTCTGTCTTGTTTCTGGTCTTGAGCAGAAATGTTCTGATTCTTTTTAGGTGCTCTTGTAGTTTCAGTAATTAGATGAATGTATGTTGGCAGATCCTTAAGCTCTCTGATTGCCACCTGGTAGATGTGATCTGGAGATGGGCTTCTTTTCACTTCTCTTACTACTCAACTCAGAGTGATTTTAGCTGGTCTTGGCTCTTGCTCAATGATAGGATTTTATAGGGTGTGATAGTAGCTTGGCTGTATCACCACAGTTGCTGTCTCTTCTTTGGATAAGGCAAGGGGAAAGAGCACCTCCAACTCAAAAGGAGGACCAAAAACCAGACTGGAACCTAAAGTTTAAAAGCATCAAAAGAAAAGAAAACAAAACCCTCCTATTGTGCTAAGACTTTGGTGTCCATATTTGACTTCTTGGCTGCCTGAAAAATTTCAACGTGTTCCTGTTGCACCGTATGATATAACTCAAGATATAGTTTTTTTACCTTTTTTTCCCCTCTTACCCTCTTCTCAATCCCATTTTGGTGTTTCTCCTAGTGGAAACCAGTCCAAGCACCAGACCTGTTTTAGAAGATATTCCCATTTTATGTTGGTTTTGTTCACTCCTCCCTTCCCTCCTTTGATTTTGCACCCAGTGATCCTTGCTGTGTAGATCTGTATATGTAATTAACGGAACCGACTCAAAGGCACTTAACAACAACAACAACTGGGAGGTGGGGTTGTCCACTTGCTCAGGTACCCCTTCTGGTTCCCAGAGTGGAGGTGGGGACAGAGGAATGAAATAGATATGTTCACACCTTTATCTTTGATGATCAGTCAGACCTCTGCAATGGGTTGTCTCTGCTGACCTTGTAGCTACTTCTTCTCAATATCTAGCGCAGTACCTGTGGGGATATATGAATTATGATGTTGCTAATTTTCAGAGTCAAACAGAAGCAATGGTTGCACATATGCATTTGGGCTAGAGCATGCCTACTACACTGAGTTCCTTCAGTTCCTATTGATTACTTCCTTGCTATTTCTGATGGATACAAATTCTTACCAAAGATATTAATGTACATACTACCACTGACAACTCAGGAATTGTCAGCCATTGAAGGGAATACTGGTTTCAGCAGTTGCAGTTCAGAATTCAAACATTACTGAAGTCTTCCAAGACTAAATGTGAATTGTGATTCCTAGGATTCAGGGTGTAATACTGTATTTGCATTATGTACTAAAAGCAAAATGAAATTGTAGTGAAGTATAGGAGTTTGTATACTGTCTCTGCACTTTAGACTACAGGTGGAGAAAAAAAAAAAACTCAAAAACTTGTAGTTTTTTTTTTCCTTAGGTTACTGCATGAGTGCTGCTTATATTTATCACATTCCATGAAGCACCCATTCCAAAAACAAAGCTAGTGCTCCAAGCCTTCCTGGGGCTACTCAATTTCTACCAGGATGCACTTCCAGAAAACCCAGCACTGCCAAGCTTCTTCATCACCTAATAAAATAAGCCATTTGGTGGCATTGACTCTATTTGAGCACTCTGAGAAATAAGCATTTACTGAAATGGTTCTGTCATCATTTATCTTGGAGTATCTAAGAAGTGTATTAGTACATAAATAATACACAACACCAAGGTCCCTAGAAATTTTAGTTCACAAGAATAATATGATCTGCTGTTGAAGAATAAAATAATATACTATAAGTAATCACAACCTATTTTGTCCATATCTTAATGATTCAGAAGTAGATGCTCTTTGAAATCCATAATATACAAGTTACCTAACCTACAAAAACTGATTTTATGAATTTCAGGCACATTGGAATTAGAACAGACCAATACTACATATCAAGAACACTAATATACACTGAAATCAACTTATATCAAAAATATTAAAACTTTATTGCTTTAGAGTGGGATAACTATGAAGGTTTCTGATTTGAACAGTGTTGTTCAATATTTATTCAAATTAATACCTGGTATTTTTTCCTATATTGCAAAAATCTATAAAGATGTGTCAGAAAGACCAAGCTGATAGGAACCTTCCTTTGTATGAGAAGAGGTAAGAACAAGAACTCAGATGGTTTTGCAGGATCAATTAAAATGAAGAACTTTATTCTTAACTGTTTTCCCAAAATGATTCAGTATGCTCCAAAGTTCAACCCAGGTCTCAGCTGCAAGAATCATAGGCCTGAGCCACACACATGTAATTCTCTGGTTGCTGTATATTACTGCTCCAGTTAAACTCAACAGAGGTGATTGTGAAATTAATTGTTG
>NW_006408588.1:10164159-10165709 GCF_000296735.1 Chrysochloris asiatica | reverse complement strand
TTGACTTTGGAACACTATAAAGAGGTCTTGTGCAGCAGATTTACTGAATGTTGTAGGTTGTTTGATATCTTGGCTGCTATTTCCATGAATCTTGATTGTAAATGTGAGCAGAATAACAATTCAAAGTATTCTCCATTTATCAAGATGTTATATGTTGGTCCAGTTGTAAGAAAATTTATTTTCTTTACATTGAGTTGCAATCCATACTGAAGGCTGTGGTCTTTGATCTTCATCGATTTATGGTGTACGTATTTTAAATCTCCACTTTCAGCAAGCATGGTTTTATCATCGACATATCACAGATGTTTCATTAGTCGTCCTCCAATCCTAATACCATGTTCTTCTTCATATAAGCTACCTTCTTGGATTTTTGCTAAGCGTTCAGACTAAGTATGGTGAAAGAATACAGTCCTGACACACACATTTCCTGATGCACTATCCCTTTTTACTGTTCAAATAAACTGCCTTTTTGTTATTCATAAGCACAATCACTTGTTACTGAACACACATTCTTCAAAATGTTATTCATTGTTCCAAGTCCTCAGCTGAATCCGACTTGCATCTCTGGCAGTTAGCTGTCAATGCAATGTATGTGGCAACCATTTTTAAATAATCTTTACAGAAATTTTACTTGCATATGATATTGTCTGATGATTTCTGAGTTCTGTTGGGTCACCTCTCTTTGTAATGGGCACAAATGGATTTCATCCAATGAGTTGGCCAGGCAACTGTCTTCCAAAGTGAGTGACTCCAGTACAGAATCAGTTTGTTGAAATATTTCCGTATGTATTCCATCAATTCCTGGTGTTTTTGTTTTTTTGCCAATACCTCTAGTGCAGCTTGGACTTCCTTCAGTACCATTTCTTCTTGGCATAGTGACTCTGTATTCACGAAGGGAGAGGGACTGTGAGCTGGTGGCCAGGGGACAGGCTTGTAGAGTATAACCTTTGGTTGGTTGAATGGTTATATACTCCTGAGTGCCTCGGTGTACTTCCAAAAAAAAAAAAAAAAACTGTAATCATTTCAATGAAGTGAAATACGATAGTTTACATAGGAGAGCATCAGCTTTACATTCATCCTATCACTCAATTCACAAGAAAACTTAAACATAGATCACAACTTTCCTCAAAGTATATGTGTAAAGCAAGTATATGTGTAAAGCAACTAACAATGTAATACAAGATATGTTTTATTGTATACTTAATGTTATTTTAACTTAATCAAGAAGCAACAGGTAAGGAACCAAAGGTTGTTTAGCATTAGGCAAATCTGCTGCAAAAGAACTTTGAAAAGTGTTAAAGAGAAAAAATAATAAAATTCACCTGATCCAAGCCCTGATATTTTGCATCTCCTCATATGCATGTTAGAAGAGATGCAAACTTAGACAATGAATAAGAAAAAAACTATCAAAAAATTGATGCGCTTGAATCATGGTGTTGGTGAAGAATACTGAAAATACCACGAACTACCAGAAAAATAAACAGATCAGTGATGAAAGAAATACACCCAGAATGCTCCTTAGAAGCTTGGATCTATATATAATCAAGGAA
>NW_006408588.1:10156942-10163354 GCF_000296735.1 Chrysochloris asiatica | reverse complement strand
TGCATGGAGTCGCTATGAGTCGGTTCTGACTCGATGGCACCTGACAACAACAACAACATAAGTACCAACACCTTTGGATTATGGGTTGGCAAAGAAACTGAAAGTACCATGGACTACCAGAAAAACAAACATTATCTGTGTTGGAAGAATTACAATCAGAATGCTCTTTAGAAGGAAGGATGAAGAGATTTTCATTTTGTGAACATGTTACCAGGAGTGCCCAGTTCCTAGGGAACATCATGCTGGAAAAGTGGAGTGTCAGTGAAAAACAGGAGAATCCCCAATGATATGAACTGATAGAGTACCAGCAACAAAGTCCTTAAACATAACAAATGTGAGAATCTTGTAATGCCAGACCATCTTTGGTTCTGTTGTGCATTGGGCTGCTATGGAATCAACACCACCTAACAACAACAACATGTTTTGTAGACTGTCAGTTTTTACTTTGCTTTGTAATCTGCTCTCTCTATCATCTTCTGTATTTCTGGGTCACATATAGATTTGATTGTGCTGTATAATTTCCCAAATCTCATTTTAAAAAAAGTATGTTTTGTTGTCTTCATCAGCTATTTGGCTCTGGGAGAAGGTCCTTCTCTCCTTTCATCTCTTACTCAAGTCACATTGTTGCTTGAGTCACATGTTTTCTCTTACAAGAGTGGAGAACCACCAAGACACAGGGTAAGATGTTGAAATAAAACAAGAACCTTCCCCTAAAGCTGGTGCCCTGAATTCAAACCTCTGGATGCTAAAAATCCTCTCCACTGGACAACAAATAACATCAAGATAGATGCAAAAAAAGGTTGAAGTTTTCAAAAGTCATTTTGCTCATCTCAACAATAAACACTCATGGAAACAGCAGACAAGATAACAAACAACATTGCATTGGCCAAATCTGCTGCACAAGACCTCTTTCAAGTGTTTAAGAGCAAAGATGTTAGTTTGAGGACTAAGGTGCACCTGACACAAGTCATGGTATATTCAATAATCTCATATGCATGTGAAAGTTGAATAATAAAGAAGACCGTCGTTATGGTGTTGTACAAGAATATTAAAAATGCATTGGACTGCCAGAAGAACAAACCAACGTGCTAGGGAGACAAATATAGTCAGAATGCTCCTTAGCACAGATCTATAGGACATGCTCTTCTAGGATGAACAGACTTCATCTCTCATACTTAGGACATATTACCAGGAGGACCAGTCACTGGAAAAGGGCATCATGCTTGTCAAAGTGTCACTGAACCCCCTCCTGTGACTGAAACTCAAAGGGAATACACAGGCAAGCATGTAAGCTTGCTGATGACCCTGTTGGTCTACTGGTGAGAGGAAATGGAGGAAAAAGTAGCAATGAAGAGATGGGCTGAATCCAACCAAGTTACATAGATAGATCCCCATTGACCTGGAATATGTTGAGAGCTGGTTGGCCTGCCTAGACAGGTCTGGTGAAAGGAGATTGTGATTGTTACAACTGTAAAGGTAAAAGTTTTGCAGCAAAAAGGGGTGAGTTGTTGAACGTAGAGGACCCTGGGATCATTAAGGGAGAAGAGCAGGGGTGGAGTGTGTGATCCTACCCAGAGAAGTGATGATGCCAGACATGGAAGCAGAGATGATGACATGGAAAGACGGAGCAGCTGCGAATTCTAGATTCATGGAGGGAGAGGGGATGTGTGCTAGCAGATGGCAGGCAGGGTCTGCCCTTTGGCTGTTTGAATGATTATTCCTGAGTGTTTTGGTGCACATCTAAAAAAACAAAACAAAAAAACAGAGGGAATAGTAGCAAATACTGTTGAAGGATGAAGCATGCAGGGGATTGTAATCATTGAAATGAACTGATGTTCCCCCATGTAAAATATTATTCAATTCACAATAAAAGAGTCACTGAAAAAGAGGAAGTCCCCAATGAGATGCATTGGCACAGTGGCAGCAGCAAAAGGATCAAGCATAGCAATGATTGTGAAGTTGATACAGCACCAGGCAGTGTTTCATTCTGTTGTGCATCATCAGGTCGCTATGAGTTGGTACTGATTCAATGGCACATAACAACAATAAACGATGTAAAAATCTCTGCATATCAAAGTTATTTAATTCTGACATTTCTGTTACAGGAGTACTAGATAAATAAGTCACTATCACATGAGGGTGACTGATGACCCTGTAGGATAAACAGTGGACTTTGAATCATAAGATCAGTGGTGAAAGTCACTCCATGGGAAAAAGACCAGAGCTTTTGATCCCACAAAGGTTTGTAGCTTTGGAAATCTGACTATGAGCCATAACCAACTCAATAAGCACTTAACAACAATACCCTGTGAAGATTTCCAAGGAAACAAGGAATAGAATCTCGAAAGAGATAAGGACCTCCCCCTATTGTCAATGCTTGAATTCAGACTCCTAGGTTCCTAAACTATAAGAAAATAAATTCCTGTTCATTAAAGTCACCCACTTGTGATACTTATGGTACAGTAGCACTAGGTGGTTGTCTTATTTTAATTATTATATGCTGTTGTAACAGAAATACACCAAGTTCAGAGTGTGGCTCTTGGGACAGGCTTTTTCTATGCTGGGTCTGGAGAACAGCCCTTCTCTCAGTGTGCCCAGTATGCCTTGGTGATCTCTATGTATCTTGGCATCAATCTTTCCCAAGATCAGGATCTTCACAGTGCTGGGAACCCATGTCCATAGGACACACTCTACTCCTAGCTCTTCTATCTTGATGGTAGTAAGCCTCTCTGAGCTCAGCTCACTTCTCTCCTTTTATGGCACAAAAATTACTATTCAATATACACCCTAATCCTGTAGATTACACCCAGCCTCATTAACTTCATAGAAGTGAGGATTTACAATACAGGATAATGACATTCAATAAAAGCTGATCACATCACTGGAGTAATTGCATTATATTAGATCTCATCATGTTGTTGTTATGTGCCGTGGAGTCGGTTCTGACTCACAGCGACCCTGTACAAGGTTTCCGAGGCTGTAAATCTTTATGGAAGCAGAAAGCCTCCTCTTTCTCCCACAGAACAGCTGGTAGTTTTGAACTGCTGACCCTGAGGTTCGCAGCCCGATTCGTAACCACTATGCTACCAGACCTCCTAGATCTCATCATAGGGAATACTATATTGTAATTGCCAAACCCTTGAGAATCCAGGCATAGTTAAGTTGACACAAAATCTTAACTATCATAGTAACATAAACCCCATCAAACCAAATGATTGCCATCAAATAGATTCTGAATAATATCAATTCTGACTAATACCAGTCCTATGGGAGAAAGTAGAACTTCTCTTTAGGGTTCTCAAGACTGTAAATCTTTGTGGGATCAGATAACCTCATCTTTCGCTTATGGGGCAGTTGGTGAGTTTAAAACTCCAACCTTATGGTTAGGAGCCTAGTGCTTTACCCACTATGGCTCCTTACTAGGTAACTGAAACAACTAGTAATGGAAGAAAAATTGCTATACCCCTTTTTCTCATTTGGTGGTGGTGATGGGGTTGGATTAACAAGAAGAGAGTCTCAGTAGTGAAGTCTATCCAGTCCCACAGAGTTCAAGTTTAGGCATCTCATGACATCTATGAACTTTGTCAAATTATCACAGAACAGAATCTGGGATTGAAGACACTCTTAAGAAGCCTGACCTCTTACTATTTTAACCTGTCACTGCTTGGCAATGGAGGAACAGGAGATAAGACAGTGAAAGTCTAAGGGTATTTGCCTTTACTTAATTAATCCATCACATGAAAAATTTAATTCCCAACTGAGTTAAGATATGAGTATCTTGGTATTGAGGATAGTATATGCCGAATATAGTGATTTGTTTTTGAATTACGGAGAAACGTGTTGCCCCAAAAGGAAGAAATCCATTGTGCTGCTGTGAGAGACCAGCTCCTTGTTACAGATTGGAATGGGCAGCATCTGGTAGCACTGGGGCTTTTTTATGTAAGGCATTGCTCTTGGCCTTGGAGACCAAGTGACCAGTTAGTTTCCAGCCACAATCCAAGAGGTCAACATGACAGGTGAATGAAATCCTGCTTTTGTTTGACTGTCCCAGAGTCTCTTGCTCTGGGACGTTCCGTGCAACAGAAACTTGAGACACACTTATTATACAGAAACACAGAAGGGGAAAATGAAGGCGACTTACCAGTGCCAAAAGCAGTGGCAAAAAATGAATAGGCAAGAACTTGCTCCTAGCCAAGTCAACAGAATGCCCAAAAGTCTCAGAGATAGGAGAAAGGTTTTTTTTTATAAAAGCAACCCAAAATAGAATCCACATCAAAAACGGTATATTTAAACACTAAGTTATATACAGAAGAATTTTTAAACACTTTCTAAAACTTTTTAATACAGATTTTTAATTGTATTTATTAAGCAACTTGACTGAAAGTTGTGAGATCCCTACTAAGAGACACAGACCATGTTGTCACAATGATGACATGTTGGATCATCAAATTAGTGAAAAGACATATTTAAACTATAAGAATATGTCTTGAAAATTACGTCACTTCCATTATAAAATTAGAAAATAAAAATATTACTTCATATTTGAAAAGTTTTTTGAGTCTTTTTATCAAATAAACATGATTTAATTCTAGACTCCAATGGCGACTGCAACAGAAAAGAGATTCTATGGGGTATTTACAGACAGATACTCATATAAATGGAGTATATAAATAAGGAGCTCTGGTAGTGTAGTGGTTACGAATTGGGCCGCTAACCTCAAGGTCAGCAGTTTGAAACTATCAGCTGTTCCGCGGGAGAAAGATGAGGCTTTCTGCTCCCGTAAAGATTTGCAGCTTCAAAAACACTGTACAGGGTCGCTATGAGTCGGAACCAACTCCACGGTACTTAACAACTCATATAAATATGAGTATGATAGAAGGTTTCAATGAAATTTTAAATACAGAAAAATTGAAAACCTACTGTGTGCCTGACACTGTGTTCTTCTTCTTCTTCTTGTATATCAAATAATCCAAGTTTCCTATCATCAAAGAGTCCCTGAAGGTTGCTAACTGTTAAACAATGTGCTACTAAACAAAAGTTTGGCAGTTCTAATCTGCCCAGAAGTCACCTTAAAAGAAAGGACTGGCTTACTTCCAAAAGATCACTCATTGAAAACCATGTAGAGATGAGTTCTACTCTGACACACATAGAATAACCAAGGGGTAGAATCGACTTAATGGCAACTGTGTTGATTTTTTCTCTCTTTACTTCCTATTCCCATTCATACCTTTTAATTATGGTATTCAGTTGCTACACACTAGACCCACAAAAACAACCAACATCAGTTATATCCATCCTGAACTGCACATCAAGTAAACAGACAAGGAGACAGTTGGCAAGTGCCTAAGAATACACCAACATACATTCTTTGACTTAAAACAAATATACACCAACATACATTCTTTGACTTAAAACAAATACAACAGGATACCACAATAGCTTAAAAGTAGCAGACAATATCTGTTCACATGAAGAAACAAGAAAGAGTAGCTCAAACAAATGATCAAAAGGTAGAGTTAGAAAATGGTTTGAAGGACAAAACACACTGGAACTACCAGAAAAAGAATTTAGCAAAATATTATTTAGGTGCTTCTAAATGATTGACAAAAAGGTCAAATAAAACGAGGAAGAATTCAGAAAAGTACTACATGAACAATCAAACAAAATATATACAGGATTGCAAACAATACAAAACCTGCAAACAACAATCCAGAAAGTTAGTACTAAGATATCAGAAATGGACAATTATACTGAAAGGGTAAGGAGCAGATTTAAATCAATGGAAGCCAGACGAAAAAGTCTGAATAAAGCCTAAGATCTATGTAGGACAGCAGGAAGAGGAATGATTTATGGGTGATCAGAATTACAGAAGAGCAAGAGACTGAAAAAACACAGACAGAAAACTTGAACAAACCTATAGTAACCAAAGAAATTCATCTGGTCTCTAAAAAACTCCCAACAAAAAATGTTCAGGCACAGATGGTTTCACCAGTGAATTTCACCAAACATTCATGGAAGATCTGACATCAATTTTACTCAAATTATTCCAGAATATAGATAAAACATGGAAAATTCTTGGATGCATTTTATAAAGCAAGCATAATCATCATAGCAAAACCAGGCAAAGATATCACTAAAGACAGAAAATATAGACCAATATCGCTCATGAATATTGATAAAAAAAATTCTCAACAAAAACTTAGCCAATAGAATTCAACAATATTTAAAAACAAAACATCATGACCAATTTGGATTCATACCAAGGGATGGTTCAGTATTAGAAAAATAATCAGCATAAACAACCATATAAATTTAAAAAATAATAATAAAAGAACCACATGACCATATCACTTGATGTAGAAATGACATTTGGAGCGACTTCCGGCACTTCCCTGACTGGGCAGCACAGGTA
>NW_006408588.1:10156137-10156842 GCF_000296735.1 Chrysochloris asiatica | reverse complement strand
AAATAATAATAAAAGAACCACATGACCATATCACTTGATGTAGAAATGACATTTGGAGCGACTTCCGGCACTTCCCTGACTGGGCAGCACAGGTACGCGGGCTTGGGAGAAAGTAGGGGGTGGTATCACAAATTGGGGCCCCTGCCTGGTAGACAGACAGCTTTTGGGCAAACATAAAACATTAGGCTTCAACTTTATGAACTTGCTTTTCTGAAGGATCAAACTATTGAGAAGTTGCAAGCATTTTGAACTTCCACCTGCCTGCTCCGGGCTCCTACCCAGGGATGGCCCCGCCCACTGCAGAACTTAGCAGGGCTTCAGCAGACCCATTCAAAGGGCTGACGCTCTCAGAGAGCTAGCGGGGCCACAGGAACCAACATAGTCCATTCCAGGGGGATCCTCATTGCCACATTAGGCATTACCGGTGTGTATATAGGACAAATTGGGGGGCTCAAGGTACAGGGAGACAAAGAGAAGCATTTTAGACATCATCAAAAACAGACCCCATCTGCCTGCAAGCACCAAGCCCATCCCCCACTTTTTCGGCCTAGGCCAGCCCTCTGCCCAGCCTCCTAGCCTTAGACCTGCCCAAGGTGAGTAACAGCTTAACACCAGTAACAAAGCACACCTGCTGTGGTTTAATCCACCAGACTACAAAGCCTTTTGAATTGCAGGAACTGTGGTTCTAGCTCAACAGCTGCTATT
>NW_006408588.1:10143126-10144190 GCF_000296735.1 Chrysochloris asiatica | reverse complement strand
TATTTTATTATAGTATTTGGCTTTATCTTCTCGAGCTGATCTTTGAAATTTCCTGTTCAGCTCTTGGACCTCTTCAATTTTTCCATTTGCTTTAGTTTTTCTAAGCTAGAGAGCAAGTTTCAGAGTCTCCCCTGACATCCATTTTGACCTTTTCCTTCTTTTTTGTCTTCTTAATGACTTTTTGCTCTCTTTATGTATGATGTTCTTCATGTCATTCCACAACTCTTCTGGTCTTCGGTGTTTAGTATTTAATGCATCAAATCTGTTCTTTGGATGATCTCTAAATTCAGGCGGGATCCAGCAATACCTCTACTCAGTATTTACCCACAAGAAAAACGAACCACAACACGAGAAGATATATGCACACCAATATTTATAGCAGCATTATTTTCTATAGCAAAAAGATGGAAACAGCCAAAGTGCCCATCAACTGATGAATGGATAAACAATTACGGTACATGCACACAATGGAATATTAAACTACACTGAAGAATATCAAGGAAGCGGCAAGCCACCGCATAACATGGATGAACCTTGAGGACATTAAGCTGAGTGTAATTAGTCAGTCACAAAAAGAGAAATACTGCATGGGACCACTACTGTAAAAGGCTAAGAAGAAGAAATTATACTAAAGGGGGGTACAGAGAAGGTTTTGTTGGTTGCTGGGAAATGGGTGGTGGGTGGGGGAAAGGGCGGAAGGTGGAGCACAGGGTGAGGATTAGGCTCAGGAGAGCTTGGGTGATGGGGAGAGGAGCAATATACAGGGAGGGAGAGGGAAGTGAAGAAAGGGGGCAGATGGGAGAACAATTGGGCATGTTTAGATGGACCAAATGGGACAGGGATAAAGGACAATGTGTACACAGCCTTGGAGCTCCAGGGCTCTGAGATACAGGGATTGACCCATGGTCGGAA
Source organism: Chrysochloris asiatica (assembly GCF_000296735.1). Classification (NCBI taxonomy): domain Eukaryota; kingdom Metazoa; phylum Chordata; class Mammalia; order Afrosoricida; family Chrysochloridae; genus Chrysochloris; species Chrysochloris asiatica. Next base: position 10,143,278 of record NW_006408588.1, on the reverse strand, counting down.
TGGGCGAGGAATCGTGTTAAGATGCTTGACTGTTTTTCTGAAACTTGGTTTCCCTTGCATTATAATATAGAGTAGACACTGGAACGGGAGAGAAAGGAATAGTCAGAAACATCACACTAGAAGGGTTGTAAGTCCATCTTCTGCCTTTAACT
>NW_006408588.1:10135154-10141621 GCF_000296735.1 Chrysochloris asiatica | reverse complement strand
CATATATATAATCAAACAATCAACATTACTCTCAATAGAGAGAAACTGAAAGCATTCCCTTTGTGAACAGGAACCAGAGAAGGATACCCTGTATTACTACTCCTATTAAATATTGTGTTGGAATTCTTAGCCAGAGTCATAAGGCAGGAAAGGAAAATTAGAGACATACAAATTGGCAAATGAAAAAAAATTCTTTTTGCAGTAAATATGATCATATAATTAGAAAATCCCAAAGACTCAGCAAGATAATTATTGGAAATCAGTAAATCACTGAAAAGTCAGCAAAGTAGTATGGTACAAGATCAACATAGAAAAAAATTTGGATTACCCTATACGAATACAGACAGTATGAAAAAGGAAATTAGGAAAATGATACCATTTATAATAGATAAAGAAAGATCAATTGCTTAGGAATTTAATTCTAACCAAAGAAAGAGAAGACCTATACAAAGAAAACTATAAAACAACTCAATACGGATTAAGGACCTAAAAATAAAACCTAGAACTATACAGATTATCAACGAAAAAAATAAAAGTGACTAACTTAGGGGTTCTAATACATGACATAAGAGTACTACCAAACATACTCGCCCCCCAAAAAACCCAAAAGATTTCACTAAAATAGTCAAAAGGGATTCCACAGATTGCGGGCGGGAAATTTGTAATGATCTATCAGACATGAGACTAATAGCTAAAATTTATTGGGAAGTCTAACACTTCTACAAGAAAAAGACAAACCCATTTAACAAAAGGGATGAGGACATGAACAGACTCAACCAAGAAGACATTCAAGGAACCAACAAACATATGAAGAAATTTTCACCATAATGAACCATTGTTGTTAAGTGCAGTTGAGTCAGCTCCAATTCATACTAACCTTGTATAGGGTTTCTAAGGTGTGGCTTGTGAATGTGGTTCAAACTGACCTTGCTTATCCTACAGTGCCACACCACTAGAGATGCAAATCAAAGTAACAATGAGAAATCTCTCACACCAGCATTAATGGCTAAGTTCAAAAACACAGAAAACAACAAAATGCTGGTGAGAGTGAAAAGAGACTGGGACTATCCTTCACTGGTGGTGGCACTGTACAATGGCTCAACCCCTCTGGTAAACAGTATGGCACCTTCCTCAGAAAGTTGGAAATAGAAATACCTGATGATCTAGCAATCCCTCTACTTGGTATATGTCCACAAGAAATACAAGTCAGAACATGAGTCGGTATATACACACTGACGTTCATTTCAGCACTCTTCACAAAAGCAGAAAAAAACAGCGACAACCAAAGTACCAGTGAATGGAAGAATAAACTAATTTTGGCACATCATATAATAGACTACTATGCAACACTGGAGATTAACAATGAATCTTTGAAACACCTCATAACACGGATAAACCTGAGGACATTGTTGTTGTTGTTGTTGTTAAGTGCAATCGAGGGGGTTCCGACCTATAGTGACCCTATATTGGTTTCCAAGGAGCAGCTGGTGAGCTTGAACTGCCAACCTTGCAGTTCAAACGGCTTTGCACTCTGGCACATTAACTAACAGCGGCACACCAGGACTCATAGAGGACATTATGCTGAGTAAAGTAAGTAAATCACTAAAGGACAAATACTGTATGAGATGATTATTGTAAAAATGTTAAAGGTTCCATACCAAAAGAAACATTCTTTGATGGTACCAGAAGTGGGAGCGAAGGGAGAGTAATTCACTGGCTAGAAGGTATTCACATGTTAACTCAGGTGATGGGGACGGCAGTATACAAGGAGCTGTCCTTAAGTGCCATCTTGTTAGTTATGACTCAGTGACTCTGTACACCATTTCCAGGGAGCAGCTGGTAAGTCTGAACAGCCGACCTTGTGGTTTGCAGTCCAGTGCTAATTCTACAGCACCACACCCGAAGGTCATTCAAGGAAGAGTAGAGCAATATACAAGAAGAGAGAAGGTGGCAGAAGAATCATCAAGATTGGCAAAAACACAGGGAGGTATGCAAGGGCTGTTGTTGAGTGCCATTGTGACTGTTCCTAATCATAGTGACCCTGTATAGGGTTTGCAAGGAGTGATTGGGTATATAGAGTTATATAGTGGGTAACAGACACACACTAGTATGCTCACTATGAAGTAATCAGTCATGCAAAATCAAAAGGGCAACATTTTCCTCAGGACAAAATTGAGAAAGGGATGAGAAGTTGGGTAGAATGCAAATAGAAACCACGGGAAGAAAGTTGCATGAAGGAGATGAAACAAAATATATGGTTTGCTGAATGTAAAACTAATGATCTTGTCTAAAACCCTTAACTCACAATAAAAAAGTTTTTTTTTAAAAAAATATGGTATACATGAACAATATTGATATACCATGGACTATCAGAAGAGCAAACAAATCCGCTTTGGAAAAAGTACAGCCAAAATTTTTGTTTTGCTAATTAAAAAATGGCTCCAAAAGTACAGTATTGCCAGGGAACTTAAAATTTAGACAAGGATGTGGAATGAGAGATGTCAATGCTGACATATATGGATCTTGGCTGAAAGCAGAGAATACCAGAGGTGTTTACCTATGCTTTATTAACTATGGCCAGCTATGGGCAACATGGCAAAGAATGGGTATTACAGAACACTTTAATAGTGTTTATGATGAACCTATTTGTAGACCAAGAGGCAGTTGTTCTAACAAAACACTGGGATACTACAGTTTAGAATCAGGAAAGGAGTGTACAAGTGTTGTATTCGTTCAATCCATGTAACTGGATTATATTAAGAAGAACTTGGAATCAGGACAGGAGTAAGACTCATAACATGCGATATGCAGATGAAATAATCTTGCTTAATGAAATTGAAAAGGATTTAAAATACTTACTGATGAAGATCAACGACCACAGCCTTCAACATAGGTTGCACTTTAATGTAAATGAAACAAAGATCCTCATATCTGGTCAAATATATAACATCATGATAGATGGAGAAAAGACTGAAGTTATCAAAAAATTCATTTTCCTTGGATCCACTATCAACACTCATGTTAACAGCTGTCAAGAAATCAAACAATGTATTGCATCAAGCAAATCTGCTACAAAACACCTCTTCTAATTTCTCAACAGCAAAGAAGTCAGTTTGAGGACTAGGGTGCACTTGACCCAAGGCATTGGAGTCCTGTTGTGGCACTGGAGGATAAGCACTACTGAACTATGAGATCGGTCTGAAATTCAGGGTCAGCAGTTCAAACTCACCAGATCACTTGATTCAGAATCAATTCAACTATACTTAACAACAAATATGCATGTGCAAGTTGGACAACGAATAAGGAAGACAGCAGAATAATGGATGCATTTGATATATGCAGAAGAATAATTAAAGGTTCACAGACTTCCAGAAAAACAAACAAATCTGTGTTGGAAGAAGTACAGCCAGAATGCTCCTTATGAGGCAGGATGATCAGACTTCATTTCTCATTGTTGTTGTTGTTATGTACCGTGGAGTTGATTCCAAGTCATAGCGACTCTGTACAGGGTTTCCAAGGCTGTAAATCTTTATGGAAGCAGAAAGTCTCATCTTTCTCCCATGGAACAGATACTTGAGATATATTATCTGGAGGGACCAGTTCTTAGAGAAGAACATCATGCTTGGTAAAGAAAAGTATCAGTGAAAATTAGGAAGATTCCCAACTATATGAATTGACACAGTGACATCAGCAACGGGCTCAAATGGGACAACAAGTGTGAGGACAACACAGGATGGGGCAGTATTTCATTCTGTTGTGTTTAGTGCCACTATGAATCACAGCCAACTAAATGCCACTTAACAACAACACAGCCAGAATACTCCTGAAAAACAAGGATGTTTGGTAATTCATCTCACATAGTTTGGACATGCTTTCAGTAGAGACCAGTACCTGTAAAGGACAGCATGCTTGGTAGAATACAGAGTCAGTGAAGAACATGAAGGCCCTAAACAAAATGGACTGACCATTATCCATAGCAATGATTATGAGGATGATGTAGAAAATACTGGGCAGTATTTTCATTTGATATACATAGGTGACTCATTTTCACCTAACAGTAATAGTAAACAATATGATACATCCAAATTTAAAATGTATCACAGTCTTATTTGTTGCTTTTTTGTGTGGTAGAATGCCTGAAATTGTACATGTTTGCATCAAGATTTTAGTATCACGGGATATGATAAGGTTTTAATATGTGTTTGAAAAGAATAATGAACCTCCAATGTCACTTAAGCAGGCAGCAGTATTTATCAAACACCCACCCAAGCAAACCAGTGTCCTACAAGTAAGCTCATCATTAACAAGCAGTTTCTGACCATCTACTCTGTATGTATGTAATAGACTGAACACTATGAGGAATAAAAGCGAAGGATGTGACAGTATACCTACTCTTAAAGAATTTTCTTCTCAATAAAAAATCCACATGGAAATTGACTTGGAAACTTATGATGGAACATGGGAAATTTGCATATTTCAAAAAGATTTAAAGTACATCCTGAATTCATCATAAAGGAACTGCCAGAGCTGGGTATGGTTCATCAAAAGACTTTACCCAGAAAGAGATAAAGAAGTTTAGGGGCTATCCATTTCATTTGACATTCACAAGCTTTACTTTGTACTTTCTCTTTTTCAAAAATTGTATTACATTTTTTAATTGCAAAGTAAAACAATTTAATCTCTGAGCATACTATTCTCTGACATACTGTTAGAGACTAGGTTCCGAAGAAACACTTGGAGAGAAATTTGAAGTGTGCTGCACTGCTAGTATCAACTATAATTCCTATGCCTTTTTCTGGCAGTTCCTTTAGAAAGTCTGTCTCACCACTAGGAGCAGGACAGGGAAAGAAAGATGGGATTTGAAAGACCCAGAAACTTATCTGTTCTCTCTACTGTGATAGCTACAGTTTTAAGGTAAATTATGAGTTAGCCAGTGATTGCAGTTTTAATTTCATTGGACAAAATATATATTGTCTTGGTCCTGAGGAATCTGTAGGAGTGGGTCTGTAATTGGTTTTATGGAATGGAGGATCTCTGGTAAGCTGTACTGAGAGAAACAGAAAGGGAGTAGTCCATGGTACCTAAGTTCTTCCTGGAACAGTCTGCCAGACAAAATAGCAATGCTTCGGGGACACTGAGCTTCTAGAAAATGCTTATGGGTGATGGAAAGACTGAGAATGTTTAATGGTAATAGTAGAACAACAATATCTACACATTATCACTGATCTGTCCATATGAAGATTGTGTAAATGGCAAATATTTTGTTACCAATTTATCATAATGTTCTTTAAAAAAAATCCTTAAAACAATAACAAAATAAAAGCAAGTGAGCAAAACAGAATCAGTCCCAGAATGCTAAGAGAAAACATTATCCAGTGCTGGAGGGATTGCTTGTGGTAGAAGGCATTTAGATATGAACTGTGGCCCTGAAGACATCTGTTGTTGCTATTAGGTGAGGTGCCACTGAGTAGGTACTGACTCATAGAAACCTTATACACAACAGTGCCAAACACTACCTGGTTCTGTACCAACATCACAATCATTGCTACACTTGAGTCCATTGCTGCTGCCACTGTGCAAACATCTCATTGGGCATCTCCTTTTTTGCCATCCCTCCACTTTACCAAACAACTATCTCCTTCTCCAGGGACTGGTCCATCCTGACTTCTAAAAAACATTGTGATTGTACTTCTTCCAGCACAGATTTGTTTGTTGCTTGGGCAGTTCATGATACTTTTTATATTATCCTCAAACACCACAACTCAAATGTATCAATTCTTCAACAGTCTTCTGTATTCATTGTCCAAGTTACACATGCCTATAAGGCTATTGAAAATACCATGGCTTGGGTCAGGCACACTTCAGTCTTGAAACTGACATCTTTGCTCTTGAACACTTTAAAGAGGACTTGTGAAGGAGATTTGCCTAATGCAATATGTAGTTTGATATTTTGACTGCTGTTTTCATGAGTGTTAATGGTTGAGCAAAATGAAGTCTTGGACAACTTCAATCTTCTCTCCAGTTATCTTGATGCCCAAGTAGTGAGGGTTTTTGTTTTATTTACATTACAGAGCAAGCCCATACTAAAGACTGTGGTCTTTGATCTTCATCAGTAAGTATCATAAATCCTTTACACTTTCATCACTCAAGGTTTTATTATCTGCATATCGCAGTTGTTAATGAGTCTTCCTCCAACCCTCATACCACATATTTCTTCTTATAATCCAGCTTCTTGATTATTTGCTCAGCAGATTGAATACGCATGGTAAAAGAACACAATCCAGGGAGAGAAAGGAATAGCCAGAAACATCACCATAGAAAGCTTTTAAGCCCATCTTCAGCCTATAACTGATTTGTTGTTATTGTTGTTAATTGCATCGAGTCAGTTCCGATCCATAGCGACCTTGTATAGGGTTTCTAAGGAGCAGCTGGTGAGCTTGAACTGCAAACCTTGCTGTTCAAACAGC
>NW_006408588.1:10132352-10134113 GCF_000296735.1 Chrysochloris asiatica | reverse complement strand
CCCACCCCCTCGGTACACAGGGTTGACAGGGATGGGCAACTTAGACTTTGGCTACCCAAAATGGGAAGGAACTCTGGTAGAGTACTGGTTACGAATCGGGCTCTGAACCTTAAGGTCAGCAGTTCAAAACTACCAGCTGTTCCACAGGAGAAAAATGAGGCTTTCTGCTCCTGTCTGGGAACCCCTGTACAGGGTTGCTATGAGTTGGAATCGACTCCATGGCACATAACAACAACAACCCAAAATGGGATGGCTACAAAGGCAAGAAGTGACTGGTTTATCATCTTTAAGCTTGTCGAGAGGGAGCCTAGTTCGAGAGGGTATGGGGGAAGGGAGGGGAAGGTAGAATCTCCATTAGTGGTTTCCAATCTCTCGGGAGGGGTCTGATGAAAGGAGATGGGGTAAGACTCTTGTGGTACAATAAGAATAATTGCTATCAGGACTGACTATGAGGATTAGAAATATAAAGGTAGACATTTTATAATAAAAGGAGGGGAGTGGTTGATTTTGACTTCCAGGAACAGAGGTCCCTGGGACCATAAAGGAAGAAGAGCAGAACGCGGGACCCTAACCAGAGAAACAGTGACACCAGAGATGGAGGCAGAGATGATGACTTGTTGAGATAGAGTGGCTGGAGACTCTAGACTCAGGGAGGGAGAGGGGCTGTGTGCTGATGATCCGGTGGGGGTGGGGAGTGGGACAGACTTGTAGTGTATACCATTTGTTTGTTTGATGATGCATGGAGGGGACTGTAATCATTACAATGAAACAAAATATGATAAGATGAATGTAAAGCTAATGTTCTCCCATGTAAACTATCACATAATCCACAATAAAAACTTAAAAGAAAAGAACACAACCCAGGCACACACCTTTTCTAATTTTAAACCATTTAGTGTCCCTTTGTTCTGTTTGAACAATGCTCTGGAATACTCATTCTCCACAATGTTATCTATACCTTTTCATGACCCACACAATACAAAGCCTTTGCATAGTCAACAAAGCGCAGGTAAACATCTTTCTAGTCAACTCTACTTTCAGCCTAGTTCCACCTGACATCAACAATGATATCCCAGGTTCCATGTTCTTGTCTGAATCCCGCCTGTATATCTGGCAGATCTCTATCAATGTACTGTTGCAGCCATTATTGAATTATCTTTAGCAAAATTTTACTGGCTAAAATTTATCCATTTTTAGAACATTGTTCTTTACCAGTGCCTCCAGTGCACCTTGGATTTCTTCCTTAAGTATTATTGGCTCTTGATCTATACAATCTCTTAAAATGGTTGAACATTAACCATTTCTTTATGGTACAGTGATTCCATGTATTCCTTCCATTTTTTTTTTTTTTTCATGCTTTTTGCATCATTAAATATTTTGCACATAGACTCCTTCAATATTGAAAGTTGAGGTTTGAGGTTTTACTTCAGTTCTTTTAGCTTGAGAAATGCTGAACATGTGCTTCCCGTTCGGTTTTCTTACTCCAGATCTTTGTACATTTCATTTTAATATTTGACTTTGTCTTCTTGAGCTGACCTTTGAAGTTTTCTGTTCGGCTCTTTTACTTCCTCATTTCATCCATTTGTTTTAGCATCTCTATGCTGGAGAGCAACTTTCAATCTCTTTTGACATCCATTTTGGTCTTTTCCTTCTTCCTTGTTTTCTTAATGACCTTTTGTTATCTTCCTGTATGATGTTCTTGATGTCATCCCACAACTTTTCTGGTCTTCAGTCACTAGAGTTTAATTCATCAAATCTGTT
>NW_006408588.1:10130888-10131955 GCF_000296735.1 Chrysochloris asiatica | reverse complement strand
TTTTCCAATGACTGATCCTTCTTTGATTCCAACCTTTGCATTCCAGTCACCATCCATAATCAATACATATTAATTGCATGTCTGATTAATTACAGACTGAAGAAGTTGGTAAAAAAAAAAATTTCAGTTTCATCCTTAATGGCTTTAGTGGTTGGTGCATAAATTTGAATAATAATTGTATTAACTGGTCTTCCTTTTTGGTGTATGGTTATTATCCTATCACAGACACCGTTGTACTTCAAGATACATCTTGAAATGTTCTTTTTGAGATGAATGCAACGTCATTCCTCTTCAATTTGTCATTCCTTGGAATAGTAAACCATGTGATTGTTAGATCCTGAATATCTGATACCAATCGATTTCAGCTTACTAATGCCTATAGTATTGATGTTTATGCATTCCATTTTATTTTTTACAACTTCCAATTTTCCTATATTCATATTCTGTACATTTCATGTATGATTATTAATGGATGTTTAAAACTGCTTTTCCTCATTTTGAATTAAACCCCATTAGGAAGTGAAGGTCCTGAAAGCTTTACTTCATTCACATCATTGCAGATAACTCTACTTTGAGGAGGCAGCTCTTCCCCAGTTGTATTTTGAATACCTTCCAAATGGAAGTGTTCATCTTCCTGCACTGTATCTGACAGTAGTATTCTGGTGCTCTTTATCGCGTTTCAATATTCTGGTGCGATCTGACAATGTTTCAGTGCTATTCATATAGTTTTCTCTGACTAGATGTTCAAAAGTAGTCCATCGCACCTCTCCTAGTCTGTCTTAGACTGGAAGCTCAGCTGAAACCTGTTCACCATGTTACCCCGCTGGTATTTAAAATACCAGTGGCATAGCTTCCAGAATCACAGCAATACACAAGCCACCACAGCACAACAAAGTGGTCAGACTGCTCAGTAAAAGATGTTAAAGTCTAGGGGTTAGAAAGACAAAGCTACTGCTGATATGATTAACTCTTGGACTTTGCAACTAATCTTCTCATTTATTGGAATGTTCTTGTTTTTGTTATGTGCCATTGAGTAGTTCCTACTCATGTTGTTGTTGTTAAGTGCC
>NW_006408588.1:10128222-10130099 GCF_000296735.1 Chrysochloris asiatica | reverse complement strand
ATTTTCAGAATTTATATTAAAATAGTAAAATTGTTATCTTCATCACTTCTGTAAACTACAGAGATTTTAAACACTCCCAACTAAAAAACAATTGCTGTTGAGCAGATTCTGAGTCATGATGTTTCTTTGTGTGTCATAGCTAAGACTTATTAGGTTTCCAATGGCTGCTTTTTTTGGAGGTAGATCACAAGGGTTTTCTTATGAGATGCCCCCTCAGTAGACTCAAATCACCAGCCTATAGGTTAGCAACTGAATTTTTTAAAAAGAATTTTAAAACACTAAAAGTATTCATTGTTCAAGTCAAAAAAGGAGGGGGGGAAAAGCATTGATAAGCTATTTGCAAGTTTTCCTTCCCAAACCTCTGAAATATCACATGCACTATTATTTTCAGCTGAGCTTGTATAAATTCAAAATTCTGACTTCACTACGTTAATATAATTCCAATAAAGATTGTATTGGTGGTCTACAAATTATGTTTTCTTTTGTAAGAAGATATGTAAATTGTGTGTGTGTCTGATTCCACATTCTCTTTCACATTTTCTCATTTATATTTTTCAAAGTGAATTATTCATAATCCTTGTTATTTCATCCATTAGCAATTACAGTTTGCTAATACCTCATAAATAACAGCAGTACACTGAGAACCACTGTTTTAGAGGACTGTGCTCCTCAGTCCTACCCTCAAAGGCAGAAAGCCAAAAGCAAGGGCAGCCCAGAGAAGCATCGCTAAAGACAGCTTAGGTTAGCCTGGTTCAGGAATTGGGAAAACATAGATGAGTCCAGTACCCTGAAGAAGGAACAGGCAATATATAGAAATTTTATAGATTTTCTGTCTTAGAAAACAGAAGTGACACCCTTATAGCAAGATAATGCTCTGCCTGGTATATGTATATGAAAAGTCAGAAATCATTATAAGGGCAAGAATAATTTCTTTTAAATGGATCAGCACAAGGCTAGTCTCTGTAAGGTGGAGTTAAAGATATCCAAAATGTTAGATTTTTTTCAGTATTTTATTATCACTCCACAACTCCAGATATCCACCACGACCCCTCCTCTCCCACAGAAGCCATATGCAAGATCTAGATCACAAAAGTGAACTTTCCCAAAGCATTCCTATAAAGTAGACTCAGACAACACTTCAAGTAAAACTAAGAGTGGTGACTTGAGTCACAGCTTCTAATAAGGTGGAGACATCCTTAATTCCCAGTTCTACCACATTCTACCACTCATCTGTCAGTTTGCTGTACTGTGGTGACTTGTGTGTTGCTGTTATGCTGGAAGCTATGCCACCAGTATTTTATATATCAGCAGTCACCCATGGTGGACAGGTTTTAATGGAGCTTCCAGACTAGTAAAGACTAAGAAGACGGTTCAGTGAACTACTTCTGAATGTTTCGCCACAGCAAACCTTATGAATAGTAGCAGAAATTGTGACATATAGTATTGGAAGATGAAACCATTATGAATAGCACCAGCATATTGGCAGATATAGTTCCAGAAGATGAACCCCTCAGATTAGAAGGCACTGAAAATATGACTGAAGAAGAGCTGACTTCCTAAGTAGAGTTGAGGAGGCAAGGCTTGATGGCGGCTAGGGTGGAGGTACAGTGAAGTTCACTGTCAGCCATACTACAGAATACCAGGCAAAGCAGATCCAGGGCAGAGCTCCAAAACTCAGAACCACATAGCTAGGAATATTTAAAAAGTTTGAAGGCTTATCGCTAGTGGAACCTGAAGCTAAAGTAAGAAATCATGTACTTTTGAATCTGCTAGGCTTGGAGGCCCTAGGCTGACATCTTGGGTAAGACCAAATGGCAAAACCAAGCAGGGAAGCACAAACCCTGGAAAAAAGCCGTGGGAACCTTGGAGCAAAGGTA
>NW_006408588.1:10125155-10126687 GCF_000296735.1 Chrysochloris asiatica | reverse complement strand
AGACCCCCCAAAAAATCACCAAGACATATCATAATCAAGTTCTCCGAAATCAAAGATAAGGAGACACTCCTAAAAGCAGCTAGGGAAAACAGAAGTGTTACATACAAAGGCAAGCAAGTCAGATTAAGCTTGGATCTCTCAGCAGAAACCATGCAAGCAAGAAGGCAATGGGGAGACATATATAAAACTCGGAAAGAAAAAAAAACACAAAAAAACTGCCAACCAAGAATCCTTCAACCAGCAAAGCTATCAATCAAATACGATGGTATAATCAAAACATTCCAGGATAAACAGAAGCTAAGGGATTTTCCCAAAGTCAACCCTGCACTACAAAATATCCTAAATGGAGTTCTGTGGACTGAGAACCAACAAGAACAGACGACAACCAGAGATTGACATATGTAGCAGCACCTCCCAGAATGAAATCAACAGAAGGAAGAGTCGAGAAAAGAATAAAACTATAGTAACAAACTCAGAGAATCTGGGAAGCCAGTCTATGATCAAAACAATTATAATGTAAAAGATGGTAAACATGTAGGAACAGAGATCCAGATAGTGAGATGGTCACGTAGATTACAGGAAGAAATAGACTGCACTAAATGGAGATAAAAGTTCATATACCATAAGGCAACATCAAAGAAAATTAACACTTCACAACATACCAAGAGAATGAACATGAAAACATTAAAATTATGAGGAAACTCACAAGAAAGAACACAAAAAGCCAGAACTCAACAAAGGAAGACACACAGAACAAAGAAAGCAGCAACACCACACACACACAAAAAAACCCATAATAGCAGCAATAAATCCATACCTATTGATAATTACACTGAATGTAAAAAGATTAAACGTACCTGTTAAGAGACGAAGGGTGGCAGAATGGTTAAGAAAACAAGATCTTTCAATATGCTGTCTCCAAGAGACACATCTCACCCACACAGACAAAAACCAATTAAAAGTTAAAGGATAGAAAAAAATATACCAAGCTATTTGCAATAAAAAATGAACAGGAATGGCAGTACTAATCTCTGATAAAATAAACTTTAAGGCAAAAACCAACATAATAGATAAAGATGGACATTAACTCATGATTAAAGGGACAGTTGAACAAGATGACATAACTATAATAAATATCTATGCTCCCAATGAAAGAGCTCCAAAATATATAAAGCAAACTCTAATAGATTTGAAGAAAGAAATAGATGACTGTACAATAATAGTGGGATGCTTTTAATACACCGTTTTCAAAAAAAGATAGAACAACCAGAAAGAAACTTGACAAAGACACAGAAGAACTAAACAATATAATCAGCCAACTGGACCACATAGATGTATACAAAGCATTCAACCCAACAACTGTACAATATATATTCTCTTCCAATGCACATGGAACACTCTCCATAATAGACCATGTCTTTAGGCCACAAAACAAATCTTCATAAATTTACAAATACCAAATACTACAAAGCATCTTCTCAGACCACAATGCTATCAAATTACAAATCAACAATAGGAAGACCAAGGAAATT
>NW_006408588.1:10113521-10122520 GCF_000296735.1 Chrysochloris asiatica | reverse complement strand
GAGAAAGATGAGGCTTTCTACTCCCGTAAAGATTTACACCCTCGGAAACCCTGTACAGGGTCGCTATGGGTCGGAACCGGCTCGACGGCACTTAACAACAACAACAATGTATATATATAGTAGTTTCAGAGAAGAGTCCTCTTGTGGGGAGTGAGTGACTGCTAGGTGGAAGGATGCAAATTAGACTCCCAAATGCAACTGGGAGTTCTGAGGGATGGATTGGTCCTTTCAGTATTTCAAAGGACACTCATTTTATGTTCCTGAAGATAAAGAAAAGTCTTAAACAAACAAAGCCCAAAATAACTTGGATTTCTTAGAACATGCAAATAAGTTCTTACATTCTCATATGCGCTTTCAATTTCTCATTCTCTATGACACACCACTCCTCCTCCATTTGTCATATTGTGGTGGCTAGCCTGTTACTGTGATGATGCCACCAGTAATTTGTATGTTGGCAGGGTAACCCGTGGTGGACAGGTTTCAGCTTAACATCCAGACTAAGACAGACTTGGAAAAAGGAGAAGCAGACCACTTTCAAATGTTTATCCACTGAAAATCTTATGAATAGCAGTGAAACACAGTCAGATAGCACCAGAATATTAAATACTGAGACATGATGAATAGAATCAAAATATCGTTAGCTACAGGGCTGAAAGATGAGCCTCTCAGGTTGGAAAGCATTTAAAATGCAACTGGGGAAGAGCTGTCTCCTTTAAAGCAGAGTTGACCGTGATAATGCAAATGGAGAAAAGCCTTCATTACCTTCATTTTCTAATGGGACACAACTCAAAAGGCTAAAGTGAAACAGCTGAAAATACTCATTAATAATTGGAACGTAGTATGTATGAAGTATGAATCTAGGAAAATTGAAAGTTGTCAGAAATGAAATGGAATGCATCAACATAACATGGACTGGTACTGGCCATTTTATATCTGGCAATAATATGTTTACTAAGCTGGGAATGTCAATCTGAAGCTGAATGATGTTGCCCTGAACATTTCAAGGTCTTGAAGTATAATGCTGTCTATGAAAGAGTAATATTCATACACCCATCAAGGAAGACCAATTAATACCACTATTACTTAAATCTAAGTATCAAAACCACTAAAGCCAGGGATGATGAAACTGAAGAATTCTACCTACTACTTGAAGGAGCTGTGGTAGCATAGTGGATTACACGCTGAATAGCTAACCGCAAAGTCACCTGTTTGAACCTGCCAGGCACTCCATGTTAGAAAAATGAGGCTTTCTGGTCCCATAAAGATTTATAGCCTCAGAAACCTTACACTGGGTCTCTATGAGTCAGAACTGACTCAACAGCACATAACCATCACCCCTACCTACTTCTTGAGTCTGAAACTGAAACATACACTAAATATGTATTGATAATCATTGGTGATTGGATTGCAAAGGTTGGAAATACAAAAAAGGATCAGTAGTTTAAAAATATGGAAAAAAATAGATAGATAGATAGATAGATAGATAGGATCATTTCTGTGATCCATGATATATATATATGGATAGAAATGATCCTGGAAACTGCATGATTTAATTAAGCAAGACCAATGATTCGTTCACTGAAAATACCTTTTTAAAACAATATAAAACACACTTATACACATGGACTTCATCAGCTGGAATACTACAACTGTGGAAAAGCTCCTTATCATTAGCCAAAAGAAGCCAAGGACAGACTGTGGAACAGACGTCAATTGTTCATATGTAAATTCAAGCTGAAGCTGAAGATAATTAAAACAATCCCACATGAGGCACAATATGACTTTGAGAACATATCCCATCAGAATTTAAAGATCATCTCAAGAAAAGATTTGATGCATTATATACCAATGACTGAAAACCAGAAGTGTTGTGGGATGACATCAAGAACATCATACAGCTTCAGAAAGCAAAAGGCAATTATGAAAATAGGAAGAAAGAAAAGACCAAAACGGATGTCAGAAGACAATCTGAAACTTACTTTCCACATAGAGATGCTAAAGCAAATGAGGCGGTATAAGATCTGAATTGGAAATTTCAAAGGGTAGCTTGAGAAGACAGAATCAAATATAATGAAATGTGCAAAACCCTGGAATTAGAAAATCAAAAAGGAAGAAGACTCTCAATATTTCTCAAGCTTAAAGAACTGGGGGAGGGTGGGGGAATCAAGCTTCAACTGCCAATACTTAAGTATTCTTTGGGCAAAATATTGAGTGATGCAGAAAGCATAAAAAGAAGATGGAAGGAGTACTCTTGAAAAAATGATGGACTAGGCCAAAAGGTTGTGTGGATTCTCTGCAGTAAGGATATGGAATACCAGACAAGACAGGTACAGAAGGAGGTCCTGGAACTCTGACTCCTAGAAGAACTGATAGAAAAGTGGATCCATTACTTACTGGGAGACAGTTAAATAAAAACAGCAAGAGACAACTTAACTGGGGAGCAGCAGCAGCTGATGGAACCTGCAGCAATCATCTTGAAAGTTTGTGAATGGATTTAGACATAAGAAAACATATTTGCATGGCAAAAACCTACCTGTGGTTTGGGGAAACAAATGTGTGATTCCCCACCCCACCCCTCGTCCTTTTTTTTTCCCCCCAGCCAGTGTATAATCCCAGGGAACCTCACACTTTACAGGCAGTCAGAGTCACTTGAAAGTGGTAAGCCAAGAAGGAGCTATATACAATAACTCAACTAGGGAAGGCTTGGATCCAAATGTGCAAAGTTGACCCTGGTTAGTCCTGGGCTGACTCTCATGTAACAAGGAGAATGAACAAATATATGGTACAGAGGGAAATAAAAGGGAGGGGGCAGCAGGTGACCTGTGTGGGCCCACCCAGCAGATACAATATGACCAATTTGAACCTTCTCAGGTGGTTGTAAAGGAAGAGACCAATAGGTAGTATAGTACACTGCTTATTGGCAGAGAGAAAACAGTTGACGTTCTGTGTTCTGCCCCCTGCTGTGTGGACTATTTTTTGTTGTTTTTGTTTTGTTTCTTTGTTTTCCTTTGTCTTACATAACATGATAGAAAACAGCAACTCTGGCCATACAGTCAAGCCACAGCTGTACCCTCTAGAACCCTACATTTGGGCAAGAGCCAATACCAGCTGCTATATACCAGAGTACAATCTACAAACAACATCTGCTAAAATCACTCTGAAATGAACTGCACAAAAAGTGAAGAGAAAAGCTTATCTCCTGATTACAACCTCAAGGAGGCAGTTGGTGAGTGCCTAAGAATACACCAACATGCAGTCATCAAAATAATACAAATACAATATCACCAAAAAGACTAAAAAGCAGCAGAAGTTGTCTGCTCACGTTCAGAAACAAGCCAGAGTAGTTCAAACACACAACAAACAGGAATAACTAGAAAATGGTTTTCAGGGATAAGAGGCATTGGAACTACCTGAAAAAGAATTCAGGAGAATGATATTGAGGTACAATCCAAATTTCCACAGAAATGTCAAGAGAAATAAGGAAGAATTCAGAAAAGCCCTACAGAAACTACAAATTGAACAAAATAGATATTACATTGGAGACAATACAAAACCTGTAAACAGAGGTCCTGATAATCAATACTCAAATATCAGAAATGGACAATACATTAAAAAGGCAAAGTAGTAGAACTAAATCAATGAAGCCAGAATTAGAGTACTTGAAGATAAATGTTTCAGTACTGATAAGATAGGAAAACAATCAGAAAAAGTAATGAAAAAAATCTGACGAAAGCCTAAAATTCATGTAGAACAATATGAAAGGACTAACCTACAGATGATTAGAATTCCAGAATAAAAAGAGACAAAGTAAACCACAGAAAAGAGATGCTAGAGGAAAATTTCCCTAGCATCCTGAAAAACAAGAAGATAAGCATTAAAGAAGCTGACCAACTCTAGGAAGCATAGACCAAAATAAAATAAAATCACCAAGACATATTGTAAAACTCTCCAAAATCAAAAATATAGAAAGAAACTTGAAAGTAGCTAGGGGGAAGCAAAATGTTACCTACAAAGGAAAACCAATAAGATTAAACTATAATTTCTCAGCACAGACTATGCAGGCAAGAAGACAATGGGGAAACAGATACAAAACTCTCCAAGAAAAAACTGCCAACCAAGAATCATATACCCGGCAAAACTGTCCATCAGAAATGACAGTGAAAACAGAACATTTCAGGATAAACAGAAATTAAAAGACTTTGGTAAAGCCAAGCCAACACTTCAAAATATACTAAAGGGAATTCTTTTGACTTAGAATGAGCAACAACACACAACAACCAAAGACTGACACATATGGCAACACAACTCAGAACTCATATTCAGAACTCAGTACATATATGGAAGACACCAGAGTAGAACAAATCTACAATACTGAAAATAAGGAATCTGGGTTGTCAGTGTATGATCAGGACAAGTACAAAGTGAAGAGAGGGGAAAGTATAGTTACAGAGTACCAGGTGGTACAGAGTAACCTGAGAGAAACTTGATATACCTTTATATCAGATCAAGAAAAGAACATCTAAAATTTTAGAAACATTAAAATTTTTAAGAAGTCGACAAGAAAAAGCTAAAACAAAACAAAACAAAACAACTCAGCACAAGAAAGCATGCAGAACAAAGAAACCAGTTGCAACACCTACACACACAAAACAGAAAATGGCAACAATCAATCTATAATTACTGGCAATTACACTGAATGTCAATGGATTAAATGTACAAGTCAAGAGACAGAAAGCAGCAAAATGGATAAGAAAACAGGTTGCTTCAAGAAACAGAGATAAAAATAGATTAAAAGTTAAAGGATGGAAAAAATCTATTACACTAATTACAATAAAAATGAGGGGTGGCAATATTAATCTCTAATAAAATGAACTTTAAGGCAAAAACCTATGTAAGAGACAAAGAAGGACATACTGTCATGATTAAAGGGTCAATTGAAGACACGAGTATAATCAAAATAAACATAGATGTTTCCCAATGAAAGAGCCTCAAAATACATAAATCAAACTCTAATATAATTGAAGAAAGAAATAGACAACTCTACAATAATTGTGGGAGGTTTTAAAATATCACTTTTGAAAAAGGACAGAACATCCAGAAAGAAACTCAACAAAGACATAGTGGAATTAAACAACAGAATCAATCAACTTGACTTCAGATTTGTGCAGAGTATTCAACCCAACAACAGCACAAAACACAGTCTTTTCCAGTGTACATGGAACACTCTCCAGAATAAACCATGTGTTAGGCCACAAAACAAGTCTCAATGAATTTAAAATAATCAAAACTACACTACAAAGCATCTTCTTAGAAATAAACAATAAGATCAAGGAAATGAAATCAAACATACAAAAATTGAGTAACACCCTGCTTTAAAGTTAATGGGTAATAAAATAAAAAATGAAATTAAAAAAAATCCTAGAAACAATTGAAAACAAAAATACAACATACCAAAACCTTTTCTACACAGTAAAGCTGGGTTGAGAGGACAATCGATGCCAATAATTGCACACATCCTAAAAGAAGAAAGGACCAAAATCAACACATTAACACACCATCTCCAATAATTAGAAAAAGATCAGCAAAGTAAACCTACAGTCACCAGAAGAAATATTAATGATTAGAGCAAAAATAAATGAATTAGAGAACAGAAAAACAATAGACTCAATAAGACAATAACTTATTTATTTGAAAGGATTAAAAAAATGGATAGACTATTAGCAAATGTAACAAAAGAGGGAGAAGACACCAATAATCAGAGTAAGAAATGATATGGGTGATATCACAACAGAACCAAAATAAATAAAAAGGATAATAACATTACTGTGAAGACTTGCATTCCAATAAACACAAATTTTTGGAAAAAAATTTAAATCTATCCACATAGGGTCAACTGATCTTTAACAAAGGGCTGAAACTCATTACATGGGGAAGAGACAGTCTCTTCAAAATATGGTGTTGGCAAAACTGGAAAATGATTTGCAAAAGAATGAAATACAATTCGTATCTTACACTAAATACAAAACTAACTCAACATGGATTAAAGACCTAAATGTAATTGCACAAGATCATCAGTGAACACATAGGGCCAAACTTATGGGCTCCAATACACAGCATACATCACTATCAAGCATTGCAAAAAAACACACAGAGGACAAAAGAAATGAACTGGGACATACTAAAACTTATAAACTTATTTGCATCTAGATTTCACCAAAAGATTAAACAGTCAAGTTCAAAGTACAGAAAACAACAAATTTTGGCAAGGATGTAGAGAGACTGGGACATTGGTGGTAGAATTGTAAAATGCTTCAACCACTCTGAAAACAGGTATCACATTTCATCAGAAAATTGGAAGTAGAAATACCTTATGATCCAGAAATCCCTTTAGTTGGCATATTTCTACAAGAAGTATGAGCCAGGGCATGACTAGATCTATGCACACCAATGACCATCATAGCACTATTCTCAAGAGCAAAAGATAGAGACAGCCTAAGTGTCCGTAAATAGGAAAATGGATAAACAAATTTTGGTACATACACACAATGGAATACTATGCAACCTTAAAGAATAAAGATGAACCTTGAGGACATTATGTTGAGTGAAATTAGTCAATCACAAAAGTACAAATATTGCATGAGGCTATTATTGTAAAAGCTTCATAAATTATTTTCATACAAAAAGACACATTCTTTTACGGTGGAATGGACAGGAGAACAAATCACAGGTTAGGATGTAGACAAGGAGTCAGCTCTGGTGACAAGGAAGGGAATATACAAGGAGAGGGGAGAAATACACATGAAGAGAGGGAGGAGAGCAGATGAACAATTTAGATAGGGGAAGTATGCAAGGGCTAAGAGGAATAGAGTTAATTAATAATTTATACACAACTTTGGAACAATGTTCTGTGATACAAAGATTGAGACAGTCTGAATGTGTAAATTGGGCATATTGTTTTCCTCTCTCTACTACTGTAAAATTTACATTTAAGTATAATAGAAATGAATATTGGAATTATGATTACAGAAATCTTGTAATCCCATCTTCAGACTATAATTGATTAGATTATTTAAAGGGGAATTCGAATTTTCCCAGAGAAGTAGACTTTTTGTTAAGCTTTTGTGAAGCATGAGGCCTTAGGTAGAAACTGAGCCTCACCCAGAACCATCTGAGGTGGTAAATCCCCCTTGAAAAGACATGCATTCTAACCCAGAAAGGCTGGGAGAACAGAAGATTCCTAGTGAAAGAAAGACCGTCAGAAAAAAAGGCAGACTGGCTGTTAGAGTATCAAACAAGCTGTTTGCTTTGGAGGCATCAAGGCAAGAAATATCAGCCCATCTGGGAAAACCCCTTTAATAAGACTGAAACTCAAAGTGAACCCATAAACAGTCTTGTATGTTCACTGGTGAACACCCTGGTTTACTTGTGAGAGAAAGTGGGGGAACTACAGAAATGAAGACATGGTCTGAGTTTAGCCATGCTCCATTGACACCCATTGACCTTGAGATGAGAGAGAGGAGGAAGGGTTGGCGGGTCTGAAGTTTAGGGAGACATGTGAACTCCCAAGGCCATGGGCACTAATGTGGCCACTGGAAGCTAGCTATGGGAGTGAAGCGGCCATATGGTCTGAAGTACGGGAAGGCATGCATGAACTCCCAAACTGGAAGCTAGTACCTCTTTGACCTAGCTTGGATGACTTGCTGACCAGAACTTGACCAGATGAAGATAAAGATGCCTGATACTGTAAGTAAATTAAACTGCTGCAATTTGATGAGCTGGATCTTTGTTTATGGATGCAGTTACTCAAAATTCCAACTGAAATGGAAGAATTCTTCATAACAAGGATTATGCTTGTTTGCTCAGGGAACTGAATTTATTGTTGTTTTTAGGTACCATTTATTTGGCACCGACCTATAGCAACCCTATGCACACAGAACAAAACACGGCCTAATCCTGTGCCAACCACACAGTCACTGCTAGGTTTGAGCCAGATGCTGTTACCACTGTGCCAGTCTATCTCATCTGGGGTCTTCTTTATTTTCTCTGACTCTCCACTTCACCAAATATGATATACTTCTCTAGGGACTGGTCCCTCCAGGTAATATGTCTTAAGTATGAAAGACGAATTCTGGCCATCCTGGCTGTACTTCTTCCAACACAGATTGGTTTGTTCTTTTGGCAGTCCATGGTACTTTTAATATTCTCCTCCACACCATAATTCAAATGCATCAATTCATCTATGATATTCCTTATTCACAGTCCACCTTTCACATGCATATGAGTTATTGAAAATACCATGGCTTGGGTTAGGAGCACCTTAGTCCTCAAACTGACATCTCTGTTCTTGAATACTTTAAAGAGGTCGTGTGCAACAGATTTGGATAATGCAATGCATTGTTTAAATTCTTGACTACTTCTTCCATGAGTGTTGATGGTTGTATCCACAGAAGTACACAGTGTGTGTGGGGGGGGAAGACCCTCTGTATTTTTAGAAATCATTTTATAGTTTAAAGAATATGCTCTTAGTTGGGTCCCAGCATAATCCTTGTATTCCTGCCAAGTGAGTTGGAAGGATTCTCTTACCCCAGTTAACAGATATCAAAGCAAAATTGATTGTCATGGAGTGAATTCTGACTCATAGAAACCCTATGAAGTGTTTCTAAGACTCTTTATCTTTACAAGAGCATAAAATCTGTTTTCCCCTGTGGAGAGGCTGGTGGATTCAAACTGCTGACCTTGTGGTTACCAGCCCAACATAAGAGAAACAAAATTCAAGTCACGGGTAAGGGTTTGACATATTCCATTGTCTACTCTTAAGCTCTTATAGTTAGCCCGAGTGACATACTGTGGCAAGAATAGTTTTTCCACTCTATTGGAAACTATCAATAAAAATTGGGGGTCTTATTCTTTCACCATACTTATTCAACCTGTATGCTGAGCAAGTAATACGAGAGGCTGGGTTCTATGAAGAAAAATGTGGCGTCAGGATTGGAAGAAGA
>NW_006408588.1:10104383-10112893 GCF_000296735.1 Chrysochloris asiatica | reverse complement strand
GGTAGTGAGGTTGGCCCAGGATCGGACATTGTTTCGTTCTGCTGTGCATGGGGTCGTTACGAGTCGGTTCCAACTCGATGGCACCTGACAACAACAACATGCTCCTCTGACTCTTGCTGTGAAGCCATGGAGGATATTCATCATGCTCCACCTAAGTTAAAAATTATATATGTGAAAGTTGAGGTAGAGGAGTGTCAGAGAACATGAAGATAAGGCAAAAAGTATACCGTTAAAAGGTTTCCAGGTCATACATACATGCATGGGTTTAGTCCAAATAAAACGTTTTTAAACATGTCTCTGGGACTAGTGGATGACTGCAGGTAAATGTTCTCCATAATACCCTTATCATAGTCTCATTAGGTGCCTTCCAAAAGAGAGGGATCCTTTTAGAATGTTGGAGAAAAATTATTTTGAACTCAGGACTAATATCAAACTTTAAACGAAACCCAAGTGGACATTTTCCCAAATCCTTGAAGCTGTACCACAAGTTTACAAGAATGCTGGCCTACATAAAACAACTGTTTTTAGATGGATCAAGCATTTTAAAGAAGGCTAGGAAAACCTGAAAGATTAATGCAAGGCAGAGAGGTCAGCTCAGAAGGTTATGGCAACTGTTTTTCAGGATTCCAAAAGGTAACCTTGATAGATTTTATTGACGGATACAAGACAATCATAGAAGATTATTTTGAAGAAGTTTTAAGAAAATTGAAAACTGTGTTGGTGAGAAAAAGATCAGAAAACTGCTGAGGATTTTTTTTTTTTTTTTTTCATCACAATACAGCTACTTATTTTTTGGGATAGCAAGGGCTTCCCTACAAAAAATCTCTTGGGAAAACGTACCCCATCCATCCTAAAGCTCTGATCTTGCTCCTTCAATCTTCTTGTTTCCCAAACTCACAAAGCATTTTTAAAAGCATGATTTGAGTTCCTCTTGGAGTCCTGGTGTGGTCCTTTAGGATAAGCACTGTACCGCAAGGTCAGTTTGAACCACAAGGTTGTTGGTTCAAATCCACCAACCACTCCTTGTAAACCCTATACAGGGTCTCTGTGAGTCAGAACTGACTCAAAGGCACTTAACAAGGATGACAAAGTGCTGTTTTGATGTGGTATAAATGAATTCTTTGGGGAAAATAAATAGAATTCTTTGGGGGAAATGTTAGAGAGATAGAAACACCTTCTTTGGAAGTTTGTAGCCCCTAGATCGAGAAACAACAATTTCACGTTTTTATATTTTTGCTTAATAAGGTTTCTATAATTTTGTAGCAATGCTTCCTTGACTTAAACTTACATATGAAATCCTAGTCCTGCCTACCTCCACAGGGTTTCACAGCTCTTAACACACAAAACAGCAATTCTATTTGAATATGGCATATTAACTTCAAAGTGTCATATAATGCCAGGGGCCATTACAGGGAGTTCTGCATAACAGTACTGACTCTTTGTTGCAATTTTTCTTCTCTTTAAATCCACAGCAACCATTAGATCCAAGCATTAGATCAAATACAACTTCACAGACTGGTTTGGTGCTGTAGGGTAAGCACTGGACTGCTAACCACAAGGTCAACATTTCAAACTCATCAGCCACTCCTTAGAAACCCTATCCAGAGTTGCTGTGAATCAGAACCAACTTGATGGCACTAAACAACAGCAACAACAAAGGCTGCCCAAATTAATGACACCCTTCGCGCAACTATCAAACTGATCTGAGGTAAACTCTCCTCTTCCTCTGTCTTGCTGCAAACTAAAGAAAAACTTCAAATATCATCAGGAAGAGGACAGTGTCTATAATCACTTAAAGTTGCAAATATCTGGAGCAAAGTACTCCAAAAGATGAGGACATTCCATATCTAAAAACCTTGACAACTGACTGAACCATGAAGAATCTGATGCAGGCAAAATGGACACCCTACCCATACTGATGACCATACTGATCAGTTAGACTTAGGAAGGAAATTAAAAATGTTACCAAAGATTAACAGTGTTTTCTTTTTATGATAAAACCAAACGTTGTTGTTGGTGGTAAGTGCTGTTGAGTCGGTTCTGACCGGTAGCAATGCTATATAGGGTTTCCAAGGAGCAGCTGCTGAGCTTGAACTGCCAACCTTGCAGTTTAAATGGCTTTGCAGTCTGGTGCATTCATTCACAGTGCCACACCCAGATAAAACCAATAGAGAATCCCAAACCCAACAAATGATTTATTGAGCTCCTAATATGTGGAATGCACGATCAGTACTACAAAGACATCACTACTTTTGAGGCTACAAACAAATATGATGTATTTTAAGACATCATAGACAAGAATGTAAGTTTTTCGTGGGATATAGAATCCCTACAGAAAATTAATGGGAAATAGATTTAGAATCATGCTATTGGAGACTCAAGATACAGAGTGCTATTTCTTCTTTTGAGTACCTATTATCTGGTATCTGGTCTCTCCCTGAATCCTGCCAACAGCCCTACAAATTGATCATCATCACTTACATATCAGGAATGAAGAAACTGGGCTTGAGGGAGATTAAATACCTTTCCTGAAATCACTAAACTAGAAATACACTAAGCTGGGATTTGAACCCAGGTATCTCTGATATCAGTGCTCATGTAATTTCCATTACACTCACTCCTACTCTAAATACCTGAATGAGATTTTATTAAAGCTTATGAAATTGGGAATCACTGAAAATTACTGAACAAGAGACTGAAAGAATAGATTTGAGTTTGTAAATTTCAATTTGAAATTAATTAGTAAAATGGGTTAGAAACAGGGGAAAGATAACAAGGGAAACAGCTATAAAGTTATTTTAATAATCCAAAGAAAATTATAATCTGATCGAGACCAGTGATAATAGGATACAAAGAATGGGAAAGAATCAACAGATAGTGTAAAGTTTATTAGATATAGTAAATGTCTAACTATGGAGGAAATAAAACTGAAATGAGAAGGGTCACTGCTGAATGAATTAAATACCTCTGTGACAAATGCCTTAGAAGGATATGTTGACTCTATACTTCATCTGCCAATGAGATGTGGTTCTTTTCAACTGAAATTTCCATAATTTTATTAGGATTTAAATGAGGCTTATTTTACTGGAAAACTACAAATATGGACACCAGGGTCATCTCATAGTTCGTTAAGCTGAGTTTTGGTCTAGCTATCTAAAACACTATTCAAAGAGGAGTACTTGGTCCCAAATAGCCAGTGTTCCCAAATTTAGATTTGTGATCAGTGATTGCCTGAGCACAAAAAGGTCTACCTAGTTAGGTGGACAAAATGCACTGGCCCACTGTCTGTTGAAGCTCAGCTCCTAAACTGGTAACATTTTCAAATGCATAATTTTAATATTTAAAAGGAGAAAAAAGGAGGAAAGAAACAATAAACTGAATTTCAAAAGATTCTATTTTCTAAGACAGCGTACCTTTGGAAAGCTTTATAGAGACTAATTTTAGGTAGCACTTATTTCTTTGTAAATTAGGAGCTTGCTAGCTCCAAGAATATATCTGACCACCTAGGATTTATTCCATATGTTATTACAAGTGGCAATATATAAAACACTGTATCTAGTATTCAGAATGCTTGTAATAGCAACGTTCCTACTGCCAATTTTAATAGTAGAAGAATGATGGCACACATCTAGTAAATCTGCTGGCTTTTAATAGCTGGAATCAGACCAGACTCACCTTCTGTCTGCTGTATGAAGCCAGAAATCTGAAGAGATGAAAAAAAAATTAGTGCTGTTATTAACTGAACTCCTGATCTTCTATTATCCCCATTAGACTTAACGCATGAAGTCCAACTTCTCTATCATTCTAAAATGGGACAGCAGGGCATATGAGAAAGCTATCTGAGGTCTCATACAATCACACAGACAAAATTTCAAAGAGGTAGAAATGTAACAGATGTCTTTTTTCTTATGCACATGGAAAAGAAATCAGGTTACATCAAAATGAGTAAATACAAAAATGAAAAAAAGGCAAGGATGAATTTTTAGAGTGCTAGGATGGAAATTAAGTGATTTAGAATGGACTAGCGTAGTGGTTACGAGTCGGGCTGCCAACCTCAAGGTTAGCAGTTCGAAACTACCAGCTGTTCTGCAGGACAAAGATGAGGCATTCTGCTCCCATAAAGATTTACAGCCTCGGAAACCCTGTACAGGGTCACTATGAGTCAGAACTGACTCCACGGTACTTAACAACAACAATAGAGCTAGTAAATATTAAAGTGGAAGCAAGAGAAACAGATAAAAAGAAAATCTCCAAGAAGAGTTTGATCACATCACAAATGCGATGTGACAGTTACGATTCTTGTGAAATAAAACAATGAGGAAATCAAGGAAAAGCAGAGATCTCAGTAAAAAACACAGTAAACTTCATGTTGAGGTTTCTGGATGCTTATCCAGATGAAGTCAATAATTAATTTGAGTAAGTTATTTAAATTTTCTAGTTTTCTCAGATGTAAAGATGCTCCCCTTCCAGCTCTGTGGATATTTCTGCTGGTAGATTTAATCTGTATGTATTTCTTATATTATCTTAGAAATTTAGGAGACTTTGAAATCATTAATTCCAACTCATATTTTCATGACTTAAACAGGGCAACAAAAGAGCATTAATTTTGAAGTAATATTTATTCGGATGATGGTTGTTATTGTTAAGTACTGTTGAGTTAGTTCTGACTCACAGCAACCCTATATGGAGTTTCCAAGGAGCTGCTGGTAAGCTTGAACTGCCGTTGTTGTGGTTCAAACCAACCTTGCATCCAGTGCATTAACCCGCAGTGCCACATAAGGACTCCAAATGTCCTATATTAGAAAACAATAATCCTCATAAATGGACCAATAAACTGATTGGAAGACATCCTTATTTGTTCTGATTTCAAAGACAAATGACTCAAAGGAATGTGGAAAATCATTGGATGTATAATTGATATTCCATGAGAGTAAACTTTAACTAAAGATAATACAAAATTGGGTGCAACCCTACGTCGACAGAGAATTTACAAAGGTTCAAGCCAGATTCAGCAGCAGACAAGGAATGAGGGGTAACATAGCTTACTTCAGATGGATCTTGTTTGAGAGCAGAGAAAAGAAGATTACCTCTGCTTTACTGACTGTACAAAGGCTTTTGATTGTTTGAATCGTGACAAGCTATGGACAACATTGCAAAGAATAAATACTTCAGAACACTTAATTGTGTTCATGAAGTACTTGTACATAGTCCAATAGCCAGTTGTTTGAACAGAACAAAGGAACACAGAATAGCTTGAAATTAGGAAAGGTTTGTGTCAGGGTTGTATTCTTTCACCGTACTTATTCAATCCATATGCTTAGCAAATAATCCAATAAACTTGATTATATGAAGAAATACATGGCATTAGGATTGAAGGAAGACTCAGTACCAACCTGTGATATGCAGATGACACAATTTTGCTTGCTGGAAGCAAAGAAGTCTTAAAATACTTACTGATGACAATCAAAGCCTTCTGTATGGGTTATACCTCAATGTAAAAAAAAAAAAAAAAAATCCTCACCACTAGATCAATGAACAACATTCATTTAACTGGAGAAAAGAATGAAATTGTCAAAGGCTTCATTTTGTTCAGATCAACCATCACCACTCATGGAAGCAGCAGTCAGGAAATCGAAGGACATATTGCCTTAGGCAAGATTTTTTAAAGTGCTGAAGAGCAAAGATATCAGTTTGAGAACTAAGGTGCACCTGACCCAATCCATGGTATTTTCAGTAACTTCAATATGTATGTGAAAGTTGGACAGTGAATAAGGAGCACCATAAAAAAATGGAAGAATTTGACTTATGGTGTTGGAGGAAAATATTCAAAGTGCCATGGACTGCCAAAAAACCAACAGATCTGTGTTGGAAGAAGTGCAGCCAGAATGCTCCTTTGAGGTCAAAAAACTTTGTTTCTTATACTTCAGACATATTTTCAGGAGGGACTGGTCGCTGGAGAAGGATATCATGTTTGGTAAGGTCAGAGAAAAAGAGGACGACCCCCAGCGAGATGGATTGGCAAAATAGGCTCAAATGTGGCAACAATCGTAAGGTTGGCCCAGGACCAGGCAGTGTTTTATTCTGTTGTGCATAGGGTGCTATGAGTTGGTACCAACTCGATGGCCCCTAACAACAACAATCCCTCTCCCACACCCATTCCATTGTTCATTTTTGTCCAATCGCACTGATCACTTGGCTTTTCTTGTAAAGGGTTAGGTGCATTCCCACAATAGCACCTTTATACTTATTTTTTCCTCTGCTTAGCATATTCTTCCCCCCAGTTATACAAATTACATCCCTCTTTCCTTCTCAATGAAATTTTTCTTAGAGACCCTATTTAAAAACACAAAACACTTTTAAAGTTTTGTGTTCTTCCCTGAGTATATTACTAGCTTGTTGTTTTTTGATACCATTGGGTCAGTTCCAATTCATAGTGATCCTCTGTACAAAAGAATGAAATACTGCTCGGTCCCATACCACTCTTAAATTCATTGCTAAGTTTGAGCCCTTTGTAGCAGTCACTGGTCAGTCCATCTCGTTGAAGGTATTTCGCTTTTTCTCTGACCCTTTATTTACAAAACATGGTGACTTTCTCTATGCACTGACCCTTCCTAATAGTATGTCCAAAGTACATCAATGAGATGATATACTAAAATTTTTTCTAAAGTATGTTGTTTATTGTAAGCGTTAAGAGATCAGATATTTTATCTGATTACTTATTACTGCATCTTTGGCACCTTAAGAAGTGCCTGGCATACAGAAAGTAAGTGCTTAATTGATATTTATTTAATTAATTCATGATAAATAATATATTATGTCCTTGTTAAAGTGCTGTTAAGGCAGCTATGATTCATAGTGACCTTGAATAGGGTTTCTGAGGAGGGGCTGGTGAGTTTGAACTGTTGACCTTGCAGTCCAATGTATTTCTCTGCAGTGCCACACCAGTGCCACATCAGGACGTCTGCTAATTCTTATTTTAAAAAATGATAAAGTTATGAATAAAGTATTTCACCATTTTGTAAATTGTTGACAAGACAAAATAGTGCATGGAGTTTTGGCTCTCATTTATTATATATCACATGATTAGAAAACAATTATGTGTGGGGTCCTCTAAATTTTGGGAGTATTGCATATGTTTAGTTTTACTACAAAAGCCATTGAAAACAGACTTTATCCATTGTTATTCAAACAGTATGATTACAGCCTAGTCCTTATGAGACACATTTTTATTAAATTATGTGATTTTTTTGATAAATTTGTTTAATTGAATTATTCTCAAGATCATGGGAACAGTTTTAAATGAAGATACATCTCAAACTGAACCAGAAATTTCAAGTTCTGGAATTCATATTTGGTTCTATAAAATTCCAGGACATTGTGGATTATAAAAGCGTAATTTGCTCATCCTTTCAACCCTTTCCTCTTAAAATTTAGTGCTACACATAAGACATCCTACTCAAGTTCATTTATAGGTTTGTTACAATCAACAGAAGCTACCAAAACTTAAACTCTGGTTCAAGCTCATTGAAGTTTGTGAATCTCTTTGGAAAGTGTAACTTCATTTCCACCTATAACAGAGATTTTATTGAACTCATTTGATTTTAACAATGAGGGTGGTTTTCAGAGGGCAATTTCCTTGACCCAGTTTGAAAATGGACGCAGGCACTTCCTGAAATAAATATCCCTGTCCACACTTTTACATGTTTACTTTGTTGTATTCAAGTTGCCTTCAGATCTAAACAGAATGTATCCACTGTAGGTTAATAATTTGAAGTTCTTAAAATATTTTATATTGTTGGTTTGGTTATGGAAAGAAGTTACTTCTTCATTTAAAGCAAATGTTTATATTCTGCTTAGTCATCTTTCAAAATCCACAAACTGGTGGTGGTTAAGGGCCTGAATGTAAAGAAAGCTTACTATCTTGACCGCTCCCTTTTTTGTCTCTTATAATTTACATTCAAAATTTAATATATACTTCTGAAGAGTGATGCAAAGGCAGCTACTAAAGCAACTTCCTTTTTGCCTCACACATTTGTAACTTTCCTTTTCCCCCTTTCATTGGGCAGTAGGTTCAATTTTTCCATGCCTAAACATCTCAAATTCCTTACTGGTGGGTGGTTAGACCACACTGGTTCATGAATACCAGTTGGTTTGATACAATCTCTTTTGCTAAATTTTCAAGCAGGAAGCACCCTGGGGAAAGGTAAATTGAACTGGTCTTGTAAACTGAACTGTGGAATAAATCCTGGATTATGAGTCAGATGATTTGCGGTTCAGTCTTGCACTGACGTTACTAATTCTGGTATTATGGGAGGGTCATGTAACCTCATTGAGCCTGTTTCCTTTTCTATGTAACAGAAGGAAAAAAAAAAGTTTTATTTTTCAATGTGATAGATACTTGACAATTAAATGTTAAAGTGGATTTTAAGCTGAATGCTACTATATAACTGGTGAGCATCTGAAGCATAAGCATTGGACTGTTAACCACAAAATAGGCAGTTCAAACCTAC
>NW_006408588.1:10101955-10104053 GCF_000296735.1 Chrysochloris asiatica | reverse complement strand
GGTTTCTGAGGCTGTATATTTTTTATGGGAACAGAGAGCCTCATCTTTCTCCCATGGAGCAGCTGGTAGATTTGTACTGCTGATCTCAGGGTTAGCAGTCCAGCTCATAACCCACTATGCTACCAAGACTCAATAATACAGTACAGTAAGTCCCTGGGTTAAGAATGTTCAATTTACAAATGTTATTTCCATTTCATTTTCAGTTGTGACAATTTTCCTATTCTTTCCTGTATCACCAGCACTTGATTCAGATTTACTCTTTGGAGGCATGGTTACAAGGCTAAATAAGAGGAAATTTTAAGCCAAATACAAATAACACTCTCTACAGTGTTAAGGACATTGTGGTCCAACTTAAAAGGTGGGCAGAGTTCTCGCTCCGTGACATGATGAAACACTGAAGCCATGCAATGTTTCCATGAGTGTCACAAAATAATTCATGGGCTATTCTTACAAATGCTTGTATTTAACTCAGCTTTTAATACAACAGGGTTTGTAGCAGTCTGCTGTAAATCAACCTAGGAACTTACTGTTACTGTTCCAATTATTGCTGTTGAAGTTTCATCCATGCTTCATTTCTGGCTGGACTATGTGCTCCTTCTTGATCACTTGACCATTACCCTATACAATTTAAAAGCTAGATACTGCATAAATTATTTTGCAGCTCTGGAAATTTGTGTTGTTTAGTATTACTAAAAGCAAATAGTTTTAAGCATCATTTTTGCTTTAATATCTCCTTGTGACATTCTTTTTTTATAGTTAGATTATGTCTCAGACAGAGTTCTCTAGAAAAGTAAAACCAGTTAAGCATATATATGTATATATATAAAGACAGGTTTATACCAAAGAATGGCTCAACAACTGTTATAGAGATGAACAAGTCCCAAGTCTGTGGATTAGATGTCAGGCTGGAGGCTTCTGACACATGATGTTGCAGGGCTAATGGATCCGTATTGGTAGGTCAGATACTTGGCAGGAAAGTTAGGCAAGTAAAATGGCAAACTGCGGATGACTACCAGGATTGGCAGTCAATACAACAGTTCACTGGTTCTGGTGCAAAGAACTAGAGGTCAGATGATGAGTAGGATCCGGACCCAGCAGAAAATCAAAAAGCTTACCATGAGTGTCCGGTATATTAAAAGCAAGCCAGACCCTGAGAAATTTTCTTTTCAATTGATTGGTTGTTCATAGGAAAACTCATCATAGAAGTGATTACATAATATTAGATTTGACTGTCAAGCCACTGAAAAGTCTAGTCCAGTCAAGTTGACACAAAACTTTTAGTACCATAGACCACTTCTGGATAAAATCATAAGAGCAACCCCCAGTATCTGTCAACACCATCATCTGTCTTTTCAGTGCCCTCCTTTCTTCTAGAGTCTAATACTACATCTGGAGTCCTGTTGTGATGCTGCAATATAAGCAATGGAGTGCTAACCATAAGGTCAGAAGATGAAACCTACTAACCTTTCCTCGGGAATCCTATACAGGGTCGATATGAGCTGGAGTTAACCAGATGGCATTTAACAACAACAATGCTTCGTATGGCCCTAGTGCCCCAAAATTCTTATTTTACTGACCATGGCACTCCATCCTTAATTGATAGCACTTACACCAGTTTCCCATTCTGTAATACACACATCCAATGTATCTCACCAAAGCTACTTCTTTTCATATACGGCCAGTCTGATTAATTAATTGGCATCAAGTTAATATTGGAAAATTATGACTTATCAGGTTTTCCACACTCGTTTAAAATTTCTACTACAATACAAAATTAATGCCTTACTTCAAAAGTCACAGGGTGTTGGAGTCCTGCGTGGCGACCTTCCTCACTCTGTGAACGTGGCGCTGTAAGCAGTGCGGAGGGTGCGGGTCAGTGCGGAGGGTGCGGGTCATGTCCTGTAGCTTGCGCGTATTCTCTTCATCCCACACATGTCCTGCTCAGCTCAACGCGGGGGGCCAGATCCGGTGGTGCCGTGCTAACGCTGCTCACCGGTGGCCCTCTGTTCTCAGAATGCAAGTTCACAAACTTGAGTGGGTAACAACAGACGATGGTATTGGAATAGTGGGAATCAGCAATTTTGCATAGGAAGCCTTG
>NW_006408588.1:10098049-10101109 GCF_000296735.1 Chrysochloris asiatica | reverse complement strand
AAAAAAAAAGTCATAGGGTGTTTCTATGGCTATTTCCTCTGCCTTTCCTCTGTCCCTCTTTAATGTCAATTCTGCCTTCATTACTAAAGGAGAGCTCCTGATTAAATTAATTCCTTGCAATGTAATTTATTATAGCATTCAATATTCATTTTTGTGTCATTTATCTTAATTCTGACTTTTCATTTGCAACGTTTAAAATGTTTGTCTCCCCAACTTCAATCTAAACTTCAAGAGAGTATAGATATACTTTATATTTCTGTGCCTCAAACCAAAACCAAACTCATTGCTGTTGAGTCCAACTAATAGTGACCCTGTAGGATATAGTAGAACTGCCATAGACTTTCCAAAGTTATGAGTCTTTATAGAAGTAGACTGCCACATCTTTCTAACACAATACAATGTGAATTTGAACTACTGATCTTTCAGTTAACAGTCAAGCACTTAACTACTGCACCACAAAGTCTCCTTCTTTATGCTAAGGGTCTAGAAAACAAAGGTTCTCAAATAATTAAATTGAGGACATTGTGAATGGCTTTGGAGACAAGAAAACAAATTTGTGTTGCATAGATGTAACTGTGTCTCATGGAGACAAAGGTGCCATTTTAGTTTATTTTATTCCTTTTCTTTTCTAACCAGTGGACAAACCCAGGGAATATCTTGCTTTAAGATGATTGGAGCCACGTGGAGGTTGTGAGTCTAGGTAGGAGCTATATACAATAACCCCACTGGGGCAGGCTGTGATCCAAATCTGCAATATTAACCCCAGTTAGTCACGGACTGGCTCTCACTAGAATAGGGGCTTGAAGGGACACATGGAGTATAGGGTAAAAAAAAAAGCTAAAAAAAAAAGAAGAAAGAAATTAGGTGGATGATCTGATCTGTAATGGCACACCAGACTGAGTGTGGCCATTTTGAACTTTCTCAGGCAGTTACGAAGAGAAAAGTCCAGTAGGTGTCATATCATACTGCTTATAGGCAGAGAGGGAACCATTGACTTTCATTTTTCACTGGGTAGACTGTTTCTTTTCTTTTTTTTGTTTAACTTCTTCTTGTATCACACGACAGGAGACAGCAACTGTGGCCATATAGCCAAGCCATAACTGCACTCTCTATAATCCCACCAATTGGGTAAGAGCCAATACCAGCTACTATATACCAGAACATTAACCACAACCAACATCAGCTAAATCCATTCTGAATTTAACTGTACAAACTGCTCTGAATTAAACTGTATGAACAGTGAACAGAAAAATTCATATTCTGACCACACCTGCCAGGAGGCAACTGGTGAGTGCCTAAGAATACACCAACATACATTCATCAAATTAATAAAAATATACCACCCACAATGCCTAGAAAGCAGCAGAAAATATCTGTTTGCATTAAGAAACAGGACACAGTAACTCAAACTAACAACCACAGGGCAGAGCTACAAAATGCTTTTGAGGAAGAAGAGGCACTGGAACTACCTGAAAAAGAATTCAGGAGCATGCTATTGGGGTATCTATGAATGTTTCACCGAAAGGAAGATGAAAACAAGGGAATTTTCAGAAAAACACTGCAGGGACAATCAAAGAAAATAGATATAGCACTGGAGACAAAGCCTGCAAACAGAAATCCAGAAGGTCACTACTAAGATAGCAGAAGTGACAATACTCTGAAAGGGCAAAGGAGCAGAACTGAATTAATGGTAGACAGAATTAGCAAGGTTAAAGATATATCTCTCAGTACTAGTAAGATAGAAGAACAGTCAGGAAAAAAATGCAATAATCAGAAGAAAGCCTAACATTCATGTAGTACAACATAAAGAGTAATAACCTAATGATGATCAGAATTTCAGAACATGAAGAGACAAAAGAAAATTCACAGAATTTATACTTACAGAACTTCTGGAAGTAAACTTCCCAACCGTCATGAAATATGAGACAAATATTCAAGAAGCTAAATGATCCCCAAAGAGAATAGACCACATAAGAAAAACACTAAGACATATCATAATCAAACTCTTCAAAATCAAAGACAAGGAAAGAATCCTAGAAACAGCTTGGGAAAATGACATGTTACCTACAAACAAAAACTAGTTTAAGTTCTGAATCCTCAGCAGAAATCATGCAGATGAGAAGACAATGCAAAACTTTGATAGAATCACATATCCAGCTAAACTCGCCCTCTAATACAACAGTGAAATTAGAACATTTCCAAATAAACAGAAATTAAAGTTTGTAAAAGCCAAGCCAACTGAACAAATAAATACGAAAGTGTGTCCTTGAGCTAACAACAAACAACAGTAGACAGCCATAGATTGACATACATGGCAAAAATACCCAGAATTAAATCCAGATATAGTTGTTGTTAGGTGTCATCAAGTCGATATCAACTCTTAGAGACCCTATGGATAACAGAACCAAACACTGCCCTGTCCTGCAAGAACCTCACAATCATTGCGTTTGAGTCCATTCTTGCTGCCACTGTGCCAATCCGTCTTGTTGGGGTTCTTCCTCTTTTTTTCTGACTTTCCACTTTACTAAGCATAGTGGCCTTATCCAGAGATTGGTTCCTCCTGATTGTATGTCCCAAGTATGAGAGATGAAGTCCAATCACCCTGGCATCCAAGGAGCATTCTAGCTGTACTTCTTCCAAAACACATTTGTTTGTTCTTTTGTTAGTCTTTTGTTAGTCTGAGATCTTCATATTTGAGTACATTAAAGAGGTATTATGCAGCAGATTTGCCCAATGCAATACATAATTTGACTTCTTGACTGTTGCTTCCAAGAATGTTGATGGTTGATCTGAAAAAAATTCAGTCTTTGGTAACTTCAATCTTTTCTCCCATTACCTTAATGTTGTTTTTTGGCTCAGTGGTGAGGATTTTTGTTTCCTTTACATTGAGGTACAACCCATACTGAAGGCAATGGTCTTTGTTCTTCATCAGCACATAATTTAAGTTCTCTTCACTTTCAACTAGCAAGGTTGCATCATCTGCATATCAAAGGTTATTAATGAGCCTTACTCCAATCTTGATGCCACATTCTTCACATAATCCTGCTTCTCGGATTATGT
>NW_006408588.1:10095656-10096797 GCF_000296735.1 Chrysochloris asiatica | reverse complement strand
AAGTCTATGTATCTAGTCATTTTTATGTTGTTTAAAAAATATTTGCAATGAAAATGTCATTGTATTGCAGAATTCTTGCAATTTCTCTATCACCAAAGCCATATTTTACAACTACTGATCCTTCCTCTTTGTTTCCAACCTTTTCATTGCAATTGGCAGTAATTATCAACCCATCCTGAATGCATGATCAATTTCAGACAAGAACATGAAAGAATTATTACATTTTATCATCATTGCCTTTAGTAATTGGTTCATAGATTTGAATAACAGTTATATTAACTGGTCTTCCTTGGAGGCATATGGAGTTTATCCTATCACAACAGCAATGTACTTCAAGACAGATAATGAAATGTTCCATTCCTCTTCAATATGTCATTTCTAGCATACTAAACCATGTGATTGTCATGTTCAAATAGCCAATGCCAGTCCATTTCAGCTAACTAATGCCTAGTATATTGATTTTTATGGTTTCCACTTCATTTTTGATAATTTCCACTTTTAGATATAGAAGTATCCAGGGTAAAAACAAAACTACAAGACTGAAGATAGGAAATCAGAGATATCAATCTATAATGAAGACAACTTGAGAACAAAAGAGGGAAAATTATAGTTACAGAATACCAAATTGTGAAGAAGTCAAGCAGAATTCAGGATAAAAATGGACTGTTTAAATTCGGCAATGGAATTAATAATTTACAGGGCAAACTTAAAGAAATGTAATGTACCTTCACGTAAAATCAAGAAAATGAAAGTCCATGAAGATTTTGTAAACATTAAAACAATGAAGCAACTGACAAGAGAAAGTACAAAAAACTAACTCAGCACAGGAGAAATGAAGGACAACCCAGCAGCACCACAAAAAAACACACAGCAAAATGGTTGCAAATCCCTTCAAACCTATTGGTAATTATGCTGAATGTCAATGGATTGAAAATAAACTGTTTAAGAGACAAACAGTAGCAGAATGGATAAGAAAACAGGATCCTTCAATATGCTATCTACAAGAGACACACATTACACTCAAAGACAAACAGAGATTTCAAACTAATAGAAAAGAAGAGGGAAAAGAAGAAAAAAAAAATTCTCATACAATTTGATGAACTTGACCCACACCTATGGAAACAGTAGCTCAAAAGAGGGA
>NW_006408588.1:10082961-10084658 GCF_000296735.1 Chrysochloris asiatica | reverse complement strand
AAAAAATCAATTGGATTCCTCTATACTAATAATGACAGTGCTTAAAAGAAAATTAGGAAAGCAATACCATTTACAATAGCTGCCCACAGGATGAAATATCTAGGAATACATGTAACCAGAGAAAAAAAGGACCTATGCAGAGAAAACTACAAAACACTACTACAAGAAATGAAAAGAGACTTACAAAAACCGAAGAATATACCATGTTCTTGGATAGGAAGACTTAACATTTTGAAATGTCATTACTGCCCAAAGCAGTCTGAACAAATAATGCAATCCCAATACAGATTCCAATAACAATCTTCAAAGAGTTGAAATAAACGTTTACAAAGTTTATATGGAAAGGAAAGAGATCCAGAAAAGCAAAGCATTGCTTAGGAAAAAGAAGAAAGTTGGAAGCCTCTCACTCCCAGATTTCAAAATTTATTGCATGGTTACAGTGGTCAAAACAGCTTGGTACTGGTACAATAAAAGACACACAGATCAATGGAGCAGAATGGAGAATCCAGAAATTAACCCATCCACATACAGCCAACTGATTTTTGACAAAGGGTCTAAGTATATTGCTTGCGGAAGAGATAGTCTCTTCAACAGACAGTGCTGGCAGAGCTGGAAAGTGATATGCAAAAGAGTGAAGCAAGACCATTACCTGATGCCATATAAAAAAACCAATTCAGCATTGATTAAAGACCTAAATGTGAATTCCAGAATTATAAAGGACATCAATGAAAACATTGGGACAAATTTCAGGGCTCTAATACAGAGCACATACAGACTACCAAATATTGTGAAAATTGCACAAACAGAAGACAAAATAGATGATTGGGACAAACTATGAATGAAAAACTTGTGTGTATCGAAAGACTTCGCCAAAAGAGTAAAAAGGGAGCCCAGAGAATGGAGAAAAAAACATTTGCAATGATACATCAACCATTTTGGAAAACAGTATGGCACTTCCTCAGACAGTTGAAATAGAAATACTTTATGATCCAGCAATCCCTCTACTTGGTATTTATTCATAAGAATTACGAGCCATACCACGAATAGATATATGCACACCAATGTTCATAGCAGCACCATTTACTATAGCAAAAAGATGGAGACAGCCTAAGTGCCCATCATTGGAAGAATGGATACACTAACTGTGGTACACATACACAATAGAATATTGTGCTACCTTGAAGAATAACAAGGAAGCTGCAAACCACTGAATAACATAGGTGAACCTTTAGGATATTATGCTGAGTGAAATTAGTCACAAAAAGGAGAAATACTGCATAGGACCATTATTGTAAAAGCTTAAGAAGAAATACCCACATTAAAAAGGGGAAAAAAGAATAGAAGAATGCTTTGTTGATTACCAGGGTGTAGGAGGTGGGGAGGGGGACTACCAGGTGATTACAAGGGAAGGGAGGGGAAGGCGGAACATAGGGTAGGTAGAAGAATTTCATGATAGTTTGAGAGGTTGGGAGAGCTAGGGAAGTGGAAGAACAAGGCGGATGGGAAAACATTTAGGCAGGTTTGCATGGGCTAAGTGGGACAGAATTAAATAGTGATGTATGCTCAATCTTGGAACAACAGGGCTCTGTAATACATGTGAGGCATGGTTTGAATGGGTAAAAGCAGTGAAATAATGTTAAGATGCTTGACTGTCTTATGAATCTTGGTTTCCCTTGCCTGTTGTTGTTAAGTGGCAT
>NW_006408588.1:10079975-10082096 GCF_000296735.1 Chrysochloris asiatica | reverse complement strand
ATACTTGCAGATAGTACCCGTTTGACCTAGCTTACATGGCTGGATGACCAGAACTCGACTAGAGGAAGAAAGAAAAGGAACAACAGTGTAATCTACTACAATTTGATGAACTTGACCTATACTTATGTTATGTAGTAGTTTAACAAAGGGAATGGATCTTTACAGTGAGGATCATTCCCACCCACTCTGTACACAGGGTTGACAGGGATGGACAACTTAGACATTGGTTACTCAAAACGGGGAAGGGAGCAACAAAGGCACGAAGTGACTGGCTTACAAGTTTTCAAGAGCAAACATAGTTTCAGATATTGCAGGGGACTGAGTGGTTTCCAAACTGTCTAGATGGGACTGGAAAAGGAGATGGGGATAATACTCTTGTGGTTCAATAGTAAATAATTGTTATCAGGACTGATTGTGAATATTGTAAGTATAAAGGTAGACATTTTGTAACAAAAGGAGGAGAGTAGTAGATCTTGCAGTCCAGGAAAGGAGGACCCTGGGACCATCAAGGGAGAGGAGTGGAGTGCAGTCACCTATCCAGAGAAGCAGTGATGCTAGAGATGGAGGCAGAGACAATGATGTGGAGAGACCCAGTGGCTGGGGACTCTAGATTCAAGGAGGGAGAGGGGCTATGTGCTGGCGGCCAGGGGGCTGGCGTGCAGGATTTACCCTTTGGTTGTTTGAATGGTTATATATTCCTGAGTGCTTTGGTGTACAGCAAACAAAACAAAACAAAACAAAACAACAAAAAAAAAACAACAACAGAGGGATTAGAAGAAAATGCTGTTGAATGACGATGCATGGAGGGGATTGTAATTATTGCAGTGAAATGAAATACAATAAGATAAATGTAAAGCTGATGCTCTCCCATGTAAACTATCACTTAATTCACAATAAAAACTTAAAAAAAAAATCTAATGAATGGTGTTTGTTTCAGCAGCAGTTACACTAAAACTGGAACAATACAGAGAAGATTAGCATGCCCCCTGCACAAGGATGACTCACAAATTCGAGAAGTGTTCTATATTTTTTAATTATTAAGGCCACAGCTAACTACTGAAGATGCCCAAGAAACAGATGACCATATTGGCACATGTCCAAAAACAAGATAAAATGACTGTGACAAATGAGCAGGAACTAGACTTAGACATTACATTGGAAGGAGGGCAGTCATTGGAAATGCCCTAGAAGTAATTCAGAAAAATGATACTAAAATGTATCTAAACACTGCACAGAGGATTTTAGAAAGATAAGGAAGAAGTCATGAAAGCACTACAGGAACAATCAAATAAGATTGATACAGCATTGGAAACAATTCAAAACCTGCAAAAAGAGGTCCAAATGATTAATAACAAAATATCAGAGACTGACAATACACTGAAATGGAAAAAGAATAGAATTGAAAAATGGAAGACAGAACTAGTGAGCTGGAAGACAAATCTCTCAATACTGCTAAGACAAAAGAGTAAGCAGTAAAAAGATTTAAAAAAATTGAAGTCTTAGATTCATATTGGACAGCATGAAGAAGAATAGTTTAAGAATTATTGGCATTCCTGAACAGGAAGAATCACACAATTTCACAGAGGAGACAGCTGAAGAGCTGCTAGAAGAATATTTCCCTAACATCCTGAGAAATGAAAAGATAATCATTTAAAAAGCTCATTGAAACTCGGGAAGGATAGACTCCAAAAGAAAATCACCAAGACATATCATAATCAAGCTCTCCAAAATCAAAGATAAGGAGACATTCCTGAAAGCAGCTAGGGAAAAAGAGAAGTGTTACATACAAAGGCAAGCAAATCAGATTATGCTCTGATCTCTCAGCAGAAACCATGGAAGCAAGAAGGCAATGGGGAGACACATATAAAACGCTGAAAGAAAAAAAAAAAACTGCCAACCAAGAATCCTCTACCCAACAAAGTTGTCAATCAAATACGATGGTATAATCAAAATATTTTGGGATAAACAGAAGCTAAGAGATTTTGCCAAAGCCAACCCTGCATTTCAAAACATTCAAAAAGGGCGTTCTTTGGACTGAGAACAAATAAGAATAGACAACAACCAAAGATTGACATATGTGGCAGCACAGGCCTGAACTCAATCGACAAATGGAAGATTCCA
>NW_006408588.1:10077227-10079394 GCF_000296735.1 Chrysochloris asiatica | reverse complement strand
TTTGAACTGCAAGGTTGGTGGGTGATTCAAGCTCACCAGTTGCTCTTTGGAAACTCTGTACAGGGTGGCTATGAGTCAGAATCGACTCAATGACACTTGACAACAACAACAACAATTGCAATAAAAAATGAGCAGGGTGGCAATACTAAACTCTGATAAAATAAACTAAGGCAAAAGCAGCATAACAGATAAAGATAGACATTATCTTATGATTAAAGGGTAAAATTTAACAAGATGATATAACTATAATAAATATTTATGCTCCCAATGAAAGAGCTCCAAGATATATAAAGCAAACTTAAAATGCATTTGAAGAAAGAAATAGACAAATCTACAATGATAGTGGAAGATTTCAATACACCACATTTGAAACAGGATAGAACAACCAGAAAGAAAGTCAACAAAGACACAGAGGAACTAAACAACACAATCAACCAACTCAACCTCATAGATGTATATAGAGCATTCAACCCAACAACAGCACAATACACATTCTTATCCAGTGCACATGGAACATTCTCCACAATAGAGCATGTGTTAAGTCACAAAATAAGCCTCCATAAATTTACAAACATCAAAATACTACAAGCATCTTCTCAGATTACAATGCTATAAAATTAGAAATCAGCAATAGGAAGATCAAGTAAATAACATCGAATACATGGAAACTGAGTTAACACCATGCTGAAAATCTACTTGGTAGTAGAATAAATAAAATATGAATTCACAAAGTTCCTAGAAACAAATGAGAATGAAAGCACATATCAAAAAAGAAAAACAAAACAAAACACATTAACACATCTCCAACACCTAGAAATAGACCAGCAAAATAAACCTACAGTCAACAGAAATAATAAAGATTAGAGCAGACAAAAATGAGATAGAAAACAGAAAAAACTATAGAAAGAATCAACAGGACAAGAAGCTGGTTTCTTTGAAAGGATTAATAAACACAAAAAACCACTGGCAAATCTAACACAAGAACAGAGGATGAAGACACAAATAACATGTATAAGAAACCACATGGGTGATGTAACAACAGAACCATTAGAAATAAAAAGGATTAACAGAATATTATGAATAGTTGTACTTCGACAAATTAAAAAATCTAGAGATGGATACATTTTATAAAAAGCACGAGCTACCTAAACATACACAGAGTGAAGTAGAAAACTTGAACAGACCTGTAACGACAGAAGTAATTAACTAGGTCACCAAAAACTCCAAACCCAAATAAGTCCAGGTCCAGACAGCTTCACTGGTGAGTTTTACCATACATTCAGGGAGAAGCTGTCACCAATTCTAGTCAAATTATTCTAGAATATAGAAGAGGATGGAAAACCTCCTAATACATTTTATGAAGCAAGAATATCTCTCATACCAAAACCAGGGAAGGACAACACTAAGGAAGAAAATGATAGACCAATATCCCTCATGAGCACAGATGCAAAAAATATCAACAAAATCCTAGCAAACAGAATTCAACAACATATCAAAAAATAAATAAATAATAATACATCTTGACCAAGTGGGATTTAGATCAGGGATGCAAGGATGGTTCAATATTAGAAAAACAAACAATGTAATCCATCATACAAATCAGAAAAAGGAAAAGAACCACATGATCATATCAATTGATGCAGAAAACGCATTTGACAAAATCCAACATCCATTCCTGATAAAAACACTCAATAAAGTAGGAATTGAAGGGAAATTCCTCAACATAATTACAAGCATATATACAAAACCAACATCTATCATCACTCTCAATGGAGAGAAACTGAAAATCTTCCCCTTGCAAACAAGAACCACACAAGGACACCCTTTATCACCACTCCTATTTACTATTGTTTTAGAAATCTTAACCAGAGCTATAAGGTAAGATAGTGAAACTAAAGGCATCCAAATTGGCAAAGAGGAAGTAAAACTCTATTTGTAGATGATATGATCCTATACAGCCCAAAGACTCAGCAAAAAAAATTAGTAGAACTCATTGGAAGATTTAGCAAAGTGGTGCGTTACAAAATCAACATGCAAAAATCAGAGGGATTTCTCTATATTAGTAATGACAGAACTGAAAAACCAATTAGGAAAGCAACACCATTTACAATAGCCACTCAAACGATTAAATAATTAGGAATAAATGCAACCAGAGAAATAGAGAACC
>NW_006408588.1:10041375-10057271 GCF_000296735.1 Chrysochloris asiatica | reverse complement strand
GAGTAAAAATGGGAGCCCACAGACTGGGAAATTTTTCTTGCTTTGATGTATCAGATAAGGGACTAATTCAAAATTTAGGAAAAACTACAACACCTCGACAAGAAAAAGACAAGCAACTCAATTCAAAAATGGGGACAGGACATGAACAGACCCTATACCATGGAAGACATTTAAGTATCCAACAAACATATAAAGAAATGTTCATGATAATTAGTGTTGTTGTTAAGTGTCATTGAGTTAGTTCCAAGCTGTATCCACCCTGTATAGGAACAGCTGGTGAGCTTGAACCCCCGAGATTGTGGTTCAAACCAACCTTGCAATCCAGTGCATTAACCCACAGCCATTAGAGAGATGCATTATCAAAACAACAATGAGGTGTCATTTCACACCAGCATTAAAAGTGAAGTTCAAAAGCACAGAAAACAACAAATGCTGAAGGAGATGTGGAAGAGAGTGAGACCCTCCTACATTGGTGGTAGGACTACAACATGGGTCAACAACACTGGAAAATGGTATAGTGTTTCATCAGAAAATTAGAAATACAAATGCCTTATGGCCCATAAATACTTTTACTTGATGCATACCCACAAGAAATATGAGCCAGGACATGAGTAGATACATGTACAGCAACATTTATTGCAGCATTATTCACAGTATCAAAATGATGGAGACAGCCTAAGTGTCCATCA
Source organism: Chrysochloris asiatica (assembly GCF_000296735.1). Taxonomy (NCBI): domain Eukaryota; kingdom Metazoa; phylum Chordata; class Mammalia; order Afrosoricida; family Chrysochloridae; genus Chrysochloris; species Chrysochloris asiatica. The sequence continues at coordinate 10,056,582 of NW_006408588.1, read as the reverse complement.
ACTGGAGAATGGAAAAACAAATTTTGATATATACATACATACAATGGAATACTATGCAACTTTGAAAAATAACTGTAAAACCCCTCATAACATGGATGAATCTTCAGGACATTATATTGAGTGATATTAATCAATCACAAAAGGACAAATATTGTATGAGACCATTATTGTGAAAGCTTAATACAAGGTTTCCATACTAAAAACAAAACAGAACAAAATTCTTTGATGGTTACCAGGGTTAGGGGTGGTGAGGACAGTCATTCACTAGCTAGAGGATAGACATATGTTAGCTCCCCATAGAGGGGAGGGAACACACAAGAAGTGGGAGGGTGGCAGATGCACAGTGAAGATAGAAGACCTTAAGGAGGTATGTGTGGGCTAAATAGGACAGACGTAAATAGTGATTTATACAGAACTTTGGAACAACAGTGTTCTGTGCGTAGATACATGGAGCAAGACATAGGCTGATTAGGTAAAGGAAGGGAAACATGTTAATGTGTTTGTCTTATGGATATTGGTTGAACGTGCTTACTATTGTAAAATGGATATTTATGGACACTTATGTGTGACAGAAATGAATATTGGGAAATAATATTATAGAGACCTGGTAAACCTAGCTTTAGCCTACAACTGATTTGATTGACTAGCAGGGGAGTTAGAATTTGCCCAGGAAATAGGCTTCTTATTAAGTCTTTGTAGAATATGGGACTTTAGGTGAAATTCTGAGCCCCACCCAGAACATTCTGAGGTGGTACATTCCCACTTGAAAACACATGCAGACCAACCCAGAAGTGCTTGTAGGACAGCAGATTCTTACTGAAACAAAGACCTACAGAAAAAAAAAAAAAAAAGAGCAGATTGTTTGGCTATTTTAATATCAAGCAAGCTGTTTGCTTTGGCAAGGCAAGAAAAGTCAGTCCATTAAGGAAAACCCCTTCCAGGACAGAAACTTAAAGGGAACCCATGAGCAGTCTAGTGTGCTCACTGGTGACCACTTGGATCTACTTATGAGTGGAAGTAGAGGAAACGCAGCAATGAAGCCATGGGCTGAGTTTTGCCATGTTCCATTGACACCTGTTGACCTTGATATGAGAGAGAGAAGAGAAACCACTGACTGGTCTGAAGTTTAAGATGTGTGAACTCTTGAGCCCAGGGGAAATGTTCTAACCCTAGGGGGCTAGGGCTGAGAATGAAGCCACCAACTAGTTTGAACAGCAGGGGGATGTGTGTGAGTTCCCAGATTTGCAGCTAGAGCTCTGGTAGCGTAGTGGTTACGAATCGGGCTGCGAACCTTAAGGTCAGCGGTTCGAAACTACCAGCTGCTCCGCGGGAGAAAGATGAGGCTTTCTACTCCCGTAAAGGTTTACACCCTCGAAAACCCTATACAGGGTCGCTATGGGTCGGAACCGACTCGACGGCACATAACAACAACAACCTAATTTGGATGGCTAACCAACCAGAACTAGACCAGATTACGATAAAGAAGTTTGATACTGTGAGAAAGTGCAAATTGCTTCAATTTGATGAACTAGATTTTTGCTTATAGATGAAGTGCTCAAAATTCTAACCAAAATGGAAGGATTGCTCTTATCAAGGAACAAGCTTGTTTCCTCGGTATACTGGATTTATGTTGTTGCTGTTAAGTGCTGTCATGTCAGTTCTGATTCATAGAGACCCTCTACTGTGTAGGGCTTCTGAGGAGCAGCTGGTGAATTTGAACCTCCGACCTTGCAGTTCAAACTGACCTTGAGGTCCAGCATATTATCCTGTGGTGCCACACCAGAAGGGACAATTTAAACATTGGCTACCAACATTTGGGAGGCTATAAAGGCATGAATAGTCTGATTTACAAGCTTTCATGAGTGTGCTTAGTTTCAGAATGAGGGAGGTAAGGTAGAATCCACATTGAATAGGTTCCTTCTTTTCCAAATGGATCCGGTAAAAGGAAATGGGGATAATGGTTATAGGATTTGATGATTCAATTGTGAGTAACTGTTAGCAGAATTAATTATGATTGTCATAACTGTAATTGGAGAAAATGTGTTACTAAAATGGGAGAATAGTTAATCTTTCATTTCAGGAACAGAGGATCCCAGGACCATCAAGAAAGAAAGCATGAGTGGAGCATAAGATCCTTACCTAGAAAAATGGCCAAAAGTAGAGATGCTGGCAGAGGAGGAGCTGTGGAGAGACAGCAACTTTGAGCTCTAGGCCTTTTGACTTAGTAAGGTTGTATGCCTGCAGGCAGGAGACTGGCTGGCAAATGTGTCCTTTGGGCATTTAAATGAATATACATATACATATTTTGTTGAATGTAAAGCTGATAATCCTGTCTCTAAACCTTTACTCAATTTTTTCCCCTTAATTAGGGAGATTTTATGTTTTAATTGCCTCCTGAATGTGATCCCATATAGTCAGTGAGAATTATTATCTACAAGCCACAGTCAACCCTCATTCTGCTTTTTCAACTAGGTGTAGATTTATTTAAATGAATTTTGGAGTAGATGGTAGCAGAAACTCACCAACAAACCAACTGGATGCTTGGAAAAATACTGTAACTCCAGATACTTGAAATAAGAAAAAAAAGAAAATACAGCTATTTTGTGAACAAGGAAAGCTGTTCTAGATATCCCTACTTCTAATAGACTACTGTTTTTCCTGTGTTTGTCACTACTGTCTACACTGCTGCTCATGACATGAGGCTGGTTTCAACTGCATCATTAAGAGTCAATATTCTGTGTGACTGACCTTGGGTTAGAGTAGAAAGATTCTTCATGGCAAGCTATAGATGGAAGAATTAAACCCAGTTATACAATAATCCTCACAACTGGACAATAAATAATGTTATGATAAATGGAGAAAAGATTGAAGTTTGTCAAACACTTCATTTTGCTTTCATCCACAATCAATACTCATGGTAGCAGCAGCAAGAAATCAAATGACATATTGCATTAGGCAAAAGCCCTGTTTAAAGTGTTCAGGAGCAGAGATGTCACTCAGAGTACTGAGATGCACCTGACCCAAGCCATGGTATTTTCTAAATCACCTCATATATACAGGAAAGTTGGACAATGAACAAAGGAGACCATAGAAAAATTGATGCATTTGAGTTGTGGTGTTGGAGAAGAATATAAAAGTACTATGGACTACCCCCAAAACTAACAAATCTGTCATGGAAAAGGTACAACCAGAATGTTCCTTATAAGATAGGGTGGTAACAGTTTGTTTCTGATACGTATAGCCTCATATGCATGTGAAAGTTAGACAGTGGATAACGAAGACCATAGAAGAATTGATGCACTTAAGTTATGGTGTTGAGGAGTATTTTAAGTACTGTGGACTGCCAAAAGAACAAACAAATCTGTGTTGGAAGAAGTACAGCCAAAATGCTCCTTAGAATCCAAGATATCCAGATTTCAGTCTCATACTTTGGACCTTATCAGGAGGGACCAGTCCCTGGAAAAGAACATCATGCTTGGAAAAGTGAAGGGTCAGAAAAAAAGAAGGCAACCCCCAATAAGATGGATTGGCATAGTGGCAGCAGCAACGATCTCGAACACAACAATGATTGTGAGGATGCATAGTTACCGGGTATAGAGTTTCCAAGGTGCAGCTGGTGGGTTTGAACAGCTTACCTTTCAGTTAACAGTCCAGTGCTTACCCTGTAGCACCATACCAAGACTCCATTGATATCATCACTGTATTAATATGACTACTGTTCATACAAAGAATCATTTAGGAATTATAATTCTAATGAGATTCTGTTTACTGACTTTAATAATTTATTCTAAGATGACATAATAACACTTCCAAATAAGCCTATCCCCAAAGTATAAGACCAAAAGTTCGAGCAGCAAACAAGACTACGAATAGTCCTCATTTTATTCTTTTTAACACAAAATTCAGTAGGTATGAAGAGGAGAATAATTAAAATGTAGTAACTCAAAATTATAACCATATATTCAGTGGATTGTCCAAGAAATGCTAATTACTTATTATAAGATCCTACTCCACAACATAACTTCAGGAATTCATGGATTCCTCTATTTAACTGCCCTCCATATCCACATTCTGCTTGCTTAATTTTTCTTTTTGTAAAAACCTTTAGTATCTTCTCTGTTGTATTGGTTATCTTTTTAAATCTATAATGCCCTTCCTATTCATTACTTTAAGCTATTTAAAAGCTCAAATCAATCAATCATGTAATATCAGATGTTATGGAGAAACCCTTTTCACCAACTACTGATAATTACTTGCTGTGGAAGAATCCAATTAGTGTTAACATCTGGTTCCTGCTTCATGACATGTTCTCTCCAAGGTAAGTGGGAAGTGGGGACTTATGTGAAGAATAAACTGACCCACGGTAACTCAGTTCTATACTTCTTCCTAAGAGTATGCCACCCATTGTTTGCCTACTCCTTCCTCTTTCTTTCCCTCTACAGCACACTTCTATGCATCGTCAGCCCCTTTTGTCCAAATTCAGTGTAGTAACAGACTGGATATTTACACTGTCATTGTCTTAAACCTTAACTCTCATACTAGATTCCATCCCAAACATGAGTCTATCAGTTTTGCCACACCTGTGTTTCATATCAAATTGCTCAACACCCAATAAGAGAAGAACAAATTGTTACTCAAAAATATTTACACCTCCCTGTTCCTGTATCTAAGGAGTCCTGCTAGTGCTGTAGGATAAGCACTAGACTGCAAACCTCAAGGTTGGAAGTTCAGATGAGGCTTTCTGTTCTCATAAAGATTTACTGTCTAGGAAACACTATACAGGATTGCTATGCGTCAGAATGACTCAATAGCAGTGGGTTGTTGTTGTTGTTGTGTGCCGTGGAGTTGATTCCGACTCATAGCAACCCTGTACAGGGTTTCCATGGCTGTAAATCTTTATGGGAGCAGAAAGCCTCATCTTTCTTCCACGGAACAGCTGGTAGTTTCAAACTGCTGACCTTGCAGTTCGCAGCCCGATTCGTAACCACTACGCTACCAGAGCTCCTTAGACACAGCAGTGGGTTAAGGTTTATTTTGTTTTGTTTTGTTTGCTTGTTATCTAGGAGACATGATGATGCAGTGGGTTAAGTGTTGGACTGCTAACCACGAAGTGTGGCATTCAAATCCACGATCCAAGTGAGAAGATGAGGCTGTCTGCTCCAGTAAAGATTTAGTGTCTTCGAAATCCTAAAGCGTAATTCTAATCTGCCCAATAGGTTTGCCGTAAATTGGAGTCCATGGCAGCGAATCAGTGTGTGGTCTTTATCTGTGAATACAGGAGGAGAAATGAAGTGCCTAGTGTCTGAGAAGAACCTAGGACTCTTATCCAAAATTGGTGGATATGGTACATTGTTTGGTCTAGATTTTTTTTTTTTTTAATGTAGAATCAGTCCTGATGAAATCAGGAAAAACAGAGTTTAAAATGAGAATATCTGGCTCATGAACTCCACAGAGGTTAAAGAACTTGTGCTTGTCTCAACACACTATTACCAATATCCTCAGAAATGTTTACTATCTTGTATTTTCCAACATGCACTGCATGCAGGCACCAGGTGCTCCAGTATTCTTCTGTTGCACAATTAGTAGAAAACCTTGCATGGAGTACAATTGTTTGGCCCCAAAGTGATTTGGCTCACGAGGCTGAAGAGGCTGGAAGCAAGCTGGTGCTTCCTTACCATTCAAATTACAGCTAGCAAGCCATGTTCTTAGAACCCTATCACAGCCTCATCACTGTGTATCCAGCTTTCCTAGGCTCACAGATGTTTCTGGTAGGAAAGGGAGTGAGAGGGGAAAATAGAGAAGAAAAACACTTTAGACTGATTCTTTTCAGGTACAAATCACCAAACTGATTGTTTACCAAGTGCAGTGACAATGGGCTCTAGATGTTTATTTACAGTGGATTTTATACCAATAAAAACAATTGTCCAAAATAATATTTCAGAGGAGGGTTCACTAATTTCAAAGTATTAAATGGCAAAAAGCAAACAGGATAACTCTGTATGTGGAAAGAATGAATCAGATCCTTGAGCTCAGTATGGTTTCCGACATTCATCTACATGATCTTTTTAAAAACGTAAATTAGATTGTGTCATTCTCCTATTTAAAATCCTCAATGGCTTCCTGTTGAACTTAGAATAGATCCAAATTTTACACACCATCTTCACTTCTGCCTCAGGCCCATAAATCTGGCTGTTCTCTTTGATTTGGATACTTGTTTACATCTCAACAAGCCTCTTGCATCTGATTAACTCATTCTTAGTATTTGGTTCTCAGCTCAAGTATGATAGTCTCAGAGAGTTCTTACCTGACTATTTCATTTAATGAAGTATACCACTCTGGGTTCTGACTTCTGGCGCAACAGAAGATAAACATAAAGAACAAATAACCAAACAAGGATCCAAATATCAGATTTATAATGGGTCAGATCTGTTACCAATAATCCTAAATACCTATTTATTCCCTAATGAATGACTTGGAATAGAGTTCAGTTTAACACATCATTAAACACTAAAGACTGAAGACCAGATGAGTTGTGGGATGACATCAAGAACACCATACAGGAAGAAAGCAAAAAGTCATTAAGAAGACAAGAAAGAAAGAAAAGGTCAAAATGGATGTCAGAAGAGACACTGAAACTTGCTCTCCAGGGTACAGATGCTAAAGCAAATGGAAGAAATGTAGAAGTACAAGAGCTGAACAGAAAATTCAAAGGTCAACCAGAGAAGACAAAGTCAAATATTACAAATAAAATATTCAAAGATCTGGAGTCAGAAAACCAAAAGGGAAGAACACGCTCAGCATTTCTCAAGCTGAGGGAACTGAAGAAAAATTCCAGCCTTGACTTTCGTTATTGAAGGATTCGCTGGACAAATTATTGAATAATGCAGAAAGCATCAGAAGAAGATGTCACTATACCAAAAGTAAATGGTTGATGTTTAACTGTGTCAAGAAGTAGCATGTGATCAAGAGCCAATGGTACTGAAGGAAGATGTCCAAGGTGAACTGAAGGAATTGGCAGCAAACAAGACACCAGGAGTTGATGGAATAAAAACTGAAATCTTTCAAGAGAGTGAGGTGGCACAGGAGGTGGCACAGGAGGCACTCACTCATCTATGCCAAGAAATTTGGAAGACAAATATCTGACGAACTGATTGGAAGAGATCCATATATATGCCCATTCCAAAGAGAGGCGACCCAGTGAAATGTGGAAATCATCAGACAATATCTTTGATACCCCTTGTGAGTCAAGTTTTACTAAATGTAATACAGAAATGGCTGCAGCCATACATTGACAGAGAACTTCCAGAGGTTCAAGCCAGATTCAGAAGAGGTAGTGGAATGAGGGATATCATTGTTAATGTCTGATGGATCCTGGCTGAAAGCAGAGCATATCAGAAATGTGTTTACCTGTGCTTTATTGACTATGCAAAGGCATTTGATTATGTGGGTCATAACAAGCTATGGAAAATACTGTGAAGTATGAGTATTCTGGAACACTTAATTGTGCTCATGAGGAATCTGTACATGGACCAAGAGGCAGTTGTTCAAACAGAACATGGGTACACTGAATGGTTTCAAATTAAGAAAGGTGCGCGACAGGGTTGTATTCTTTCACCGTACTTATACCTGAATGCTGAGCAAATAATTTGAGAAGCTGGGTTATATGAAGAAAAAAGTGTCATCAGGATAGGAGGAAGTCTCATTAACAACTTGTGATATAACCTTGCTTGCTGAAAATGAAGAAGACTTAAAATATTTACTGATGAAGATCAAAGAGCACAGCCTTTGGTATGGATTACAACTCAATGTAAAGAAAACCAAAATCGTCACAACTGGACCAACAAACAACATTCTTATTAATGGAGAAAAGATTGAAGCTGTCAAAGACTTCATTCGTCTTGGATCAACTATCAACACTCATAGAAGCAGCAGTCAAGAAATCAAACGATGTATTGCATTAGGCAAATCTGCTGCACAAGACCTCTTTAAAGTGTTAAAGAGCAAAGATGTCAGCATGAAGACTAAGATGTACCTGACCCAAGCCATGATATTTTCAATAACGTCATATGCATACAAAAGCTGGACAGTGAATAAGGAAGACCATAGAAGAACTGATGCTTTTGAGTTATGGTGTTGGAGGAGAATACTGTAAGTGCCATGGGATGCCAAAAGAACCAAAAGATCTGTGTTGGAAGAAGCGTAGCCAGAGTGTTCGTTAGAGGCCAACATGGCCAAACTTTCTCTCTCATACTTTGGACATATTGTCAGTATGGACCAGTTGCTGAAGAAGGATATCATTTTTGATAGGGTGGAGGGTCAGAGACAAAGAGGAAGACCCCCAATTAGAAGGATTGGCCAAATGGCAGCATCAATGGGCTCAAGTGTGGCAACAGTAGTGAGGTTGCCCAGGATTGGGCAGTGTTTTGTTCTGTTGTGCATAGAGTTGCTATGAGTCAGTACTGACTCAGTGGCACATAACAACATCAACAACCCCATATGGTGGTTGAGATAATAGTGTACCGTGGAGTCAGATCTGACTCATAGTGACCCTGTATAGGTTTTCTGAGGCTATATATAAATCTTTACAGGAGCAGAATGCCTCTTCTTTCTCCCGTTGAATAGCTGGTAGTTTTGAACTGCTGATCTTGAGTTTAGCAGCCTGACTGCAACCACAATGCTACCAGAGCTCCTTCACACCCTATATAGTTGGCCCCATTTTACTGGAGTCCTAGTGTTAGCACTGTAGAATTGGACCCAAAGGTTGGTTTGAACTGAAAGGTCAATTTCCAGTCACTCCTTGGAAATCCTATACATGGTCACTGTGAGTTGGAACTGACTCAGTGGCACTTAGCAACAACAACCTAGTCACAGGCAAGGTATCAATCAAAAACTGGCCGCTCCCACCTCCACCAACAGGGCTTAATATGCAGTGATCCTGAGCAAAAAGAGGGTCAGGGAGCAGGGTGCCTATGGTTAGGAACTTTTCAGTCTAAGAGATAGTGATAGTTAAGGCTTAGTTTTGCTTCTCTAGGGAACTCAGCCTGAGACAGAAAAAAAAAAGACAGAAAGACATCTCTATGTATGAGCACTGTACTAACTAGGGAATTGCTATCCCTTAGACATTTGATGAAATTGTCAACATGCAGATTTGCAACTTTTCATCATTCTTGTTGTTATGTGCCATGGAGTTGGTTACGACTCGTAGCTACCCTACATAGGGTTTCCAAGGCTGTAAATCTTTATGGGAGCAGAAAGCCTCATCTTTCTCCTGTGGAACAGCTGGTAGTTTCAAACTGCTGTCCCTAAGGGTAGCAGCCTGTAATCACTACGCTACCAGAGCTCCTTTTTGGGGAACAATAAAAAGGGACTGGAAAGTGAGTCTGGAAATTTATTCTAAACCAAGTCTGACCTGTTTAAGAAGACAGACCAGTTCTTTCCTATACAGAAGTTCAGAAAAGGCAACTATGGGCCCCTGCATTAACATCTCTTACACAGGCTTTTGGAAACAGAAATATTAGCATGAAAATCTAACAGTACAAACTAATCTAGAATGTTTAAGAATTAATGCCAAACTGAGTTATAAAACAAATCAGTTGTCATTATGTTGGTTCTGATTCATGGCACTCATGTGTCAGAGTTGATAAGGCTGATGTTTTACAAGTAAATTGTCAGGCCTTTCTTCCAAGGTGCCTCTGGATTGATGGACTGAAAGCTGCCAAACTTTTAAATAGCATCTGAGTTTAGAACGACCAAGTGACTTTAGTATGATACACAGATAGATTAATTTATCTTGGATTTTAGTCTAAGCACCACAGAGGTTCTGTGAGTACCAGTGTGAATGATGCAGCTATTATCCCTTCCCAAAGAGGATGTGTAGTGCAGTCATTGGGAAAACATACTACAATTGTATCTTCCATTGTGTAAGTGCCATTATAAGAAAGGATAGCAGCTAGTTTGCATGAGCTAGGAGTATACTGGGTTAAATGGTCTACCAAAAAATCTATGCCTACCTGGAACCTGTGATTGTGACCTAATTGTAAATAGGGTCTTTTCAAATGTCATCAATTTAGGATGAAGTTATATCGGATTAGGGTGGAAGCTAGTACAATGACTGGTGTCTTTTTTTTTTTCTTATGAAGCTACTATAGGCTAAGTGATTGACCTCAAGTTCGGTTAGAACCAAACAGTCAGGGATTCAAACTTACCTGCCACTCTGTTGAGTCAGAAATGACTCTATAGTACTTAAGCAGAATAAGAACAAGCGTCATTTTAAGGAGGAAATTTGAATACAGACACAGAAACAAGATGGTCATGTGAAGACAGAGACAAAGATTGAAGTTACGCTGCTATGAACCAAGGGACACCAAGGATTACCAGCAATCACCAGCAACTAGAAGAGGCAAAGAAGAACTCTTCACCAGAGAATTCTGAAGGAGTATGGCCCTCTCAAAACCTTGATTCTCCACTATCCAGCTGTGGGAGTCCTACTGGAGTGCTGTAGGATATGCACTGGATTGCTTATCGCAAGAATGGTGGTTCAAAGCCACCAGCTATCCTCACAAACCCTATTCAGAGTTGCTATGAGTTGGAACTGACTCAATGGTACTTAACATTAATAGTCTTTTAATCTGGTAGTGTAGTGGTTACGAATCGGGCTGCTAACCTGAGGGTCAGCAGTTCCAAACTACCAGCTGTTCCATGGGAGAAAGAGGAGGGTTTCTGCTCCTGTAAAGACTTACAGCCTCGGAAACCCTGTATGCATCACTGTGAGTCAGAACTGACTCCACGGCACATAACAACAACAACAACAACAACAACAACAACAACAACAACAACAGTATCCTTCTAGTATCTATTTCCTGGAAAAGAGCATCATGCCTGATAAAGTAAGTGCCAACAAAAAAGAGATGGATGTAGTAACAAAATGAATGGACATAGTAGCTGCAACAACTGGCTCAAGCATAGCAGTGAGTGTGAGAATGGAGCAGGACTGAACAGAATTTTATTGTTGTACAGAAAGTTTCATGGAGCATCATGTATTTGTAGAGTAAGCACTGGATTCAGAACCACAAATTTAGTGGTTCAAAGCCACCCCGTTCCATGGAAGAAACATGAGGCTTTCTGCTCACAAAGATTTACAGGCTTGGAAACTCTATGCAGAGTTGTTATTAGTAGGAACTGACTCAATAGCACTTAAAAAATTTCACACACAAAGTTGTTAACCTGAATCAACTTGATAGCACTTAGCAAGAAGAGCATCACTAACAACAAAACCACTGGTCTAGACACTGAATTCATCGCAAAAATGATTTGTCTTCTTCAAGCTACTTCTTAGAAACAACAGGTAAGTGGTATTCACTAGATCATGAAAGAAAAAAACATGTCAAACACCAAAAACAGCTATAGTGAAAAGGCTGCTTTATACATACATACAAAGAACTCTCTTGGGTACTGTAAGAGAAATGACTGAAGGGTGTCCTAAGGGGTACTAATTTCCTGTTTAAACAAGTGTTACACCTGGTATCTTTTAATATAGGTGTCAATGGAAATGTAATATCCTTCTAAAGCTAAAAACTAGTCAAATCTGGGTTTAGGTATTTAGAGACGTTAGTAATAATAATAAATATATGTTATTTTTCAAGCCTGGAATGTGGGTTTTTTTTTTCTGTTTTTGGAATTCATCCTGTTTTTTCTCATTTCATCTAAAAAAGTTCAGCAGTGGTTCCAATAATACTTTAGAGCAAGCTAACCAAGTCCAGCATATGTTTCTCTGTGGGGAATACACAACTGAACCAGGACTTCAATAGTTCATTCTGGTTTGTCACCCTGCTGAGAATTTGCATTTCCATCTTACATATACTGATTCAGAACCTACCATTTAACAAGATCCCCAGGTGATGCTTATAAATCCCTAGGTGATTCTTACATATACACATATCCTTAAGCCCTAATTAAACTTGTGATTTTTAAAAAATAAGAAAATTATAGGAACAACTTCCACCACAGGGTTTCAGCTATACTGCAGCGAATCAAACTAAATAGCTTCTATCTTTTTCTCATTAGTTTAATGTTGGTCAGTGGCACAAAATCTACTTTTCTAAAAGGAAATACTTCTTGATGGTTTGGACTTGGAAATATTGTCATCTTTCTTTTGCCATTAACTACTCTCATTAATAACAGAAAATTCAAAATTGATCTTTCCTGCAGGTTACTGGTGTGACAATGGCAGATTTCTAGGAGAAGAAAGTAAAATTTGTTAACTAAAAGCCTAGCTAGGAAGGTAGGATGTACCTTATTTGATGATATTAATACATGTTCAAAGATTTCCCTCAGAGGAAAGTACAATGCTTGATACAGAGCTTACTATTGTGTGTGAGGGGGTGGGGGTGGGGGTGGGGGGTGGGGATGGAGAAGACAGAATACCCAACTCCACATGGGAGAAGAGGAAGTAGATGGTTTCTGTTGAAGATAGAGATACTTATGCCTTATACCTGGCCCAATGTTTCCCACAACTCAGCCAGGCTGAATGTCAACCACTTGATTTGTTCACTAAGTTAGATCACAGTTAGGAAGTATAAGACAGCATCTATGAAAGTCAATTTAAAATTTTCTCCTGTTGTTGTTGTTAAGCACTGTCGAGCGGGTTTCAACTCATAGAGATCCCACATATGGTTTCCCAGGCTTTAAATCTTCATGGGAGTAGAAGGTCTCATCTGCCTCCTGCAGAATACCTCGTGGGCTCAACCAGTGGACCTTGTGGGTTGCAGTCCAATGCTTATCGTACAGAGCCACTGCACTCCCTCTCCTACTATTATCTACCCCTTTTAATGTAATGTACATCTTCTGAAGACATTTATTAAAGATCTCTATTACTCAGGACAAGAAAAGAACTTTACCAACCCGTTCTAAAAAGTATTTCATCAACTGTCTTCATTTTGTACACTAAAGACCCAGAAAAGTTTCTGTTAGTACATCAAGAAATTGTATTCAAAGTCTAATACATATTAGGGGGTCATGGTTTGGTACTAAAGGATAAGCAGTGGATCACTAACCACAAATTAGGTAGCACAAACCAACCAACCACTCCTTGGGAACCCTATCAAGGACTGTTAAGAGTCAGAACCAACTTGACAACATTTAACAATACATACTAGGTACTATTCTACATGCTAAGGCAGAGTCTTTGCTTTCTGTATTTACATTTATGTAAGCAAGAGGGGCTAAGTGAGATGAATATGACAATAACCAGGTAATCAAATAAAAATAATAATCCATGTACTGATTACTGCTGTGAAGAAAAAATGGTAACATGATAGCAAATACTGTGAAGTAGAAACACAGACTGCTTTATCTTGAATGACAGTGGATCAGTTAGTTGAGATCATGAAGTTGGCAAAGATTTACTCTGATGCCACAGAGAAGAAGAGTTGAAAAGCACCTAGGTCTCCTGACTCTACATGACTTATGTTGTTGTTCTTGCTAGGTGTCATTAAGTCCATGTCAACTCACAGTGATCCTATGTACAACAGAACAAAACACTGACAAGTCCTGCACCATCCTCACAACCGTTGTTAGGTTTGAACCCATTGCTGCTACAATTGTATGAATCCATCTCATTGGGTGTCTTCTTATGTTTTGCTGACCCTCCAATTTACTAAGCATGATGTCCTTCCCTGGGGACTGGTCCCTCCTGATAACAGGTACAAAGTATGAGAAAGTCTCTCCATCCTTGCTTCTAAGGAGTTGTACTTATTCCCACACACATTTTTCTTCTGGCAGTCTATGGTACTTTAAATATTCTTCTCCAAAACCATAGCTCAAATGCATCAATTCTTCTACTGTCTTCCTTATTCATCATCAAACTTTCACATTCATATGAGACTCTTGAATATATCATGGCTTGGGTCAGGTGCACCTTAGTCCTCAAACTGACATCTTTGCTCTTTAACACTTTAAAGAGGTCATGTGCAGCAGATTTGCCAAACACAATATGCCATTTGATTTCCTGACTGCTGCATCCATGAGTGTTGATGGTTGATCCTAGCAAAATCAAGTATTTGACAACTTCAATCTTTTCTCCATTTGTCTTGATGTTGTTCAATTGTCCAGTGGTGAGGACTTTTGTTTTGATTACATTGAGGTGCAGCCCCTACCAAAGACTGTGGTCTTTGATTTTTATCAGTACCATCTGCAAATGAAGGTCCTGAATGCTTTACTCCATTTACGTCATCACAGTCAACTTACTTTAAGGAGGCAGTTCTTCTCCAGGAGTATTTTGAATGTCTTCTCACCTTAGGGGCTCATCTTCCAGCACTATATCTGTCAATGTTCAGCTACTATTCATAAGGTTTTCAGTGGCTAAATATTCAGAAATAATCTGCCTCTACTTCTTCCTAGTCTGTCTTAGTCTGGAAGTTCAGCTGAAATCTGTCCATCATGATTGACCCTGCTAGTATTTAAAATACTGGTGGCATACCTTCCATCATCACAGCAACACAAGAGCAACCATAGGATTCCTAAAGAAATAAATGTGAGTAAAAGACTCAGCAAGTATTTATTAAGCATATAATAAATAGCAGGTCCAGTTCTAGGTTGTGGCTACCACAGGAAAGAAAAATACAAGAAAGACATTACCCTGGAGAAGCTCTGTTCAGTTTAGTCAGCTAAAGAACATAGTTTGTGTCTAAAGTGTATTGGCTTTTTGTTATAATTAAATTAAAAATAAACACATGAGTGAGCAGACGAGAGAGCTCATGAATGGTTCCTCTACCATTGTATAATCCCCAGAAGGGAAGATTTTGGCTATAGTTGAGTATGCCTTGTGTTACCATTCTCGCTCATTCCAACTGTTCCTACTAAAGGACTATGCCAAATTTCACGATCTGCTTTTTAGGAATGTTATAGAGACAAATGATATAGATGAATGGACACTATCTTCAAAAAAACTTACTGTGTTGTTGTTGCAGTTCTTAGGTGCCATAGAGTCTGTTCCAACTCATAGAGTCCTAATGTACAACAGAACGAAACACTGTCCAATCCTGTGCCATCCTCACATTCATTGTTAAGCTTGAGTCTATTAATGCTGCCACTGTGCCAATTCATATTGCTGGGGGTCTTCATCTTTTTCACTGACCCTCCACTTTACTAAGCATAATGTCCTTGTCCAGGAACTGGTCCCTCCTGATAATGTGTCCGAAGTATGAGAGA
>NW_006408588.1:10033217-10041080 GCF_000296735.1 Chrysochloris asiatica | reverse complement strand
CAACAACAATGCCATAACTGAAATGTAATCAATTCTTTTATGGTCTTCCTTATTCAACATCCAACTTTCACATGCATATGAGACTACTGAAAATACCATGACTTGGGTCAGGCACACCTTAGTTCTCAAACTCACATCTTTGCTGTTCAACACTTTATAGAAGTCGTGTACAGCACATTTTCCTAAAGCAATATGTACTTTGATTTCTGGACTGCTGCTTCCTTGAGTGTTGCTGTTTAATCCAAGAAAAGTGAAGTCTTTGACACCTTGAATCGTTTCTCCATTTATCTTGATCTTATTTATTGGCCCAGTGGTGAGGATTTTGTTTTCTTTACATTCAAGTGCAATCCATACCGAAGGCTGTGGTCTTTGATCCTTATTAGTAAATACTTCAAGGCCTCTTCACTTTTAGCTAACAAGTTGTACCATCTGCATATCAAGGATTGTTAATGAGTCTACCTCCAGTCCTGGTGACACATTATTCTTCATAGGGGCCAGCTTCTCAGACTATTTGCTCAATATACAGACTGACTGCTGTTGTTGCTGTTACGTGTTGTTGAGTCAGTTCAGACGCCAAGTGACCCTGTATATGGTTTCCCAGTAGCAGCTGGTGAGTTTTAACCACCCACCTTGTGGCTCAATCAGATCTTGCAATCTAGTGCTTATCCTACAGTGCCACACCAGGACTCCATAATTGAATACGTAAGGTGAAAGATACAATATTGGCATACAACTTCATGATTTTAAGCCATTCAGTGACCCTTGTCTTGTTTGAATGTCTGGCTCTTGGTCTATGTACACTTTCCTCATAAGCACAATCAAGTGTTCCTGAATACTCATTCTCTGCCAAATTGTCCATAACTTTTCATATCTCACATAGTCAAAAGCCTTAATATCTGTCTGGTATTCTCTATTTTCAGCCAAGCCCCATCTGATGCCAGCAATAATATTCTTCATTCGGCGTCCTTGTTTGAATCTGGTGGAACCTATGTCAGTTCCCTGTCAATGCACTGTTGTGGCCATGTTTGAATTGTCTTTAGCAAAATTTTACACGTATGTGATATTAAAGATATCAAATTATTTCACATTCTGTTGGGTTACTTCTCTTTGAAATGACCAAAATATTGATCTAATATTTTGGCCAGGTAGCTATCTTCCAAATTTCATGGCATAGAAGATTGTGTGCCTCCTGTGTGCTGCATCAGTTTTTTGTTTTTGTTTTTAACATTTCAATTTGTATTCCAGTAATTCTCAAGGACCTTGTTTTTGCCAGTGCCTTCATTGCAACTTGGACTTCTTCCGTCCGTGATCATATGTTACCTTTTGAAATGGTTATACATTGACCACTGCTTTTTGGTACAGTGACTGTGTATTCTTCCATCTTCTTTTGATGCTTTATGCATCATCCAATATTTTGCCCACAGAATCCTTCAATATTGCAACCCAAGGCTTGATTTTTTTTTTTCTCCACTCTTTCAACTTGAGGAATGTTGAGTGTATTCTACCCCAATGGTTTTCTAATTCCAGGCCTTTGCACATTTCATTATAATATTTGACTTTGTCTTCTTGAGCTGCCCTTTGCTTGATAATATGGAGCTTTTCCACATTCTCTTCTCATAGATGTAGTCAATTTGATTTCTGAATATGTCACATGTTGTTTAAAAAAGTATTTGCAATGAAGAAGTCATTGGTGTTGCAAAATTCTATCACATGATGTCCAGCATTATTTCTATCGCCAAGGCCATTATTTTTTCAACAAATCATCCATTCTCTTTGTTTCTATCCTTTGCATTTCAATCTCCAGTAATCATCTAAACATCTTAATTGCATGGTTGATCAATTTCATACTGAAGAAGTTGGTAGAATTCTTCAATTTCATCATCATTTGCTTTAGTAGTTGGTGCATAAATTTGAATAATAGTGGTATTAATTGATCGTCTTTGTAGACACATAACCACCACTACCACCTTGTACATGTGTGCATATTATCCTCTCAGAGACAGCATTATACTTCAAGATAAATCTTGAATTTTTTTTTTTTTTTAAGATGAAAGTGATGTCATTCCTCCTCAATTTGTCATTCTTGGCATGAGTAAACCATATGATTGACAGATTAAAAATGGCCAAATACCAGTCCATTTCAGTTCACTAATGCCTAAGATTTCTATATGCATTTCATTTTATTTCTGAGAACTTCTAATTTTCCTAGATTTAAACTTTGTGCATTCTATATTCTGATTAGTAATCAATGTTTACAGCTGTTTCTCCTTATTTTGAGTCATGTCCTATCAGCAACTGAAGGTCCCAAAAGGTTACTCCATTTACATTATCATGGTCAGCACTACTTTGAAGAGACTTTTTCCTAGTAATATTTTGAGTGCCTTCATACTGAGGGGCTCATCTTTTGGCACTGCATCTAACAGTACTCTTGTGCCATTTATAATGTTTCAATGTTCAATATTGGTGAGCTATCTGACAGTTCTCCACTGCTATTCATAACTGTCTAGGTTGTTGTTTATTGCCATTGAGTTGGTTTCGACCCATAGTGATCCTATATAGGGTTTCTGAGGAGCAGCTGGTAAGCTTGAACTGCTGACTTTGCAGTTCAAACCACCCTTGCAGTCTAGTGCATTAACATACAGTGCCACATTAGAACTATAGGCAAACCTTGACAACCTCTCTCCCTGTCTCTAGTTATATTACCTTTATTCCTGTTCTAGAAAATAAATCTATTGCCACTGAGTCAATTCCCAGTCATTGTGACTCCATTTGTTACAAAGAAGGACTGTTAGTTAAAGGTTCCCAAGTTATACTCTTTACAAAGCATATTACCAAATTTTTCTTCCAAAGCATTGCTAAGTGGGCTCAAACTAATCTTTTTGTTTGTATTTGTTGTTAGGTTGCTTTTGACTCATAGCGACCCTGTATAGGGTTTCCAAGGAGCAACTGGTGGGTTTGAACTGCTGACTTTGTGACTAGCAGTCTAGTACTTAGCACAAACTATTTCAGCCACCCAGGGTCCTTTCCTAAAGAACACACAGCACCTACTTTTATCAAACCTTGCCCTCAGGAAAGTATGTTAGATACACCCAATTCAATCAGTTGGTTACTATCATTGGTTATTCTCGGTTGAAGACTATTATTCATTGCCAAAGGAAGGCTTAATCCTGGTTGGAAGAGTTTAAGGAATCTTGGAAAGAAGATAGAGGAGGAGTTCTGTGAGGAAGGATGTCTATTCTGATTAACTGTAAACTAGCAGAAGGGAAAATTGAATTCATGATATTACAGAGAAAAGAACATTCTAATTTTCTAAAAACCCTCAAGGGATGACCAAGCCTTTTGGGAGATGGGCACAGGAGTAGTGGTGAGACAAGCCAAAAGGAAATCATGGTTGACATTGTGAATAATCCCATTTTCTTCTGTTTGTGACCACTACTAATACAAGAGCTAGTTCCAAAAGATTTCTAAGTCACTCAGCAAGCTAGCTTGCCTAATAAATGAAGAGTTATAAAGAGCTGGCATTTGTTTTCCAAGAAAATAATAGGAACCCAAAATTAAGAGACATTTTGCCCCATTCATTCCTTTTTGACAGTAGATAATGAACTGAGACCTCCAAGGCAGCTGGGAAAATAGTGACCTGCCATGGCCTGTCAACACAGAGGATTCTAGTTCAAAAAATGATCTGTGTCACTAACCTGCCCTGACCTCCTGCAAATTATATAACTCAGCTCCCTTACATGTAAGGTGGGGGAAATAGTAGAAACTCAATCAGAGGGTGGTTGAAAAGGTTTCTGTTAAGTCAAGTGTAGCAGTAAGTGCGCAGTAAGAAAAGTCAACACACATTTGTCAATTGGCTTGAAATGAAAGCAAATCACAGTGGGGGAAAGCTGTGGTGAGTCATAACTTGCCCAACCTTCCACCTCTGTGAAGTAACAGCCAGAATAGTGGGAAAGGATGGTCCAATAAACTGATGATCGCACCTCTTCCTTGCAAATCACTCACAGGAGACCTCCTACTTGGACGTGCATGAGAACAGTTCCGTTGCCAAAAGGAGAAAAGCCAAGTTGGAGAAAGGGAAATTGCTCAAAGTACAACCAAGACAGTTATGGATGTGCTTCCATATGACACCCACCTTTATTTAATCATTATTTCATGCATTCATTCATTAAAACAATAAACACTTACTGAATTTCTACCTGGGCCAGGAAGTATGTAGGGCATGTGAACTCAAGACATAGTTCCTGCCCTGAAGTTTATGATGCAGTAGGAGAAGATAGACAATTGAGTGATGTAAGTGTTTTGACAAAGGAAAGGATGATGTGGAAGCCTAGTGAGCCTAGCTAACATGTAGGGAAGAATGGTCAGGCAAGACTTTCTTAGGAGGTGATGTTTACCCTGGACCGGAGGGTCAAGTCAGATTTACTGCAACAAGGGTGTTGAGAATAAGGGAGGAAAGGTGCTAGGGAAAGCTCAGCATGTTCAGAGACACTGTGATGATTTATTTTCCAATCTTCTCTCTGTACCCCCATCAACTCCTACCCTTAAGACACTAGTCAGTCACTAGGTTTAACGTTAGATAATAACCATTTGCTAGATTATTTTCTCTTTTCATTTTTACCCCATCATAAAGGGTGCTTTTTGATTTTGCATTTCTAATTCAGGTATCAAAGGAAAAATCCTATTGTACTTCATGTCAGTGAGTAAAGATGGATTTACACTGTTTAATCAGTTTGGTCATATAACAATCACCATATTTTCCTGTTATTTGTTATTTATTACCAACTTCCTTATGTTTTAAGAGTTGGGATGCCAACAGTGACCTCCACAGATGAGAATACACTGAGAAATATTTGTGGAGAACAATTATGCCTTAGCTTTTGTATTACTTGCTCTGTACCTCACAAAAAAGTACACATTTCAGGAAATATTTGTTGTCTTGTTAATGATTTGATTCCCAACATGAAAGCTTGAAAATAAAGAAGAAAGTGTCAATATTTGAAATGTACAAACACCAGGACAGTAGAGCAAGCCACTGATCAGTATTTAAACACACAGAAATCAAGAGATGAAACTGACCCTGGGAATTGGCTCCTGAATGTCAAGTAATGCTTTCAATCTAGTAGAGTATGACTATCCCCTCCATGAATTACTAAAGACCCCTTTAGGTGCTACTTGGCCTTGAATAACATGGGAGGGACACTCTCAGGGAGTATTGTAAACTCTTTGGCCCATAATAGGTGGAGCAGCTGATCTGGTTTCATTTTTTCCATCTCAGATTTCAATATGATTCAACTGACCTGGGGCTCCCAAGGAATACAGTCTGTCCTGAACTTGGGTCTCCTGCCTCATGGCCTGAGGTCTAGCTGCCAAATCACTAGAGCAGCTCAGGTTCCTGCCCTTCTGGATATTCCGTGTCAGAATTTGGTCATGTAATGAAGTACAGTCTCTGCTGTCCTGGCAGCCTCCAGCATCTGTTCCTTTTCACTTGCATTTACTACACTGACTTTTGACAGATCATTCTACATGAAACCACAGTTTAAACTGGAAATCTGCAGAGGCACTGATGGATTCTCTCTGGGATTGAAAGAGACACCCACAACAAACAAACAAACCCTGGAATAGAGCAATTAGGGGCAATGTTCCTAGTTGTGCTTTGACTATCATCACCTCCTTTGTTCTGTTCATCTTTGTGTCTTCCTGAACACATGCTAACTAAGCAATGGAAGCTGAACAAGGAAGGACGTAGCAGGGAAAGGAAAGAATTTCAAAATGTGCAGCCTGGCATACTGGATCCCACTACATGGAAGGTAGCTTCATAGCTATATTTTAAAACTGGTATAATCTGGGTTTACCCAAATTCCTCTTTGAAGTGTAAAAGGATGAAGAGATTTTAGCTACAACAATAAATAAAAATTGTTTACAACCAGAATGTGTAGTCCTAACTGCAGAATCAGACTGTTAAGTTTTGTCCTTCACGACTCTAATCATTCAAGGAAAGTCACTCTCATTCTCCACTCCCCACTTTTGCATCTTTTTTGTGATTTTGATCACCTCTAACTCTCTCATCACCTCAGCAGCTGTGACAACTAAGAGTGTGTATGTTTTGAGAAAACATCGAATATGCTAAGCCAGTCTTAGATAATACTGATGAAAAGAAAGATTATATACCATTGCAAGAGCAGGTTATAAAGAAAAATTTTCAGTGATCATATACTAGTTTTCCTAACTTAAAGTTTTACTTTGAAATACAACTATCCAATGTATAAGTGATGATTCTCTTGTGACCAGGTTGCGGTTGGGGGCAGTTATGTTTGGCATTATTACTCTCATTGGGGTTGTTGTTTTTATCATTAGGGACAACTCAGTTGCTAAGCTCACCCAAGATTAGAAGTGTTTCCAAACTGCTCAGTGTGCACATGGGTCAGAATTTGTCCCCATGGGGCAGCTGGTTCTTAACTGTAACTCTTAATCAGGCTTCTCTAGGGCCCTGCTATGCCAGAAATTCATGAGCACCATTATCAAACCTGCTTTTTGCCCTGTGGCTGCAACAATGGACTTTTAACCTACTACCCATTTTAACTTTCAAAATCAAGTCCTTTTTTTTTTTTGTCAGGTCTTTTGAATCCTCGCATGGACTTTATCAGGTTGTTGTTTTTTTTTTTTTCTTTTTCTATTGCTTCAATCATTTGGGTAAAACATTACCTTGACCCTTGAGAAAACATAGCCTCCTTCTCATGGAGCGAGGTGACTGCCAGTTTCCCTGCCTTAGAGGAACTTCTAAGGTAAACATTAGAAGCACAGATGTTGAAGCTTACAAATTCCAACTCTGCCCTCTGATTTTAGGGCTGTGCAAATGCAAATTCTAGGAGTGGGTGTACAGAGAAAAGTCTTTTCTTTGCTAACTCCTTCCTATCAGTAAATTCTCACTTTTTTACAAGTACTACCCCTAACAGAAAGCATAAATCTCATTTCTTCTAGGAGCAAAGTCACGAGCTCTTCCTCTACTAATAATTCAAACCAAGACCAAACTAGTTGCCATGGAGTTGATTATGACTCATGGCAACCCCATGTGTGCACAGTAGAACTGCTCCACAGGGTTTTCAAGTCAATGGGCTTTTGGAATCAGATCACCAGGCTTTTCTTTGAAGTGTTCCTACTCCAACTGCTAACCTTCCAATTATTAGTCAAGTGCTTAATGTTTTGCACCATCTAGTGACTCCTTCTACTAATAAATCAAAACCAAAATCTATTGCAACTGAGTTGACTCTGATTCACAATGATTCTTGATCTGAAGAACCTTCCATTCCAGCTGGAACTTTGAGCAACTATTATCAATCAGTAAAAGTCCAATCCATCAAATTGTAGCAACTTATACCTGCTCACAATATCAAACATCTTTATCTTCATCTAGTGGTGTTCTTGTCAACTCTGCCTTAGCCATACAAGCTAGATCAAATAGGTACCAGTTGCAAGTTTGGGAGTTCACACACAGCTCTCTTCATTTCAGACCAGCTACCCCTCCACTCTCTCAGCCCTAACCAACAGAAGCTAGGCCGATGCCCATGAGATTAGGAGTTCACACAATTCCCTAAACTTCAGACTAGCTAGCCCTTTCTTTTTTCTTTCATTCTTTCTAGCAACTGTAAACCAGATCAATGGTTCTAATATAACATTCCCAAACTCAGCCCATTTCTTCATTGCTGTGTTTTCCCCACTCCCACTCAACAAGTAAACCCAGGTAGTCACCAGTGAGCATACCAGAAGAAAGTTTTCTCTAATGGCCACAGACTTTTCTTGCCTAGATTTCTCCAAGGTGAACAGCTTGCTTGAAAATTCAAAAGGCTAAGCATTCCTCTCTCCTCT
>NW_006408588.1:10029360-10033052 GCF_000296735.1 Chrysochloris asiatica | reverse complement strand
CTCTCTCTCTGAAAGTCTTTCTTTCAATCAAGAATCGCCTATTCTCTCAAAAGTTCTGGGGAGGTTTGTATGTCTTTTCAACTCTGCAGGTTCTGGGTGGGGCTCAGGATTCCACTTAAGACTCTATATTCTACAAAGGTTTAAAATAAAAGGCCAGTTTCTTCTGGGCAAATTCTAACTCCCCTTTTAGCAATCCAATCAAGTATAGACTGAAGGCACGTTTACAAGTTCTCTGTAATCATGATTCTTAACACTCATTTCCATCACACACCATTTTATGATAGTAGGCAGGAGGAACTAATATCAATAAGGTAATCAAATACATAAACCTCTGCAAGACATTTAAGTTCAATTTTTTCTTCATCCTTGAACTGACCCCATTCATAAACATATAACCTTGGAGCTCTGGCAAGATGGATCCAGTAGGCCCTAGTCCGGCATCAGGCATCTTGTTAAACTAGTTTACACCTGCTCCAGAATGGTTTTTCTCCCCTCAGCTGAAGCATTTTATCTCTTAAATTCCTTTCAGCCATTACAGGATAAAAAATCCAAAATAACCATCTAAAATTCAGAAGTTTCACTTCCCATTACCCTTGGTTTTTCCTCTTAACAAAACTTCATGCTTTCTTGAGTCTGGAACCACTGCAGTGAAGCCAGTTACTGATGCCAACTGCAAAAACTCAGTGGGAGCTATGTCTGACTTCTTTTGACTTCACAAGAGAGAAAAAGAATTAAACTAGAAATCAGCACAAGGCTGATTCATATTAAGCTGAGGTCAGATATGCCTCCACTCTGCATACCTTCTTTAACCAATTTTGACATCAACCATCAGTCCAACAAGACTCCCGGCTTCACATCTGGGTATGACACTCCATTGCAATGACCACACAGAACTTATAACAATACTCATGATCTGTTACTGCTGTTGTCAAGTGCTGTTGAGTCAGTTCTGACCCATAGCGACCCTGTATAGGGTTTCTGAAGAGCAGCTGGTAAGTTTGAACTGCCAACCTTGCCATTTAAATTGACTTTGTTGTCTGGCGCATTAACCCACAGCACCGTACCAGGGGGGTTATTAGGGAAGTAAACAGAGTTCAAGTCAGGATCAGAAAACAACTCAGGACACAGCAATTCTTCAATCAGGAATGCCTCTTCTCTGCCATACAACAATCATCCCTGCCCTGCTTGGGCAAATGTTAAAAAGCTCTTTTAGCTAGTCTATATATGCTCTGGTAGCGTAGTGGTTACGAATCGGGCTGCGAACCTTAAGGTCAGCGGTTCGAAACTACCAGCTGCTCCGCGGGAGAAAGATGAGGCTTTCTACTCCCGTAAAGATTTACACCCTTGGAAACCCTGTTCAGGGTCGCTATGGGTCGGAACCGACTCGACGGCACTTAACAACAACAACAACATAAATGCCCAAAGGGAACATTCTGCAAGCCATTCTCCTGACCATAGGCATTCAGGTTTACTCAGTTCATGGACTTACAGGCTGCAGCTGCTCTGTTATTCCATGCCTCCACCTCTGCCATCGCCTCTCCTGTTACTGCTTTTCTAGGAAGAGATCTTACCCTCCACTTGTGCTCTTCCTGGTTGATGATCCTGTTCCTGCTTCTGATGTTACTCTTTTTAAACCTAACTGGATGGTAAAATTAACCAATCCCATCCTTAAATTTATTCACATGGTCCCATCCAATCACTTAAGGAGCTCTGGTAGTGTAATGGTTACGAATCAGGCTGCAATCTGCAAGATCAGCAGTTCAAAACTACCAGCTGTTTCGTGGGAGAAAGATTAGGCTTTCTGCTCCTGTAAAGATTTACAGTCTTGGAAACCCTGTACAGGGTCACTATGAGTCGGAACCAACTCCATGGCACATAACAACAACAACAACAACAACAACAACAACATCCAATCATTTGGTAGGAATTAAGAAGACATTGCACAGAAAAGTCATATCAAGTAAATTCAAGGTACCACAGAGGCCGTTAACTCCAGCTCATAGTGCATATGTTCAACACGGTGAAATTTTCCTTGGTTCTATGTCTTCATGTGCAGAAAGAGACTATGAAAAGCTCCATATCATCAGTCAAAACAAGGCCAGGGACAGACTGTGGAACAGACCATCAACGGTTCATATGTAAATTCAAACTAAAGCTGAAGAAAATAAAAACAAGTCCACAAGAGCCAAAATACGACCTTAAATACATCCCACCTGAATTTAGGGATCATCTGAAGAACAGATTTAATTCATTAAACACTAAAGACCAAGTACCAGAAGAGTTGTGGGATGATATCAAGAACATCATACAAGTAGAAAGCAAATAGTCATTAAGAAGACAGGAAAGAAAAAAAAGGTCAAAATAGATGTGAGAAGAGACACTGAAACTTGCTTTCCAGTGTAGCTAAAGAAAATGGAAGAAATGAGGAGGTCCAAGAGCTGAACAGAAAATTTCAAAGATCAGCTCAAGAAGATAAAGCCAAATATTACAATGAAATGTGCAAAGATTTGGAGTCAAAAAAACCAAAAAGGAAAAACATGCTCAGCATTTCTCAAGCTGGGGAAACTGAAGAAAAAATTCAAGCCTCCACTTTCATTATTGAAGGATTCTCTGGGCAAATTATTGAATGATGCAGAAAGCATCAAGAGAAGATGAAAGGAATACATAGAGTCACTGTACCAAAAAGAAATGGTTGGTGTCCAAACGTTTCAAGAGATAGCATATGATCAGGAGCCAATGATATGGAAGGAAGAAGTCCAAGGTGCACTGAGGGAATTGGCAAAGAACAAGGCACTAGGAATTGATGGAATAAAAATTGAAATTTTTCAAGAATGTGAGGCATCACAGGAGGCACTCACTCATCTATGCCAAGAAATTTGGAATACAACTATCTGGCTGAATGATTGGAAGAGATTCATATTTGTTCCCATTCCAAAGAGAGCTGACCCAATGGAATGGGGAAATCATCGGACAATCTCTTTGATATCCCATGCGAGTAAAAGTAATACAGAAACGGCTACAATCATACATTGACAGAGAACTTCCAGAGGTTCAAGCCAGATTCAGAAGAGGCTGTGGAGCGAGGGATATCATTGCTGATGTCTGATGGATCTTGGCTGAAAGCAAAGACTATCAGAAAGATATCAGAAAGATACCTCTGCTTTTTTGACTACACAAAGGCTTTTGATTGTGTGGACCATGAGAAGCTATGGACAATATTGCGAAGTATGAGTATTCTGGAACACTTAATTATGTTCATGAGGAAGAACATGAGAACACTAGATGGTATAAAATTAAGAAAGGTGTGCTTCAACCTGTATGCTGAGCAAATAATCTGAGAAGCTGGCTCTATGAAGAAAAATGTGGCATCAGATTAGAAGATGACTCATTAATAACCTGCGATATGCAGATGATACAAACTTGCTTGCTGAAAGTGAAGAATACTTAAAGTATTTACTGATGAAGATCAATATAAAGAAAACAAAAATCCTCATCACTGGACCAATAAACAACATTATTGTCAACAGAGAAAAGTTTGAAGTTGTCAAAGACTTCATTCTTCTTGGATCAACTATCAACACTCATGGAATCAGCAGTCAAGAAATCAAACGACGTATTGAATTAGGCAAATCTGCTGCACAAGACCTTTTTAAAGTACCGAAGAGCAAAGATGTCAGCTTGAGGACTAAGGT
>NW_006408588.1:10028322-10028943 GCF_000296735.1 Chrysochloris asiatica | reverse complement strand
AACAACAACAACAACAACGTCTTCATCAGTATGTCAGAGTACATTGTTGTGGCTACTGTGTCAGTCTAACTCACTGGGGATTTCTTTGAACCTCATGGACCTTTTACTTAACAAAGCATTATGTTTTCTTCTGGCAATTGAACCTTCCTGATGACACATTTAAAGTAAGTGTTAGACAACATTCAGTTGTGACCCATATGGTGTTCATTGACTCATTTACTGAAATAGATTGCCAGGATTTTCTTCTGAGTCTGTCTCAGTCTGAAAGCCCTGCTGAAACCTGCCCACCAAGGGTTTCTCTGCTGGTATTTGGAATACCAGTAGTATGCTTTCTAGCATTATAGCAACATTCAAACCACCACATACAAACATACTGACAGATGGGTGGCAGACTTATATAGAACCTCCCTTTAAAGTCAGAATAAAAAAAAAACTTCTGCCCCACAGAAATACTTCCAGAAGAATTTCCTGTGTGCTGTCTCTACTTCCTTACTCATATTCACCCTACTGTTTTTCCTATTAACTCATCAGTCCAATCTGGTTTCAGTCCCATCGTTCCACTGAAACTGTTCTTTTTGAAGTCAACAGTGACCTCTATATGGCCAAATACAAAGAACATTA
>NW_006408588.1:10024794-10027262 GCF_000296735.1 Chrysochloris asiatica | reverse complement strand
CATTTAAAAAAAATGTTATCAGTATGCTTGTTGTTGTTGTTAGATGCCATTGAATCAGCACTGACTCATAGTGACCTTATGCAGAGCACAATGAAACACTCACTACTGTTGCCATGCTTGAGTCCATCGATGCTGCCATTTGGCCAATCCATCTCATTGGGGGTCTTCCTCTTTTTCTCAGACCCTCCACCTTACCAAACATGATATCCTTCTCCAGAGCTTGGTCAGTATGCTTACGTGCCTCTAAAAGTGAGACACTTGGCGTAATCAAATGGCTGGCTTAAGGTCTGAATCAAAAGTCTATTTTGTTCCATATTCCAACTGCTGCATTCTTGATAATGTAATCTTGAGTTCTTTCCATCCATATACATATGGCCTCGGGGTTCTGAATTAATGGAACCAGGAAACCCCAGCCCCTCTATCAATCAGTTTAAGCTGCCTCACTTAGTAAATAAGGGTGGGAATCCAGAATGTAACTGTAGGAAAATAAGTATACTCAGGATGTTCCAGGAAGAAGGTAATTGAAAATAGAATTAATGATAAAATACTCACCTTGTGGCTATAACATGCAATCATCATGAACTCCCATTCCACATTTTTACTATAAGAGCACAACTAGGCCTCCATACTTTCAAACAACTTTGTATTTTCTACAATGATGCTGCCCAATTTGAATTTTACTTTCTTCAATAAAACTTTTAACAAATTATGTGCTCTTACTCTTTTACATTTTCTAATGGCCTATACATGGGACTTTAAGTTTCATTATCTTTAGCAGCCTTCAAAACATCAAAGATCCAGAGTTTTAAAACCAGTGTAGGCCCCTTGAGCCTATAGACTGTCATGAACTGTCCTAGATAAAAAGCCTCTGAAATCAAACTCTGTCTTCTTGTGTTGGCATTCTTCAGGATGTATTATTTGACTTTTGTATTTTTATTTTCAGTTTGTACTCTAAACATGTTGTGAGTCCATTTCCAAATTAAATTTGGTGGGGCAGTTGCCATGATTCTTCCAAGCCAAATAAGTATCAAAACTCATGGGCATAGTACCCAAAATATGTACCACATCCCAAGATAAACCTCTGACAAGGCTCTAGTTGATTTTGGAAGAGTCAAGCTTTCTACTCATTTAGTTTGAACTTATGGGTATTCACTGTTTTTGTAAAATGGAAACTATAACCCCTAACAACTCAGCAAGGCCACATTCAAGTATTCAAATAACTTATAGAAACAAACACTTTTGCCTCTGTACCAGCTAATTTTGAGGGTGATTGTTTTCCTTTAATAAAGACAGTTTTGAAAACTAATGGCTACTTGAGGCTCTTTTGAGCTGGATTAAATTTTCTACATTTAATTATAAAGAAAGGCTCCTGGATCTGGCAACCAGAGTGGGATGCCAAATTTGACTATCTCCAAAAGAGTGAAGAGGGGAGGTGGGGCTTGATGGCGGCTAAGGTGGAGGTGCAGTGAAGTTCGCCATCAGCCATACCACAGAATACAAGGCAGAGCAGATCCAGGGCAGAGATCCAAAACTTGGAACCACGTAGCTAGGAATATTTTTAAAGTTTGAAGCTTATAGCTAGTGGAACTTGAAGCTGTAGTAAGAAATCACATGCTTTTGAATCTGCAGGTCTCAGAGGTCCGGAGACGACATCTTGGGTGAGACCAAATGGAAAGGCCAAGTGGGAAGCAGAAACACCATGGAAAAATGCCATGGGAACCTTGGAACAAAGGTGGACAATACACTTTGTCAGTTTTGGTTTGTTCTGATTTTCTTTTGGTATCTGGTGATTGCCCCCACCCCCACTGTTTGCAAACCTCCATTCTGGAGACAATAGGAGTTGCCTGAGAGAGTGAATACCCCCATCTTCACCACTGGTGGGTTCTTCTGCCATGCATGCACACAGATACCCAGCCCAAGAGTAGGACCTCTACATTATTATTATTTTTTAATACAGTAAAGGCCAGGACAGGGCTGTAGAGAGGGAAAGAGATTTTAAAAACAAAACAGGCCAAAAATTAAATTAAAGCCTGAGATATAGCATGAAAACCAACAGTGGCATCTTGAAATCTCTTAGGCAGCTTTGAAAGCAAGAAGCCAAAGAGAGGACATTAAAGTCATACTCATATTAGGATACAGATTTTTTTTTCCTCTTCCTCTCCCTTTTTCTGTGATTATAGACTGCAGTATTCAGTCTAGTTATGTTTTGTTCTTGTTGTTTGGGTTTTTCGGCTTTTTTGTTGTTGTTGTTGTTGCTGGTGCTGTTTTGCTGTTTTATGCTTCCCCATCTACCTGTGGGGAAACTTTCAGGCAAAAACCAGCATTATCGACAAAGATGGACATTATCTCATGATTAAAGGGACAATTGGACAAGATGACATAACCATAATAAATATCTATGCTTCCAATGAAAGAGCTCCAAAATATTATATAAAGCAAACTCTAATCGATTTGAAGAAAGAAATAGA
>NW_006408588.1:10022666-10023444 GCF_000296735.1 Chrysochloris asiatica | reverse complement strand
ATCAGGGATGCAAGGATGGTTCAACATTAGAAAAATGATCAACATTATACACCATATAAATAAGAAAAAAGAAAAGAACCACATGATTTTATCAATTGATGCAGAAAAGGAATTTGACAAAATCCAACATCCATTTCTGATTAAAGCACTCAACAAAATAGGAATTGAAGGGAAATTCTTCAACATAATTAAAAGCATATATACAAGACCAACAGCCTACATTATTCTCAGTAGAGAGAAACTGAAAGCATTCCCTCTGTGAACAGGAACCAAACAAGGATACACTTTGTCACCAATCCTATTCAATATTGTGCTGGAAGTCTTAGCAAGAGCTAATTGACAAGACAGGGAAATTGAAGGCATCCAAATTGTCAAAGAGGAAGTAAAACTCTCTCTATTTGCAGACGATATGATCCTCTATGTTGTAAACCCCAAAGACTAAGTAGGAAAGTTATTAGACCTCACTGGAAGATTCAGCAAAGTGGCAGGATATAAGATCAACATACAAAAATCAGTTGGATTCCTGTATTCCAAAAACGATAGCTTTGTAAAGAACATTAGGAAAGCAATACCATTTACAATAGCCACCCAAAGGATGAAATATCTAGGAATAAATGTAACCAGAGAAACAAAGAAGTTATACAAAGAAAACTACAAAACACTACCACAAGAAACCAAAAGAGACCTATAAAAATGGAAGAATGTACCATGCTCCCGCATAGGAAGACTTAGCATTGTGAAGATGTCAATACTGCCCAAAGCAATTTACATGTATAAT
>NW_006408588.1:10010032-10012567 GCF_000296735.1 Chrysochloris asiatica | reverse complement strand
AAAAAAAAAAAAAAAAAAAAAAATCCTCTATTTGGAATTCTGGCAAACAAAAGAAATTTTCTGTGAGTTGGTTTTTCCTGATTTGAGTCAATCTCACCAAGAATTACTATATGCATTTAAAAAGATTGGATTTTTGGCATTACACAGTATTATATAATCTTGGATTTAAGATGGCCTCACAGAATTGATGAGTTTATATATTTTTTCCACTTAATTTTTATTCTGAGAACTTGCCTCTGGTCTAAAGGATTGGGCCTGACTTTATGTCTTCTATCAGGTTAGAGGAGTCCTCTTATGGCTCAGTGGACTAATACGTCAGACTGCAAAGTCGTTTGAACTGCAAGGTCGGTGATTCAAGCTCATCCGCTGCTCCTTGGAAACCCTATACAGGGTCACTATAGGACAGAATTGACTCTACAGCACTTAACAAAAATAACATCAGGTTAGAGTCTGGATATTATTGTTTTGTCTGAGGATATATTAAAACTTAGTTCTTTCCTCTTCCAAGAAAATTGCTTCTACATCTGTCTTATAACTTGTGCTTTTAATAGCTATTTTGAAAAACTTTGATATAAATCAGTCTATTTGAAAATGCATTGAAAAGCATAGATTATTTCTTCTGAATGATACAACAAGGCCTTTAAAAAGGACAGATTATTGTAAAATTACTTTTATAGCATATCCTTTAAGATATGCAAAAGACAGGTTTATGAATATAGTAATTTCCTACATATAGACAGTATTATTAAGTTAGATTCTAATATTTCTTCAAAAATTTACTCTGATTGCTTAAATGATAAATAAGTACTTACATAAATGTAATACTCAAATTCTAGAAATTAATGAAAGTGAATTCATCCTGACAAAGATTTTTATGTTCTCTGGTATTTTAAAGTAATCCCAGTGGTACAGTTGAGTTCAACAATGGCATGCTAGCCACAGGTCAGTAGTTCAAACCCACTAGTCTGCTCCATAAATATTTACACTCTCAGAAACCCTATGAAGCACTTCTGCTGTGTACTATAGGGTCATCGTGAGAATCTAATTAACAGCAATAGGTCAGGTCTAATGCCAATCTGAGAAAAAAAAAAATCTAAGTAACATTATATGAAGTGTGTTTAAGTAAAAGAGGAGACATAAAACAAACCTAAGGTGGGGAAGGCTAGCCAAGATTTGATGCGTTCATATACAAAATTATTAAAGAAGTCTGTATTTACTAGAAACATAAAAAGTTTGTTAAAGATAAGGCAAAACTGCTCACCAACAAAATAGTGAAAGAGAAATGATTTGGTTATCTTTTTTTGGGAAAAAAAATGTATAGTGAATTAATGTTTACAGAATAGATCATCAGTTTTACATTCAACAAATCATAGGCATTGTTTCATTAAAATGACTGCAATCTCCTCAATGTACCATCTGTTAACAGTATTTACTTCTATCCACGTTGACTCTTGCATTTCTTCCTATGTCTTCTGCTACCTTTATCTTTCCTCTGCAAAATTCCCTCTTGCTGTATATTGCCTTCTCTGTCACCCAACTTAACATATTGTCTACCTCCAGCCATGAATAATTTTCCCTTCCCTTCCACCCCTAGTAACCGCCATAGAATGTTTCTTTTATAAATAAAAGCTTTTTACAATAGTGATCTCATACAATATTTGTCCTTTTGTGATTGACTAAGTTACTCAGCATAATGTCCTCCACATTCATTCATGTTGTGAGGTGTTTTGCAGATTCATCATTATTCTTCTGTGTTGCATAGTATACCGCTGTATGTATATACCAAAGTTTGTTTAATCATTCTTCTGTTGATCGACATTTGGTTGTATCCATCTTTTTGCAGTTGTGAATGTTGTTGTTGTTAAGAACTTGTTATGTCAATTCCAACTCCTAGTGACTCTATCTAGGGTTTCCAAGGAATAGCTGGTGAGTTTGAACTATGAACATTCTGGTTTTTAATTCACCTTGTAGTTCAGTGCTTAGCCTACAATGCCACAACAGGATTCCTAGTGCTGCAATAAGCATGGATGTACATGGCATGGCTTTTACTTCTTGAGGGTATATACCAAAAAGAAGGGTTGCTGAGTCAAATGATATTTTTTGTTTAATTTTTGAGAAAGCACCATACCATTTTCCACTGTAGTTACACCATTTTACAATCTCAAAAACAGAGTAGGACTTACTGACATTTGTTGCTTTATGTGTTTGTTTGTTTCTTTCTTCTGAAGTTTGCTAATAATGTTAGAGTAAGATGACACCTCATTGTTTGTTTGTTTTTATTTCCATCTCTGCTGCGAACCACAAGGTCAGCAGTTCGAAACTACCAGCTATTCCGTGGGACAAAGATGAAGCTTTCTGCTCCCGTAAAGATTTACAGCCTCGAAAACCCTGTACAGGGTCACTATGAGTTGGAACCGACTCCACAGCACATAACAACAACAACAACAACAATTGACTAATGATGCCAAGGATTTCTTGTTAGGTTTGTTGGCCACCTGAATGTCTTCTCTCATAAAGTGTCCTTTCAAGTCATCT
>NW_006408588.1:10008194-10009531 GCF_000296735.1 Chrysochloris asiatica | reverse complement strand
TGCAGTCTCAAGGTTGAGTATGATGATGGGAATGGAATAATCTATTGGGACCTTCTTTTTCTGAAGGGACATAACTCATAATGAGGAGTAACAACTGTAAACCTCCATTAATAATTGAAACATGGAATGTACAAAGAATGAATGCAGGAAAACTGAAAGTTGTAAAAAAATGAAATGGAACACACAAAACACTGATATCCTAGGCATTAGTGAACAGAAATAGAATAATATTGGTCATTTTTAATAGGACAATTATATGGTTTACTACACAAGGAATGACAAATTAAAGAGAGATGGTATCGTATTCATCATCATAAAGAACATTTCAAGATCTATTTTGAAGTATAATGCTGTTTGTGATAGGATAATACCCATACGTCTATAAGGCAGACCAGTTAGTATCACTATTATTCAAATTTATGCACCAACCACTAATACCAGTGATGATGAAATTGAAAAATTGTGCCAACTTCTTCAGTCTGAAATTGATCAAACATGCAACCAAGATGTATTGGTAGTTACTGGTGATTGAAATATTAAGGTTGGAAATAAAGAAAGAATCGATAGTTGGGAAATAGGACCTTGGTGATGGAAATGATGCTAGAGATCGCATGATATAATTTTGCAAGATCAATGATTTCTTCATTTCAATATTTTTTACAAACAACGTAAAAGATGTCTATATACATGGACCTCACCAGAGGGTATGCATGGACACAAAACTGACTACATATGTAGGAATCAGCCAAAACAAGGTCAGGACCCAAGTGTGGAACAGACCATGAACAAAATGTTCTTCTTCACATATAAGTTCAGGCTGAAACTGAAGAATACTAAACAGGTTCATGAGAACTAATACTTGACTTCTAACGTACCTAACCTTAATTTGGAGATCATCTCAAGAACAGATTTGATATATTAGACACTGATGAACAAAGACCAGTAAAGTTGTAGATGACATCAAGAGCATAATACAGGAAGAAACAAAAGGTCATTAAGAAGACAAGAAATTAAAAGTAAAAAAGCTGAACAGAAAATTTCAAGGGAATCTGGAGAATACAAAGTCAACCATTATTATGCAATGTGCAAAGACCAGGAGTTAGAAAACTAAAAGGCAAGAACACACTCAGAACTTCTCAAGCTGAAAGAACTGAAGTAACAATTCAAGCCTCAACTTGCAAAATAAAAGAATTTAGTTAGCTGAAATGGACTGGTATTGGCCATTTTGAATCTGACAACAACATGGTTTACTATGCTGGGAATGACAAATTGAAGAGGAATGGTGTTGTATTCATTGTCAAAAAGAACATATCCAGATAACTCATGAAGTACAATGC
>NW_006408588.1:9995240-10005819 GCF_000296735.1 Chrysochloris asiatica | reverse complement strand
GGTGGAGGGACAGAGAAAAAGAGGAAGACCCCCAATGAGATGGATTTGCCAAGTGGCAGCATCAATGGACTCAAGTGTGGCAATGATAGTGAGGTTGGCCTAGGATTGGGCAATGTTTTGTTCTGCTGTGTATAGGGTCGCAATGAGTCAATACTGACTCAATGGCACCTAACAACAACATAGGCAAAATATTGAATGATGCAGAAACATCAAAAGAAGATAGAACTTATACACAGAGTCACTGTACTAAAAAGAAATGGTTCTTCAACAATTTCAGGAAATAATGTAAGATCAAAAGACAATGGTACTGAAGGAAGAAGTCCAAGGTGCACTGAAGGCATTGACAAAGAACAAGGTCCTAGGAATTGATTGAATACAAATAAAAAATTTTCAGCAAAGTGATGTAGCACTGGAAGGACTCACTTATCTGTATCAAGAAATTTAGAAGACAGTTACTCGACCAACTGATTGGAAGAGATTCATATTTGTTCCCATTCCAGAGCGAGGTCACCAAACGGTATGTAGAAATCATAGGATATTATCATTAATATCGCACATTCATGAGAGATAACGGCCTATCATTTTATTTTTTATCATTTTGGTATCAGGGATATGTTTGCTTCATAAAATTAACTTGGGGTTTTCCATCCTTTTCTATGTTCTGGACTAGATTGAGTTAAATTGGTGTCACCTCTCAAAATATTTGGTAGACTTCACAAGTATATTAATCAGAGATGGACTTTTTTTAGTTGAGAGTCTTTTAATGACTTGAACAATTTATTTTCTCATTACAGGCCTATTCAAGTTTTCTTGTTCAGGCTGTGTTAGTTTAGGTGGGTGATGTGTTTCTAGAAATATGTCCATTTCTTTTAGATTTTCAATTTTGTTGGAGTACAACTCTTCATAGTATTCTGTTATTATCCTTTTTGTTTCCATTGGTATCATTTCTTATTTATCTTATTTGTGTCTGCTCCCTCTTTTATTTTGTTAGTCAATAGTTTTTCAATTTTATTACACCTTTCAAAGAACCAACTTCTTGTCTTGTTGACTCTTTCTACTGCTTTTCACTTTTCTATTTCATTGATTAATGCTCTAACATTAATTTATGAGTCCGTACCGACTCGATGGCACCTAACAGCAACAACAACCTTAATTATTTCTTTTCTTCTGGTGGCTATAGGCTTACTTTGCTGCTCTTTTTCTGATTGTTGAAGATTTTGGCTTAAAGTGTTAATTCTGGTTCTTTATTTCTGGATGGTACATTCATTGCTATCAATTTCTTTCTGAGCATTGCTTTTGCTGTGTCCCAAAGGTTATGGTTTGAATCATTATTGTTTAATTCAAAGCTTTTTTTATTTCAGCAGAGTGTTTGTTATTCATTTTCCATGTATTGAACTTTCTCTTGATTTTCCTATCACTGGTTTCTAATTTTATTCCATTATGATCTGAGAAGATGCCTTGTAGTATTTTAATATTTTTTAATTATTGAGGTTTGCTTTGTGACCTAACATATGATCTGTTCTGGAGAATGTTTCACGTGTACTAGCATAGAATGTATATTCTTCTGTTGTTGAGTTGAGTGCTCTGTATATGTTTATGAGGTTGTTGTTGTTGTTTTCTTTTTTATTAGCTTGATGTATTTTTTCCATACTTTGGTTTTTATTCTAGTTTTGAGTTTGTGTGCAAGGTGTAACTCTTATAGACAGCATTTTGAAGGATCCTATTTTCTTATTCATTCTGCTATTCTCTATCTCTTGTTTAGTGTATTTAATCCATTTACATTCAGTGAAATCATCATTAATTAAGAATTGATTGTTGTTATTTTGCTGTGTGTTTTTTGTAATACTGCAGGGTTTTTTGTTCCACATAATTTTTTTCTGCACTGAATTCATTTCATTTGTGGGTTTTGTTATCATTTTTATTTCTGTTGTGTTAATGTTTGCTGCATCTTTCTGATTTTCCTTTTTTATTTTGATCTAAAGATACATTAATAATTTTTGAGGTGACCCTGTAATTTAATAGTTTTTCCTCATTCGAAACAGTCTGTTTTATCTTGAAATCTAAATGACTTCCACACTATTTGGAAGTTCTGCATACATATGATTCTCTGTTTTGTTTTGTAGTTGATTTATCATAAATTATATCTCTGGTTTTCTACTTTTAGTCTTAAGGTTGATTTTCCTTTAATACTTCTACATCTGATTTGGATTCTGTATAGTGTTATGTATGTTAACCTCAGGTTATTGTCTACTGTTGTTAGTTCTTAGTACAAAGTACACTCTTTCATATTTTCAATAAATTTTGTCTTATTATTAAATTTCACTTTCACTTCTTTTTAATCTGGGAATACCCTACTTCATTTGAGGGACTTTTCTGGATATATGATTCGTGACTAGCAACTTTTCTTTTTTTCTTTTTCAGGGTTTTTCATATGTCATCCCATTGCCTTCTTACTTGCATGGTTTATGCTGAGAAATCGAAGCTTTGTCGTGGTTCTCCTTGGTTTTACCTAGCTGTGCTTAGGATTCTTTCCTTGTTTTTGGTTTTGAAAAGTTTATCTTACGTCTTAGTGATTTTCTTTTGGTTTCTTTGCTGTTTGGGGTTCATTCTGCTTATTGTATACTTACCTTCTCATCTTCATAATGGTAGAGAAGTTTTCTTCCAACAATTCTTTGATAATTTTTCTTTGTGCTTTTTATTGTATCTTCCTGTTCTGGCATTGTGATCCTTTCCAAGTTACTTCTCTTCATGTTGTCCCACATGAGTCTTAGACTTTCCTCTGATTTTCTCATTCTTTATTCTAAATGTCCTTGTAGTATTGAGGGATTTATCATTAAGTTCATTAAATTGAGCTTCCATTGCTTTGAATCTACTCCTTTGCTTTTTCCATGTATTGTTCATTTCTGGATTTCAATTTGCATATTTTATTTTGTTTCAAAATTTGCATTTTTGTGTGTGTTTGATTTTTTAATGTTTTTCAGTCTTCTTCTAAAGTTTTTTTGCATTCTCCTTGACTTCTCTCAATCTTTCTGTCAATTCATTTAAGGTATCCAAGTATCATTGTTTTGAACGCTTTCTTGTTAATATTCTTCCTCAGAAACATTTTCTGGCTTTAGGTCTTGGTCATTTGTTTCTTCATGTGAACTAAAACAGTCTATTGTCTCAAAGACATAGTGGTAGTATTCTATTTAGATTTAGATTAGTGTGCTCTTAGGCTCTTAGCAAATGTCTCCTGTGGGTAGAGTTATATAATGGAAATGTATGCACCATTTTTCCATTCCTACAGCTCAATTTAAGTTGGGTTTGATTCATGTTGGCTACTGTCTATTATTAATCAGATTATATAGAAGAATAATTGGCTCTTGCTCAGTCTGTAGAGCTGCAGGGGATATGGGTGTGTCTGGATTGTACAAGCATAGATGTTGTCTTCTGTCAGGTGGGGCAAGAAGAGAAAACATACACACACCAAGAAAGCAAAACAGAATAAACTAACAAGCATTAACAATGATGAAAAGGAAAAATAATGAAGGAGGAAAAAAAAAAGTAGGCATCAACAAGAAAAAAAAGAACATAATAACTAAAAATTAAAAAGAATATCCAAAAATGGAGCTATAGAAGAAGAGAAATAAGAGAGAAAATAAAAGAAAAATTTTAAAGCACTAAAATGGAGAGGAAAAATTAAAAGAGAAATGAGAATACATAGTAAGGATAGATAAAAAGGGAAAAAAGGGGGAAAATGAGAAGAAAATAAATAAAAATTAAAATGAAGACACAAAAGATAAAAATCAAGAGATGGGAAAGAGGAGAATATGGAGAAGAATAAATGAAACAACAAAAGGAGACAAAAAACAAAACCAAAACAGTGCAGCTATTGGACCCAAAAAGGAGAAAACTGTGGGGTGCTCTTGCCAGTCAAGGAATTCACAAGGTGGTGTAGGAGGGATGTAACGATGGAGTTCCTGTCCCTAGATGAAGTTCCTGTTGGCCTAAGTCTATGTTCATGGTACTTAATCTGGAAGTAGCCTTTATTGTAGCTGGTTTTAGTGTCTGCTAGGACCACAAGACAGCTAGGGGCAGGATGAATAGTGAGGATTTCTGCTATGCTAATGCTTATGTGGCATCAGGAATTGTGGAAAACTCATTAACAACCTGCGATATGCAGATGATACAACTTTGCTGGCTGAAAGTCAAGAAGATTTAAAATGTTTCCTGACAAAGATCAAAGAGCCTTCAGTATGGATTGCATCTCAATATAAAGAAAACAAAAATCCTCACCACTGGACCAATCAACAACATTCTTATAAATGGAGAAAAGACTGACATCAAGGACTTCATTTTTCTTGGATCAACTATCAACATTCATGGAAGCAGCAGTCAAGAAATCAAATGACTTATTGCATTAGGCAAATCTGCTGCACAAGACCGTTTTAAAGTGTTGAAGAGCAAAGGTGTCAGCTTGAAGACTAAGGTGCACCTGACCCAAGCCATGGTATGTTCAATAACCTCATATGCATACAAAACCTGGACAGTGAATAAGGAAGATCATAGAAGAGTTGATGCTTTTGAGTTATGGTATTTGAGGAGAATATTGAAAGTGCCATGGGATGCCAAAAGAACCAACAGATCTGTGTTGGAAGAAGTGTAGCCAGAATGCTCCTTGGAGGCCAGGATGGCCAAACTTCATCTCTCATATTTTGGATATATTGTCAGAAGGGACCAGTTACTGGAGAAGGATATCATGTTTGGTTAGGTGGAGGGTCAGAGATGGATTGGCAAAGTGGCAGCATCAATGGGCTCAAGCATGGCAACAATAGTGAGGTTGGCCCAGGATTGGGCAGTGTTTCATTCTGTTGTGCATAAATAAGGTCGCTATGAGTCAGTACTGACTTGATGGCACCTAACAACAACAAATGCTTACCTGGTTGCTCTGTGAGTTCTATAGGTCTAAAGCTGAGCCCACGTGAATCCACACTCCAAAGTAGCTGTGGTACTTTGAATTTACTGGATATGGCTTTTCTAGCCAATGTTTTCTTAATTCCCACCAAGTGATTGGATGGCACCATAAAATAAGGTATACAGGACTCTAAGTCTGAGACTGGTTCATTTTGGGATCAATCTAAGTTTGAATGGAGCCATCTCAGAAGCAGGAACAGGCAATCCCAGGAAAAGCATGAGTGGAGAATGAGATCTTTGTCTAAAAAAGCAGTGACATCAGAGGTGACAGAAGAGGTGGTAGCATGGAGAGATAGAGCAACTGTGGGCTCTAGGCCCAGGGACTGAGAAAAATTGAGTATGTAGGTCCATGAAATTGGCTTACAGGAATGTCTCTGGGTATTCACAGACTGGCTAAAAGAGCTTTGCAACACTTAGCTAACTTGCTGCCTTCCATATTTCTTTCTCTTTTTTTTAATCGAAAAAAAAAAAATCATATTTAGAATGATCCAGCTAGACTACGTTTAGATGATCCCAATTTTGTTGGCAACATACAAAGCATCATAGTCAGGAGCCAGTCGAGCATATGCTTTGTTTTCTCCATCAGGCCTGATCAAGGGGTTGACCTTGGCTATGTCAGAGTCTCAGATCTTTTTCAGAGCCTGTTTGATCTGTGGCTTGTCAGTCCTGACATCCACAATGAACACAAGGGGTTGTTATCTTCAATCTTCTTCATGGCTTACTCAGTAGTCAGAGGAAACTTGATGCTCAATGGTGACGCTTGTTT
The DNA here is from genome assembly GCF_000296735.1 of Chrysochloris asiatica. Classification (NCBI taxonomy): domain Eukaryota; kingdom Metazoa; phylum Chordata; class Mammalia; order Afrosoricida; family Chrysochloridae; genus Chrysochloris; species Chrysochloris asiatica. Next base: position 10,000,100 of record NW_006408588.1, on the reverse strand, counting down.
TTCCTTGGGACACTTTTCCGAGGGCATTTGCGCTGCCTTCAGAGCCTCAGCGTCTTGGGCCGCTGGACAGCGGGTGACATGCAGATCCCTTTTTTGTGTGGCTGTGGATGTCTTTCAGCACTGCATACTTAATCTTCAAAAGCCTTTGCTTTGGCTTCAGCTTTGGGAAGGGCAGGGGCTTCCTTCTTCACCTTTGGCACCATTTTCATAAAAATGGTCTCCTTCCATATTTCTTGGTTTTCATGAGTGAGTGCACCCAGTGCTACAACAGTTTATTGAGATATTTCAATTTGTATTCCATCAATTCCTGGAGACTTGTTTTCGCCATTACCTTGAGTGACACTTGCTTGAACTTCTTCACCACTGTTTCTTCATAATATGAGTGGAAATGGTTGAACATGTACCATTTCTTTTTGGTACAATAACTGTGTATTCCTTACAATTTATTTTGATGCATTCAGCATCATAAAATATTTTACCCATGGAATGCTTCAGTATTCCAAGCCAAGGTTTGAATTTTTTCTTCAGTTCTTTAAGTTTGAGAAATGTTGATTATGTTCTTCCCTTCTGGTGTTCTAACTCCAGGTCTTCTCAAGCTGTCCTCTGAAATTTTCTATTCAATACTTTTATTTTCTCATTTCTTCTATTAGTATTAGCATTTCTATGCTGGAGAGCAACTTTCACAGTCTCTTCTGCCATTCATTTTGGTCTTTTCTTTCTTATCTGTCTTTTTAATGACCTTTTGCTTTTTTCCTGTATGTTTTTCTTAATGTCATCCAACAGCACATCTGGTCTTAATTCATTAGTGTCTAATGTATCAAGACTGGTATATAGGCTTAAATAATTTCCAAGTTCTTTAAGTAACTTACTGATAATAACTTCACAGATTGTTGTTGTTGTTGTTGAGTGCCATCGAGTCGGGTCTGACCCATAGCGACCCTGTACAGGGTTTCCGAGGGTGTAAATCTTTACGGGAGTAGAAAGCCTCATCTTTCTCCCGCGGAGCGGCTGGTAGTTTTGAACCGCTGACCTTAAGGTTCGCAGCCCGATTCGTAACCACTACGCTACCAGAGCTCCTTCAACTTCACAGATATTCATTATAATTTGTTTATATACTTTTGCTTTACATTCCATAGTTGAAGTATATATATATATATTATTTGGGTTAACTAATTAGTGAGTTAATTTTTACTATATATAGGGTTATACTCTAAGATTTTAATTTTGTGTCCCCTTATTACTAATACCACAAATTGTCTCTTAGTTTACCATACTGTGGTGGCTGTTTATTGCTGTGATGCCGGAAGATATTCCCATCAGTATTTTAAATACTAACATGGCTGCTGATGAAGGACAGGTTTTCATCAAGGTTTCCATACTAAGAGGAGGAAGAAGAGGAAGACCACTTCTGAAAAGTGTGCCACTACAAACCTTATGAATAGCAGGAAACATTTTCTGATATATTGCCAGAAGACGAGCCCTTCAGGTTGAAGGCACTCAAAATAAAATGGGGATAAAATTGTCTTCTCAAAGTAGACTTGACCTGAAGAACATGGATGTTGTTGTTGTTGTTGTTGTTATTAAGTGCTGCCAAGTCAGTTCTGACACATAACAACCCTGTATAGGGTTTCCAAGGAGCAGATGGTGAGCTTGAATCACCAACCTTGTATAGAGTAAAGTTATTCTGGACCTTCATTTGGTGATGGCGCACAACTCAAAATGAGAAGAGACAACTCTAAACATTCATTAATAATCATAAAGTGAAATGCACAAAGCATGAATATACAAAATTGGAAGTCATAAAAAAATGAAATGGAATGCATAAAAATTAATATCCTAGCTTTTAGTGAGCTGAAATTGACTGGCATTGAACATTTCAAATTGAATAATCATGTGGTTTACTATGCTAGGAACAACAAATTGAACAGGAATGGCAGTTCATCCATCATCAAAAAGAGCATTTCAAGATTTATTTGAATAAATACAATGATCTCTGTAATAAGATAATGTTCATACAGGTAGAAGGAAGGCCAGTTAATACCACCACTATTCAAATTTATGCATCAACTACTGGAGCCAATGATGAAAATTTTGATAAATTCTACCAATTGTTTTCAGTCTGAAATATGCAATCAAAATGCATTGCATAATTACTGATGATTGGAATGTAAAAGTTGGAAACAAAGACGATCAGTGGTTAGAAAAAAAAGACCTTGGTGAGAGAAATGATGCTGCCAATCACTTGATAGAATTCTGAAATACCACTGACTTCTTGATTGCCAAAACCTTTTTTCAAGAATATAAACAATAACTGAACTTCATCTGTAGGAAGATATGATGGAGACACTCAATATAATCAGCCAAAACAAACCCAGGGGTTGATTATGCTCATCGGGAACTTGCTCATAGGGAAGTTCAGGCTGAAGATGAAGAGAAGTAAAATTAATTTACAAGAGTCCATATATGATCTTGAATATACCCCACCTAGAGAAAAAATGGTCATTAGAACAGAATAAGGGGGTATGGAATGATTTAAAATCAGAAAATATGTGTATCGGGGTTGTATCATTTCATTCTACTTGTTTAATCTGTAATGTTGAGAAAATAATCTAAGAGGCTGAATTATATGAAGAAGAATGAGGCATCAGGATTGGAGGAATATTCATTAACAACTGTGATATGTAGATGACACAACTTTGCTTACTGAAAGTGAAGACAGCTTGAAATACTGATAAAGATAATAAAAAAAAAAAAAACTACAGCAGTTAGTATGGATTGCACCTCAATGTATAGAAAATGAAAATTCTTACAACTGGGTCAATAAATAGCATCATGATAAATGGAGAAAAAAATTGAAGTTATCAATTACTTCATTTTGCTTGGATCAACAATCAGCATTCATGGAAACAGCTGTCAAGACATCAAATAATGTATTCCATTGGGGCAATCTGCTGCAAAAGTCTTCTCTAAAGTGTTCATGAACAAAAATGTGACTTTGAGGAGTAAGTGTTCCTGTCTCATTTCTTGGTATTTTCAATCTCCTCATATTCACATGAAATTCAGGCAATGAATTAGGAAGACCCTAGGCGATCAATGCATTTGAATTATGGCATTGGTGAAGAATATTGAAAGTGGTATATAATCTGCCAGAAATCTGTCTTGGAGTGTATATATAGGCAGAATACTCCTTTGAGGTGAAAATGAAGAAACTTTTTCTCTCATACTTTGGACATGTTTTCAGGAAGGATTAGTCTGTAGAAAAGGACATTATGCTTGGTAAAATAGAGGGGCAGTGATAAAGAGGAAAACTCTCAATGAGATGGATTGATACAGTGGCAGCAACGATGGACTCAAAAATAGCAACAATTGTGAAGATGGCACAGATTCAATGGTGTTTTGTTTTGTTGTAGACAGAGTCACTGTGAGTTAGAGTCAATTCTGACTCATAGCAATCCTGTATAGGGTTTCCAAAGAGCAGCTGGTGAACTTGAACCTCCAACTTTGTGATTCAAACCAACTTTACAGTCCAGTGCATTACCCTCAGTGCTACCCCAGGACTTCAAACAATATTATAAGAGATCTGAAACAAAAAAAGTGCTTAAAAGCTTAATTAAAAGGGAATTTGTTTGATATGTTCAATGTTTTTATCTGTTGTGGTTAAAGTTTGAAGGACTGGTGAGATTTTTAAGAGCTTGAATGTCAAATATTATATAGAACAAAAGATTGAGCTTCTTACTATAAAGATAGAAATTTTTTCTTTTATCTGAATGAAATCATTCCTGGTGTTATATATATATATAAATTACACGAGGAATATATATATATATGTATATATTTAAGAGCTTGAATGTCAAATATTATATAGAACAAAAGATTGAGCTTCTTACTATAAAGATATCTTTAGAGTATATATATAGTTTTATATATCCACATACAGAGAGAGAGGATAATTTATCGGAAAAATTCTTATGTTCAAATTTCAGTGTGCCCTAAACCTCAATCCTTGTGTTCAAATTGTAGCTATCACATAAATCCTCACCTTTTTTCTCCATTATAATTCCCTGTATATTGACTTCACAGGGCACTATGGCAGACCAAAAATGGCCCCTAAAGTGCCTATATCTTAGGTCTAGAATATGTGAATTATACCCTGTATGGGAACAAAAGAGCTTTGTAAATATTATTAAACTAAGGATACTTATATGAAGAAAGTACTCTGGATTAACCAAGTGGGCCCTCAATGAAATCACTTATATATTTACAAAAGGGAGGAAGAAAGATATTTTACTTTCTAGAAAATGGAGAAGACAATGTGAATATAAAGGCAGAGATAGGAGTAGTGTCGCCACAAGCCAAGGCATTCTGGCAATTACCAGAAGTGAGAAGAGGAAAGGAATGAATTTTCTAAACTCTGAAGGGAATGTGGTCCTACTGACACCTGATTTCAATCTGATACTGATCTTGAACTTCTGGCACCCAGAACAGTGTGAGAGTAAATAACTGTTGTTTTAGCTTCTGTTGTTTCAGCCCATGACTCATGAAACCCTATACAGTTGTTTTTGTTGTTAGGTGCCATTGAGTCTGTACTGACTCATAGCAACTCTGTGCACAACAGAATGAAACATCGCTCAATCCTGGACCAACCTCACAATTGTTGCCGTACTTGAGCCCATTGATGCTGCCGCTTTGCCAATCCATCTCACTGGGGGTCTTTCTCTTTTTCTCTGACCATCCACCTTACCAATCATGATAGTCTTCTCCAGTGACTGGTCCTTCCTGACAATATGTCGAAAATATGAGAGATGAAGTTTGGCCATCCTGGCCTCCAAGGAGCACTCTGGCTACACTTCTTCCAACACA
>NW_006408588.1:9992139-9994855 GCF_000296735.1 Chrysochloris asiatica | reverse complement strand
AGATTTTTGTTTTCTTGACATTGAGATGCAATCCATACCGAAGGCTGTGCTCTTTGATCTTCATCAGTAAATATTTTAAGTCCTCTTCACTTTCTGCAAGTGAGCTTATATCATCTGCATATCGCAGGTTGTTAATGAGTCTTCCTCCAATCCGGTGGCCACGTTTTTCTTCATATAACCCAGTTTTTCAGATTATTTGCTCAGCATACAGATTGAATAAGTATGGTAAAGGAATACATACCTGTTGCACACCTTTCTTAATTTTAAAGCATTCAGTGTTCCCATGTTCTGTTTGAACAACTGACTTTTGGTCCATGTACAGATTCCTCGTGAGCACAATTAAGTGTTCTGGTATACTCGTAATTCACAATGTTGTCCATAGCTTGTCATAATCCACACAATTGAAAACAGTTGCATAGTCAATAAAGCACAGGTAAACATCTTTCTGATACTCTTTGCTTATGGCCAAGATCCAATGGAATCAGCAATGATCTCCCTCATTCCACAGCCTCTTCTGAATCCAGCTTAAACCTCTGGAAGTTCTCTGTCAATACATGCTGGAAGCCATTTCTGAATTACCTTGAATAAAGCTAGATTGGAATATTAAATGTAATATCGGATGATTTCCAAATTCCATTGGATCACCTCTCCTTGGAATGGGCACAAATACAGATCTCTTCCAATCAGTTGGCCAGATAGTTATCTTCCAAATTTCTTGGCATAGGTGAACGAGTGCCTCCAGTACCACCTCACTTTCTTGTAAGGTTTCAATTTTTATTCCATCAGTTCCTGGTGTCTTGTTCTTTGCCAGTTCCTTCAATGTACCTTGGACTTCCTCCTTCAGTATCATTGGCTCTTGATCATCTGCTACCTCTTGAAATGGTTGAACATCAACAATTTCCTTTTTGTACAGTTACTTTGTGCATTCCTTCCATCTTCTTTTGATGCTTTTGGTATCGTTCAATAATTTGCCCAGAGAATTCTTCAATAATTAAAGTCAAGGCTTGAAGTTTTTCTTCAGTTCCCCCAGCTTGAGAAATGCTGAGTGTGTTCTTCCTGTTTGGTTTTCTGACTCCAGATCTGTGCACATTTTATTGTAATATTTGACTTTATCTTCTCAAGCTGATCTTTGAAATTTTCTGTTCAGCTCTTGGACCTCCTTATTTTTTACATTTACTTTAGCATCTCTACACTGAAGAGCAAATTTCAATGTCTCTTCAGTATGACAAACTGATGGAAGAGTGGTGGTGTTATATAGTAGAACTGCACTTTCCAGATTAGCTCTGTTAGTGTAGTGGTTATGGATGGAGCTGCTAATCTCAGGGTCAGCAGTTCAAAACTACCAGCTGTTCTGTGGAGAAAGAGGTGGCTTTCTGCACCCATAAAGATTTACAGCCTCTGAAACCCTGTACAGGGTCACTATGAGTCAGAACCAACTCCACGGCACAATAACAACAACAACTCTTCATGAAAGCAATTTGCTAGACTTTTCTTCCATAGAGCTATTGGGAGCTCTCAAACTACAAACCTTTAGGTTAGCAGCTGATCATAAACCACATAAGTCACCTATTTTGTGATAACTTGTTAAAGCAATCATAGGAAACTAAAGTAGGTATATTAAAATCTATTATTATTTTGTATGTCAATTTGTTCACTTATGTTCTGCAAGTACCATGAAAGAAAAGACTGTATTTATTTTTCTTATTAAACATTATATGACTTATAGTCTTTCAATTTGGTGGTGGTGGTGGTGTAGTGTGGAGTTGTTTCCAAGTCACAGCGACCCTGTATAGGGTATCTGAAGCTGTAAAGTTTTAGGGGAGTAGAAAGCCTCATCCTTCTCCCATGGAAAGGCTGATAGTTTCAAACTACTGACCCTGATGTTAGCAGCCCAACTCATGACTACTACAATACCAGAGCTCCTTTCTTTCATTAGTAGGAGGTTGATAAATATATTTTAAATGAATGGATTAATTTCTCTATTTCAATAGCTTTAAATCCAACATATTTATCTAAAAACCATGCTCTTAATATTGGTCAATGAAGCTGTCATTTTTTACTATCACATTACCTCTTCTACCCAAGCCAAATCAAATAGACCACCCATTTCATCCCCATATGCATCATTTTCTCAATCATCACCCCCATCTACACTGTATCCTAAACTACTATAATTTTTTTTTTTCTTTTTTGGACTAATGCAAAAGCTTCCTAACTGGTTTACATAATTTATTTTTACTTCTTTCTAACCATTAGCACAGGACCAGGCAGTGTTTTATTCTATTGTGCATAGGTTCGCTATGAGTTGGTACCAACTCAATGACAACTAACAACAATCTTACTAACATGCTCAGTAGGAAATAGGATGAAGATCCTCAAAGACATGGATTGATACATAGGTTGCAACAATTGGCTCAAACATGACAACAGTTGTGAGGATGGCACAGAATCTGGCCATGTTTCCTTCTGTTGCACAAGGGTCGATAAGTAAGTTGGAAATGACAAAAAATTGACAAAAAATTTACCATATAAAACACATATAGGGAACAAACAAGATGGCGGATCGGGCCAACGTGTAGCAGAGAGCTCCACCAACAACAACACAGAATACCCGACCCAGCAAGCTCAGGGGCTGCTCCCAGAACTCTGACCCAAATATAAAGGAATACTTAGAAGGTTGGAAGGCTCACAGCTGGGGGAATCTGTGGCAGAAGCG
>NW_006408588.1:9976854-9989578 GCF_000296735.1 Chrysochloris asiatica | reverse complement strand
GATGTGCCCTGTAAACTTTCACTCAATCCACAATAAAAACCTTAAATTAAAAAAAAAAAAAAAACACATATAGTCATACAATATTGTACTTAAAATCCTTAAATGATATCTTTGACCAAAACACTTAGCATGACTTACAAAATCTTGCATTGTCTGTATTTTATATACCTCAGACTGCAACTGCTTTGATTTGTTCATGATGTTCGTTCACTTTCAAGCATGTGGTGTTCCTTCATTTATGCTAAGTGCTGTTTCATTACAAAGTTAAGTTCATGCAAAGAAGACCAATGAATCTTTCAAGAAGGGAGAATTTCTTTACTGTTTTGATCTGTGTATGGGACAAAAATGCAGAGTAGAATAATTTACATAGCTCCTCCCCATTCCTTACATTCTACTCCAAATTATCCCATTGTAGCCTTAAACTGATCTGTCAAGCCACCTCTAATTACATCTTTTGGTCAATGAGGAAGCATTTTTATGTCAGCCCTTTGGAAAATGCCCCAATAGTTCAGATACTTCCCAAGGCTCCTGTGAGGCAGCACTGATCCTCTGCCATCCCTCCTGGGAACTGGGCATTGTTTCACCATATCTCCCTCATCCCATAGTCTGCATTTTTAAAGTATTTTGGAAGAAATTTTTTTGAATATTTGGAAATTAAACCTTTGACATAAACTCGTGAATGAGTTGTTGGCTGAAAGATTCAATTAGGTGAAAAGGAATACATTATTACTTTAACCAAATAATAGAATTTTAGAGTCCTGCTGTGGTGCTGAAGGATAAGCACTGGATGGCTAACCACAAGGCTGGAAGTTCAGACTCACTAGCCACTCCACAGAAATCCTATACAGGGGTCACTATGAGTCAGAACTACCTTGACAGCACTTAACAACAACAACAATGGGATTTTGGGTACAAGAAGTTATGTTTGTGGAATTCATGGAGCATTCTGTCTCAGCACTGCCCTATTTAACTTGGAAAGAGTCTGCTTGCAGAAACAGAAATTAGAGTAGTTGTTTTTCATGACACAAATGTATAAAACATTTGGTCTCAAATTCTCTTATAATCAAGGGTTATTTTGAATATGAGCTCTGTGGTTGTTATATCATTAACTCAAAAAGTTTATGGCACTATTCATTCACTGTATCCACTAGTTATAATACTTTCTCTAACTGTGCCTACTGGGTAATGCAACTTCTTTACAAATCCTTTCATATGCTAGAATCATTTATTAGTCATATGAAGTAAGGCAGAGGCCTATTTAACTGAATGATTATTTCATGGCATTCAGTCAGTTAAATTAGAATATGGAACCATTCTGTTATTCAGGAGAGGCCTCTATCTAATTTCACCTGGTAAATAAGGAAAACTGGAACATAAAAGAAATCTTGAGCAGTTTCTTCTAATGACAGAATTTAACTAAATCCTGTTTGGTTACTCCTCGAGTAAATGTTTCCATCCCTTTGCATAATGGCATTAAGTTTAAGTTGAGGACTGGTCCAAAAGAAATACAAACAAAAAGAAGGTGGAAATTTCCACCCATCCTAAGTAAATTAATACCAGTAGAATAAGAGTCTCCTATGGATATCCCTCTGAAAAAACTTGCACAAACTGCTTTTTAGCCCATGTCTCTGGAAAGGCCTTTTAATAAGTCCAGGAATAAACTAGCTATGGGAATGGACACAAGGTAAGCCACTCTGGAAATGTCAAGTGGACTTCACTAAATATTCCCAAATCAAATAATGGCAGTGCTTGGTTCTAGGCAGCTGCAGGTGGAAATGTGTCCTGATGTGGGACACCAGTGTTTGCTCTTATTGGGTTGTTTTCACACTTAATTTCCAACCTCCTTCCTTTTTACCTCACTCTCTCCCCCTTCTCCTCCTTGCAGTTAAAAAAGATTCATAATGGAATGTTGATTTGGTGATCTCATTTCAAGGCCCTGTCCATTTAGACACAATAATTTGAAGAGGAAATAAAACTGGTCATACTGGGAGAGGAAAATTAAAAAAAAAAATTCACTCCATCACTTAAAAGGAATAAACTGAATTCAATCTCTGTTTTCTTTCAAACTGGTCTGTGTATGTAGGCCAAAAAATTGGAAATCTTGTCCTAAAAGACTCATATACAGCTAAAAGATGCTCATATTGGGCCCCTTCACTCACAGAAGATCTACATTCATTTCTGGGGTGGAGTGTGGCAGCTGTCTGACAGCTGGCCAACATTATGGACTGGTGATGACACTAAGGAGTGACAAATAGCCTATCAAATTTCAACTGTCAGATTGATGGAGAATAGACAATGCAGCCAAAAAAAAAGAAATCAGGTTGGAATCTGGCTAAAATTTTGAATTAAACAATCCCAGTATCAAGCAAAAGAAGACAAGGAGACTGATTAACCATTGATAGTCAGTTATCACTGCAACAAACTGTATTTACCTCTCAAATGCAAAAGGAGCCAACAGATAACTAAATAAAAATTCATAATTAAAGATTTATTTTTAATGAAATTTAGCTTTATTAACTTTTTTTGTTTCTAAATTTTTCTTCTTTTTTCTGGTGGATAAATAAAGAAGTATTTGTGTATGTGTAAGACTATCATGTGTCCAGCATAGAGCTTTTACATGTATAACCCTCTTCAGATTATCACAACAGTCTCAAAAGTCCTTATAAATAGAATCAGTCTACTCAGTATTATTCTATTATGGAGTACTACACAGAACTACATTAATTTCCAACAATATGAAACAAGATTAACCTTGGTGATTTGAAAAAAAAAAAAAAAAGCAGTAGACAGAGGGCGGGGCCACAGACAGCAGCTAGGGAGCGAAAACCACCCAGCAATTTATGGATAAAGAGTAATATATTTTTTCTTCTTTTGCATTTTTGTCCTTCAACTCCTGTACTCCGTCTGCTCTGTCACCCTCTCTCTGTCCAGCGCAGGTGTCTCCACATGGATGGGAGTGCACCCAGAATAAGGGTCCAGCATTGCTCACACTGGGCACAATTTTCCCACGGTGCAAAGCTTAAAGTACCAGCTGTAAGTTTAGAGCTAATCTTCCAGCTGGTTCTTATGACATCTGACTGTGGGATTTAGCCCTGAAATTGGCTTTTCTACTTGAGCGGGAGCTTTTATTCCTAAAGGGAGAAGGACACTGTGGATACAGAGAGACGTAACTGAACATCAGACAGAAAAGTGTGAACAATCTTTTTGCCACTCATTTCTCATTCTCTGCTTTTGCACCCCCACAGCAGTGACTAGAGTGGGTGTCTGTGCGAGACTGTGAGATTTAGCCTGAAAGTTGGCTCTCCTACTTGGGTGGGAGCTTTTATTCCTGCCTTATCTAACAAAGGACAGTAGATCTGGCCATACAGTGGAGCTGTATTTGCACCTGTAAAATCCCAACATAAAAGGCAAGAGCCAACACCAACTACTATATATATAAGATCAGTGTGTAAACCCAAAACCTGTTAAAAACACAGTAAAGGGAGAAAGATGCTGTGGATATAGAGAGACTTAACCAATCATCAGAGAGAAAAGTATGAACAATCTTTCTTCCACTAATTTCTCATTCTCTGTCTGTGCACCTCCATGGCAGTGACTACAGTGGGTGCCTATGTGAATGGACACCCCCACCCACCCCTGAAGGTTTCCACTGTGCACACACACTGACCTATACAGCAAAGACTACTGGACTAATTTGCTATGGGGTTTTTTAATTGTTGTTGCTTTTAATTTTTGCCTTTACTTTTGTTTGTTTTTTGCCTTTTTGATCCTACTTCTTTCCTGGGGGTTGGAGCTTTATCTCCATGCATTACTCAAGAAAGAGCAGCAATTGTGGCCATATAGTTAAGTTACAAGCAAAATGAAGATGAATAACATAAGAATTGTTGGCATTCTGGAACAGGAAGAATCACACAAGTCCAAAAAGGAGATAGTTGAACAACTGTTAGAAGAAAATTTCCCTAATATCTTGAAAGATGAAAAGATAAGTATTCGAGAAGCTGAATGAACCCCAGGAAGCATAGACCTCCGAAAAGAAAATCACCAAGACATATCATTGTTGTTGCTGTTGTTAAGTGCCATCGAGTCAATACCGACCCATAGCGACCTTATTATGCACAGCAGAACAAAACACTGCCTGATCCTGGGCCAACCTCACTACTGTTGCCACACTTGAGTCCATAGATGCTGCCACATGGCCAATCCATATCACTGGGAGTCTTCCTCTTTTTCTCTGACCCTCCACCTTACCAAACATGATATCCTTCTTCAGCTACTGGTCCCTCCTGACAATATGTCCAAAGTATGAGACAAAAAATTTGGCCATTTGGCCTCCAAGGAGCACTCTGGCTGTACTTCTTCCAAAATGGATCTATTGGTTCTTTTGGCAGTCCATGGTACTTTCAATATTCTCCTGCAAGACCAAAACTCAAAAGCATCAATTTTTCTATGGTCTTCCTTATTCACTGTCCAGCTTTCGCATGCATATGAGGTTATTGAAAATACCATGGCTTGGGTCAGGCACACCTTAGTTCTCAAGCTGATATCTTTTGCTCTTCAACACTTTAAAAAGGTCTTCTGCAGCAGATTTGTCCAATGCAATACGTAGTTTAATTTCTTGACTGCTGCTTCCATGAGTGTTGATAGTTGATCCAGGAAGAATGAAGTCCTTGACAACTTCAATCTTTTCTCCATTGATAAGAATGTTGTTTATTGGTCCAGTGGTGAGGATTTTTGTTTTCTTCACATTGAGATGTAATCCATACCAAAGGCTGTGCTCTTTGACCTTCATCAGTAAAGGTTTAAGTCCACTTCACATTCAGCAAGCAAGGATGTTACATCTGCATATCACAGGTTGTTAATGAGTCTTCCTCCAATCCTGATGCCACATTTTTCTTCATATAACCAGCTCCACAGATGATTTGCTCAGCGTACAGGTTGAATAAGTATGGTGAAAGAATACAACCTTATTGTACATCTTTCTTAATTTTACACCATTCAGTGTTTCCATGTTCTGTTTGAACAACTGCCTTTTGGTCCAGGTACAGATTCCTCATGAGCACAATTAAGTGTTCCGGAAGACTCATACTTTGCAATGTTGTCAGGATCCACACAATCAAAAGTCTTTGCATAGTCAATAAAGCACAGGTAAACATCTTTCTGATGTGCTCTGCTTTCAGACAAGCTCTAGTGGACATCAGCAATGATGTTCCTCATTCAACAGCCCTTCTAAATTCAGCTTGAACCACTGGAAGTTCTCTGTCAATGTATGCTTGTAGTCATTTCGGTATTACCTTGAGTAAAATTTAACTCGCATGGGATATGAAAGAGATTGATCGATGATTTCCACATTCTGTTGGGTCACTTCTCTTTGGAATGGGCACAAATACGGATCTCTTCCAATCATTCAGCTGAAATAGTTGTCTTCCAAATTTCTTTTTTTCTTCCAAATTTCTTGGCAGAGATGAGTGAGTGCCTCTTGTGCCACCTCACTTTCTTGAAAGAGTTCAGTTTTGATTCCATCAATTCCTGGTGCCTTGCTCTTTGCCAATTCTTTCAATGCACCTTGGACTTCCTCCCTCAGTATCATTGGCTCTTGATCATATGCTACCTCTTGAAATGGTTGAACATTAACCATTTCGTTTTGGTACAGTGATTCTGTGTATTCCTTCCATCTTCTCTTGATGCTGTCTGCATCATTCAATAATTTGCCCAGAGAATCTTTCAATAACAAAAGTCGAGGCTTTAACTTTTTCTTCAGTTCCCCCAGCTTGAGAAATGCTGAGTGTGGTCTTCCTTTTTGGTTTTCTGATTCTAGATCTTTGCACATTTTGTTGTAATATTTGTCTTTATCTTCTCAAGCTGATCTTTGAAATTTTCTGTTCAGCTCTTGGACCTCCTCATTTCTTCCATTTGCTTTAGCATCTCTACGCTGGAGAGCAAGTTTCAGTGTCTCTTCTGACATCCATTTTGACCTTTTCCTTCTTTCTTGTCTTCTTAATGACTTTTTGCTTTCTTCATGTATGATGTTCTTGATGTCATCCCACAACTCTTCTGGTCTTCTGTCTTTAGTGTTTAATGTATCAAATCTGTTCTTCAAATGCGCTCTAAATTTGTGTGGGATATATTCAAGGTCATATTTTGGCTCTCATGGACTTGTTTTCATTTTCTTCAGCTTCAATTTGAATTTGCATATCAGTAATTGATGGTCTGTTCTACAGTCTGCCCCAGCTTTGTTTTCACTGATGATATGGGGATGATATGGGGCTTTTCCATTGACTCTTTCCACAAATGTAGTCAATTTGATTTCTGTGTATTCCATCTGGTGAGGTCCATGTGTATAGTCATTTCTTATGCTGTCTAAAGAAGGGATTTGAAATGAACAAATCATTTATTTTGCAGAATTCTATCATGTGTTCTCCAGAATCATTTGTATCACCAAGGCCATGTTTTCCTACTTCTGATCATTCCTCTTTGCTCCCAACCTTTACATTCCAATCACTAGTAATTAACAATACATCTTGATTGCATGTTTGATCAATTTCAGATTGAAGAAGTTGGTGCAATTCTTCTATTTCATCCTCACTAGCTTTAGTGGTTAGTGTGTAAATTTGATTAACAGTGGTATTAACTTGGTTTCCCTGTAGGTACATGGATATTATCCTATCACAGACAGCATTGTACCTCAAGACTGATCTAGATATGTTCTTTTTGACAATGAATGCAACACCATTCCTGTTCAATTTGTCATTTCTGACATAGTAAACCATGTGGTCATCAGATTAAAAATGGCCAATACCAGTCCATTTCAGCTTGCTAATGCCTAAGATATTGATGCTTATTTGTTCCATTTCATTTTTGAATGAAACTTCCAATTTTCCCAGATTCATACTTTGTACATTCCATGCTCTGATTTTCAATGGATGTTTACCGCTGTTTCCCTTCATTTTGAGTTGTGTCACATGAGCAAATGAAGGTCCTGCGGGCTTTTCTCCCATGGGTTTTACTCCATCCGCGTCATCAAGGTCAATTCTACTTTGAGGAGGCAGCTCTTCCCTAGTCGCATTTTGAGTGCCTTCAAACCTGAGGGGCTCATTTTCGAGCACTATATCAGACAGTGTTTCTCTGCTATTTATAAGGCTTTCAGTGACTAAATATTCGGAAGTAGTTCGTCACTCTTTCTTCCTAGTCTGCCTTCATCTGGAGTCTCATCTGAAACCTGTCCACCATGGTGACCCTGCTGGTATTTAAAATACCGGCGGCATAGCTTTCATAATCGCAGCAACTCACAAGCCACCACAGTACAACAAACTGACATACGAGTGGTAGAGACATAGCATAAGCTCTTCATAATCAAAGACATGGAGAGAATCCTAAAAGCAGCCAGGGAAAAGAGGAGTGTTACATACAAACACAAGTAAATCAGATTAAGCTCTGATCTCTCAGCAGAAACCATGCAGGCAAGAAGGCAATAGAAAGACATATATAAAGCCCTAAAAGAAAAAGTATTCCCAATCAAGAATCATCTACCCAGCAAACCTGTCAATAAAATATGATGGTGCAATAAACAGAAGCTAAGAGACTTTGTCATAGCCAACCCAGCCATTCAAAACATCCTAAAGGGAGTTCTGTGGATAGAAAACCAACAAGAGCAGACAACAGAACTTGACACATGTGGCAATAACACCCAGAACCCAATCAACAGATAGAAGAGTCCAGAATAGAAAAAAATTACAACAACAAATTCAGAGGATCTGGGAGGTCACTTAAAGAACAAAATAATGATAATGTTAAAGAAGGGAAAATATAGGAACAGAGATCTCAGTGTTGAAGAGGTCAGGTAGATTACAGGATAAGATAGAGTGTCTCGTATGGAGGAAAAAGTTAGTAAATCATAGGGTAACCTCAAAGAAAATTAATACTTCACAGCATTCCAAGAAAATGAAGATACAATAAGAACATGGAAACATTAAAACTAAGAAGAAACTAACAAGAAATAACAATAAAAATATGAACTCAGCACAGGAAGACACACAGAACAAAAGAACCAGCCGCACCACAAAAAAAAAAAAAACGAACGTAATGACAATTAAGTCATACCTATTGATAATTACATTGAATGTCAATGGATTAAATGTACCAATTAAGTGACAGAGAGTGACAGAATGGATAAGAAAACAGGATCCTTCAATATGACGCTTGCAAGAGACCAACCTTACACACACACACACACAAAAAAAAAAAAAAAAGATTAAAGGTTAAAAAAAATTTTAAAACCTAAACAAACAATTTGCTATCATGACTAATTATGACTGTCACAATTGTAAAAGTAGAAGTTTTGTAACAAAAATGGGGGAGTAGTTAATCTTACAGTCCAGAAACAAAGGACCCTAAGACCATCAAGGGAGAAGAGCACAAGTGGAATGTGGGACCCTATCCAGAGAAGCAGCAACACCAGAGATGGAGGCAGAGATGAGAACATGGAGAGAGGGAGCAGCTGAGGACTCTAGACTCATGGAATTAGAAGGACTGAGAGCTGGCGGCCAGAAAACAGGCTTGCAGAATGTGCCCTTGGTGGTTTAAATTATTATATATGCCTGAGTGCTTAAAAAAAAAAAAAAGCACTAAAATGAATAGAGAGAAATACTGTTACTGATGGTACATGTACATGGCGGGGATTATAATCATTGCAATGAAACCAAGTATATGATTTGTTGAATATAAAACTGATGATATTCCCTGTAAGCTTTCACTCAATTCACAATAAAAACTTAAACAAAACAAAACAAAAAACCAGTAGAGGCAAAGCTGTTCTCCTATCTGTCACAGATACAGGAAGAGATGTTGAACATGTTGCAACAGACAATTTTGGTGTAACAAAAAGATTCTCCATGACAGTAGTAAAGAAAAGGTTCTTCTTGTAGGAAATAAAATTAATGAGGGAAGCATAATACAGTACATTCTTTAATAAGAATAAAAGGATTTAATTTCCATCATTCTTTTGTCAATTGATTGCACTGTGGTGGCTTGAGTGCTGCTGTGTGTGATTCTACAAACTACATCACCAGTATTTTGAATGCTAGCTGGCTCACCCATGGTGCACAGAGTTCAGCAAAACTTCCAGACAATCAGAAGGAGGAGAGGCAGACTATTTCTGAATGTTTTTGTTTTTGTTGTTGTTAAGTGCCATTCAGTCAGTTCCAACCCATAGAGACCCTGTATAGGGTTTCCAAGGAGCGTCTGGTGAGCTTGAACCACTGACGTAGTTCAAACAGATTTACAGTCTGGTGCATTAACCCACAGCACCACACCACAACTCTGAATGTTTAGCCACTACAAATATTATGAATAGCAGTGAAACACTGTTAGATAGCACCTGAAAACTGCATATTGAATATGATGAACAACACCAGAATATTGTCAGATACAGTACTGAAAGATGATACCCTTGGATTGGAATGTTCTCAGAATGTGTCTGGGAAAGAGCTGCCTCCTCAAAGTAGAGTTGACCAGGATGATGCAAATGGAGTAAAGTCTTCTCGACGACCTTCATTTGCTGATGGATCACAAGTCAAATTGAGAAGAAACAGCTGAAAGCATCCATTAATAAGTGGAACATGTAATATATAAATTATGAATTTAAGGAAATTGCAATTTGTTAAAAATGAAATGGAATGCATAAACATCAATATCCTACACATTAGTGAGCTGAAATTGACTGGTCTTGGTCATTTTTAATTTGACAGTCACATGGATTATGATATTAGAAATGATAAATTGAAGAGGAATGGCATTGTATTCATTATCAAAAAGAACTTTTTAAGATTTATCTTGAAGTGTGAATTCCTGATGTGGTTCTGTAGGAACAGCAATGGACTTCAACAAACTGATGCAGAACTCACCTATCTATTCCAAGAAATTTGGAAGACAGCTACATGGCCAGCTGATTGGAAGAAATCCATATTTCAAAGAGAGCAAACCCACTGAAATGTGGAAATCAATAGACAATAGCATTAATATCATATGCAAGTAAAATTTCGCTAAAGAGAATTTTAAAATGTCTGCAATAGTACATTGGCAGGGAACTTTCAGAGGTTCAAACCAGATTCAGGCAAGGATGTGGAATGAGGGATATCATTGTTGACATCAGATGGATCTTGACTGAAAGCAGAGAATACTAGAAAGATGCTTATTTATGCTTTACTAACTACACAAATGTTTTAACTCTGTAGATCATGATAAGCTATGAAAAACACAGCACAGAAAGAGTATTACAGAACACCTAACTGTGTTCGTGAAGAACCTGTATGTAGAAAAATAGGCAGTAATTTGACTAGAACAAGGGAACATGGAAGGGTTTAAAATCAGGAAAGGTGTGCGACAGAGTTATCTTTTTTCACCATACCTATTCAACCTGTATGCTGAGCAAATAAACCAAGAAGATGGATTACATAAAGAAAAATGTTACGTCAGGATTGGAGGAAGACTCATTAACAACCTGCAATATGCAGATGATACAACGTTGCTTGCTGAAAGTGAAGAGGACTTAAAACATTTACTGATGAAGATCAAAGAACACAGCCTTTGGTATGGATTGCAGCTCAATGTAAAGAAAATAGAAATCCTCACCACTGGACCAATAAACAACACTCTTATCAACAGGGAAAAGATTGAAGTTGTCAAGGACTTCATTCTTTTGGGATCACCTATAACACTCATGGAAGCAGTAGTCAAGAAATCAAATGACATATTGCATTAGGCAAATGTACTGCACAAGACCCTTTTAAATTGTTGAAGAGCAAAGACACCAGCTTGAAGACGATGCTGCTCCTGACCCAAGCCATGGTATTTTTAATAACCTTGTATGCATGCGAAAGCTGAACAGTGAATAAGGAAGACTGTAGAAGAATGGATGTCTTTTAGTTATGGTTTTGGATGAGGAGAATATTGAAAGTGCCATGGGCTGCCAAAAGAACCAACAGATCTGTGTTGGAAGAAACACAGCCAGAATGCTCCTTGGAGGCCAGGATGGTCAAACTTCGTCTCTCATACTTTGGACATATTGTCAGGAGGGACCAGTCGCTGGAAAAGGATATCAAGTTTGGTAGGATGCAGGGTCAGAGAAAGAGAGGAAGACCCCCAACGAGATGGATTGTCCAAGTGGCAGCATCAATGGGCTCAAGCGTGGCAACAATAGTGAGGTTGAACCAGGATCGGGCAGTGTTTCATTCTGCTGTGCATAAGGTCTCTGAGTCAGTACTGACTCGATGGCATCTAACAACAACAACAAAGGTACCAAGCAAGGACTATAAGAAGAACAAACAAATCTGTGTTGGAAGAAGTACAACTAGAATGCTCCTAAGAACGAAGATGGCCAGACTTCATTTCTTATACTATGGACATGTTATAAGGAGGGTCCAGTCCCAGAAGAAGGACAACATGCTTTGTAAAGTGTAGGGACAGTGAAAAAGAGGTAGTCCCACAGTGAGATGAATTGGCACTGTAGCAGCAAAAATGGGCTCAAGCATAGCAGCAATTATGAGGAAGCTGCAGACTGGGGTTGTACTACATACATTCTGTTGTACTCAGGGTTGCTATGGGTTGGAACCAACTTGACTGCACCATACAACATATAATAACAACAAAGAACTTGATTTGGAATTTACTAAATAATTCTAAGACTTCCAAAAGTATTTGCATCTTTGAAATCCAAATTTGCATAAACAGCAAAGGCTGTCTTTGGATTCCAAACAATTTCTGTTCAGAAACTTGTCTTTAAGGAGAATTTGTACATAAATCAGAGCTGTTAGGCAAAGTTCATTGGTCAAATGTTTATCTTAGTATTTACTATATCGTGTCTGAGAATGCGTCAAAGAGTTTCTGGAAAAATGTTATTATCTTTTTAATTCCATTTTTCAGGAACTTTTTGAAGACCTAGTTCCTTTCTGTGCATAAACCCATTAAAGAAACCCTTTATGATACATTACAACATCATTTTAAAAAATTGAAAATGGGCACAGGACATGAACAGACACTTCAACAAGGAAGAGATTCAGGCAGCCAACAAACACATGAAGAAATTTTCACAATCATTAGGCATTGTTGTTGTTGTTGTTAAGTGCCGTCAAGTTGATTCCAACCCATAGCGACCCTGTATAGGGTTTCCAAAGAGCAGCTGGTGAGCTTGAACCATGGATCTTGCAGTTCAAATGACTTTGCAGTCTGATGTATTAGCCCACAGTGCCACACCAGGACTCCCATTTTCCAACAATCTGAATAAGTGTCATACTCTTTTGCAGAGTGGTTAGACTATTTTGCATTCCCACCAGCAATGTAGGAGGGTCCCAGTCTGTCTACATCCTCACTATCATTTATTTTCATCTGATTTTATTTAACTTTGCTGTTATAGCTGGAGTGAGATGGTATCTCACTGTTGTTTTGATTTGCATCCTGGTGTGGCACTGTGGGCTAATGCATCAGACTGCAATGTCGTTTGAACTGCAAAGTCAGTGGTCAAGCTCACCAGCTGCTCTTTGGAAACCCTATACAGGGTCGCTATGGGTTGGAATCGACTCAGTGGCACTTAACAACAACAACAAATCCCATTAGGCATTGTTGTTGTTGTTGTGAAGTGTCACTGAGTTAGGCATTAGAGAGTTAGGCATTAGGCATTAGAGAGATGAAATTCAAAATAACATCTCAGTGTTATAACAGCAAAGTTAAAAAA
>NW_006408588.1:9966078-9976754 GCF_000296735.1 Chrysochloris asiatica | reverse complement strand
AAAAAAAAAAACCAGATGAAAATAAATGCTAGTGAGGATGTGGAGAGACTGGGACCCTCCTACACTGTTGGTGGGAATGCAAAATGGTCCACCCACTCTGCAAAACAGTATGGCACTTCCTCAGAAAGTTGGAAATGGAAATATATTATGATACAGCAATTCCTCTACTTGGTATATATCCACAAGAAATACAAGCCAGAACACGAGTAGCTACATGGACACCAATGTTCACACTAGCACTATTCACAATAACAAAAGATGCAGACAGCCTATGTACCCATCAATGGAAGAATGGATAAACACACTTTAGTACATACACAGAATGTAATATTATGCTACCTTGAAGAATAACAAGGAAGCTGCAAGACACTGCATAACATGGATCAACCTTAAGGATATTATGCTGAGTGAAATTAGTCACAAAAGGACAACTATTACATAAGACTATTATTATAAAAGCTTAACAAGAGATACCCATACTAAAAGGAAAGAAAAACACTTTTTGTTGGTTACCAGGATAGGGAGGGAAGAAAGGGAGGAGATGGTAGAGCACAGGGAAGGGGATAGTCACATCATAGTTGGGGAGTGCAATACACAAGAAGGGGGAGGGGGATGTATGAACAAGGTAGATAGGAGAATACTTAGGCAGGTTTGCATGTACTAAATGGGCCAAAGATAAAGAGTGATGTACGCTCAACCTTGTAACAACAGGGCTCTGTGATACAGGGATCAAGGCATAGTCTGAATGGGTAAAAGAGGGGAAATAATGTTAAGATGCTTGACTGTCTTATGAATATTGGTTTCCCTTCTCTTCTATTGTAAAATAGTCACTTGAGTGGGATAGAAAGGAATATCAGGAAACATAATTACAGAAAGCTTGTAATCCCACCTTCAGCCTATAACTGATTGGAATACCTAAAAGGGGTTCCACAACTTGCCCAGTGAAATAGGCTTCTTGCCGAGCCTTTGTAGAGTATAGGACCTTAGGTGAAATCATGAGCCCCATCCAGAACCTTCTGAGTTGGGACATTCCCACTGGAAAGGACAAGCAGACCAGCCTGGAACAGCTAGAGGAACAGAAGATACTTCTTGAAAGAAATACCAGGAAAAATTCAAAACAAAATGACAGTCTCACTGGCTACTACAAGAACAAGCAAGTTGTTCACCGGTGAGCCATCAGGCAAGCAATCAAGTCCCTTCAGGACAAATCCCTTCCAAGATTCAAACTCAAAGGAAATACATGAGTAGGCATATAAGCTTTCTGACGACCATGTCGTTTTACTGGTAAGTGGAAGAGGGGGAAAGGTAGCAATGAAGAAATGGGCTGAGTTCAACCACGTTCCATAGACTCTTGTTAACCTGGAGATGAGCGAGAGAGAAGAGGAAGGCCTGGTTGGTCTGAAGTGTGTTGAGACCTGGGGATTCCTGAGCCAATGGACAAGGACACAAGTATGGGGGCTAGAGATGAGGACATAAGATTCTTATGATTCAATAGTAATTATTATCATGACTAATTGTGATTGTCACAACTGTAAATGTAGAAGTTTAATAACAAAAGGGGGGAAACTGATGTCTTCCCATATAAACTATCAATTTACAATAAAATTTTTATTTTTAAAAGATCGAATGAACACAATTAATTTTATAAACGATCTCTATGGGATCAAATTGACAATAGAAATTCAAAAGATGTGATAGAAACTATAGGGGCAGTGAGTGTATACTAATGGGAGAGGGACAATTCAGAAAAGGATGGTGAGAATCATTGCACAATTGAACAATGTAATCAATGTGAATGAATAAAACATGCAGAATTGAATTGAGGTATGTTTTGCTATGTACATTCTCAACAACAACAAAATAAATAAAATAATCAAAAAATAAAGATCCAAAAAAAAATCATAAAACAAAATAATACACTGGTAAATAGTAATGTTTGATGTTGTTGTTGTTGTTGTTAAATGCCATCAAGTCAAGTTGGTTCCAACTTATAGTGACCCTGTATAGAGTTTCTGGGAAACCTGTCACTTCTCAGAAACCCCATACAAGATTGGTACAAGTCAGAAACGATACGACGGCACTTAACAACAACAAAATAGGGTTTCTGAGAAGTAGCTGGTAGGTTTGAATTGCCAACATTTTAGTTAACATTCCAGTGATTATCCTACAGCACTACACCAGGACTCCTGTAATGTTTGATACACATCACAGATTACTGTCCATTTGTTATTATAAGCCATTTATGTACCTCAAATTTTTAACATATGAGGCTTTACAGGGGATTTGTTTATAACTACAAGTTGCTTGTAAGTAGGATGCTCATAACCCAGGAACAGCCTATAATTTCCATTTAAAATTTATTGAACAACTACTATGTAAGTCATGGGATCTATAATTATAACTAATGTGTGGTTCTTGCTTTCAGGGTTCTTGATATGCAGCTATTATTTATGGTTCATATGAAGAGGAGGATGAGTCAGGAAGAGCCTGAGAGAAATACTCTGGAACTTTTTTACCACTGTTGTTGTTGTTAGGTGCCATTGAGTCAGTTCTTACTCATAGTGATCCTGTGTACAACAAAGCGAAAACAGTCCTGTACCATCCTCACAATTGTTGTCTGAGCCCATTGCTGCAGCCAGTGTTTCAATCAATCCATCTTGTTTAGAGCCTTCCTCTTCTTCAATGACTGCTTTGCCAAACATGCTGTCTTTTTCCAGGAACAGTTTCCTTCTAATAAAATGTCCACAGTATGTAAAAGGAAGTCTTGCCATCCTGGCTTCAGAGGAGCTTTATGACTGTACTTCCTCTGAGGCAGATTTGTTTGTTTTTCTGTCAGTTCATGGTACCACCAACATTCATTGCCAACACCATAATTCAAATGCATCAGTTCTCCAGTCTTCCTTATTCATTGTCCAGCTTACATGTATATGAGGCGATTGAAAATACTATGAGTTGGTTCAGACACCTTAGTCCTCAAAGGGACATCTTTGCTCTTTAATCCTTTAAAGAGATCTTTGGAAGCAGATTTGTCCAATGCAACATGTTGTTTGATTTCTTGACTGCTGCTTCCTTGTCTGTTGGTCCAGTTGTAAGCATCATCAACAATTGTTTCCTGTTCTCTTCTGAACCCAGTTTGGAATTTTTTCACCACCTGTTGATGTACTGCAGAATCCATTTTTGAATTATCTTCAGCAAAATTGTATTTGTATGGGACATTCAGGACATTGTTTGATAATTTCCTCATTCTGTTGGATCACCTTTCTTTGGAATGAGTACAAATAATGATTTCTTACAGTCTGTTGGTCAAAGAACTGTCTTCACAATTTTGTCATTGACTAGAGATTGCTTTCAGTACTGCATCATTTTGTTGCAACATTTCAACTGGTATTCCATCAAATCCTGGGGTCTTGTTTTTCACCAATGCCTTGAATGCAATTTGAACCTCTTCCTTTACTACCATAAGTTTTTTATCATGGGATACTTGGTGACCACCATAGCTAATATAAAAGAGCTTACTGTTGTTGTTAAATGCTATTGAGTTGGTTCCAACTCATGGTGACCCTGTATAGTGTTCCCAAGGAGCATCTTATGAGCCTGAACTACTGACCTTGCAGGTCAAACCAACTTTGTAGTCCAGAGCATTAACCCACAATGCCACAGCAGGATTTGAGCCAGCACTACATAAGCAACTTTTAGTCATCAAGTTTCCAATGAACTTTTCTAATCAGAAAAGTCATCTAGCAATAGTTTCAGTATTTAACAGATAAGGAAACTGGGTTTCAGAAGAGTGATTTGACTTGCTTGTTTTATCTGGCTTCTCAGAACCAGACTTTTCTTTGTTACATTCAATGTGGTTTTTCTTACACCCCTTGACCTCATTGTGCCAAACTGTTTCTCAATCCATTCTCAACCATAATAAATTAAATCAATCCATGGCTTAATAAATTATTTCATTTTTCATTTTAATGAGTTGACAAGTTTTTTCAGTGGTTGGCCAATTCAACCTAAATAATCAATATTTAGTCTTAGGTGTGGCACTGTGGGTTAATGAGCTGGACTGCAAAGTCACTTTGAACCACAAGATTGGCAAGTCAAGCTCACCAGCTGTTCCTCAGAAACCCTATACAGGCTTGCTATGGGTCAGAATCGACTCAATGGCACTTAACAACAACAACAGCATAGTCTTTGGTAAATCCAACTTCCAGAAATTATCTTCTCATAGCATTAGAAATAATGTCGATGCATGAGGCTGTTTATCAAAGGACAAAGTGAACACAGCCTGTTTGGAGAGATCATAATGGCTAAATCCAATGATGCTGTCAGTTCTTTGGAAGAATGGCCATGAAAAGTTACAGACCAAATTCAACCACTTCTTACCCCATTTGGAGTCCCCTGATGAGAGAGGATATGCTGTGTTGCCATGTCTATATTAGATTAAGATAATCATTTTTAGCAATAACAGACCAAAGCATTGGGAAATACTTTTTAGTAACTATTAAGCAATTCTTAACCTTGGATTTTGGCCAGAACATTTCATTGTCATGAAAGTATGGCTAATTTGTAAGACTCAGACATTTTGATATGATCAAGAGAGAACTATGTCCTCAACATTGTCCTGGGGCCACCACCCAAGATCCCTATACAATCAGCTTTCTCAGAGTATGAATGGAGTGATATTCATTCATAGATTAGGCATCTTGATAGATTTCAAAAGAAAACTATTTGAAACTCCACTGAAGCTCTGTTTAATGTCCTTGAAACTTTTCACTAACTTGAAGTTTTGGATTATAAACCAGACAACCTTGTTCAACAAGCTGATACCTTTTGAATGAATAAGACAGTAATTGTATATCTTGAATAATTATCTCAACAATCAGCAGCCTTTGATACCACTAAGCCTGAAATCTAACTAAGGTGTCTTTAGAAGAGATAGTTAGATTTCATTACAGTGTTTCCTTTCACATTTCTTTGAGAGGATCTAGAATGAAGTGTTGGAAGATTGCTTCTCTACCTAGCAGATCAGTTCATCCTTCTCCTAACCATCAGAAGCATAAATTTATGACCACGACTGATATTGCCACCATGGCTCCTCACCTCACAATCTGCCCTTCATCTAATATACTGTTTACCTCCAAGTCCATTACATGTAAGTCTCCTTCTCTAGATATGACTAAATATGACTTTATCATCAAGTCTAAGAGTGGTGTTCTGAATAGTTCATACCCTTGACTAGAGGATGAGAGCAAACTCATTTAATATATTTGTATATAATGACTAGGTGATTATTAAAAAATATTGTTGACAAAGGACAATAATTCTCTCCTTTAAAGCACACAGTTCATTAGCTTTTCCTACACAGTGCATAGAGCTCTTAAAAGCATGTACAAGGTTAAAGAAAATGGCAATAGGTCTGCAATCTACACTGACATTTAAGGAATGAAATCGTTTCATGAGGTTCCTTTCAGACAACTGGGTCAATTCAATAATCAGGTTTATCACTGATCAGTTGCTCAAGTCTTCATACAACTGCAATATAATGGTTCAGCATTCGTGTTCTGGAGCCATATTGCCTGGATTCAATATATCTTTCCTTCACTTAATAGGCTGGTTGGCTTGAAGCAAACCATCTGACATTTCTGTCTAGCTTTCCTCATCTGCATGATCCCTGGAGGCAGAGTGGATTCAGCACTGGGCTACTAAATGAAAGCTTGGCAGTTCAAACATACTCTCCTTGTGAAACAGATGAGACACTCTGCTCTGCTTCCATAAAGATTTACAACTTCAGAGACCCTAAGGAGCAGTTCGACTCTGATTCATTGGCTTGCTATGAGTTGTAATCAACTTGATGGCATCATTGGGTTCTTCGTGAGCAAAATGAGAATAGCAGTGTCTACCTCGCTGGATTATTGTAAGACTAAATGAATAAATCAATACAAGTGCAGTGCTTAGTATAGTGCCTGGCACAAAGTAAAAACTCAATAAAACAAGAATTATCCAGTGAGATTTAGTTCAACTTTCTTCACCTCAGGTCGGCAGCTTTCATTTCTCATCTATTTTCTATTGCTGTTTAGATTCCTCTGATGTACCAATGTCAATATCACCACAGAAACTCTTTAGAAACAAAGACCATCATTTACTTCCTCGCATTGCCCACATCAATTAGCTTTGAAGTTAGCATAAAGTGGGCAAAACTGAAGTTTTGTTTTGTTTTTTAAAAAACAAATTGACCTGGTTGTCCCCTGACAAGAAATTGTCAGTTAGGGTCATTTCCATCACTGGTATCTTGGTGACATGGCTCAAAGCCACTCCTGAGAATTATTAAATAGATGTCATAAGCAGCAGACAATAATTAAGCCATTAAATCTTGTAGGTGTGATGTGCAATATATTCATTACTTTGTACTCAGTGAATTAAGGAGAAAGGTCAAAAACTCATGTGAATCCTTGCTAGATGTCAGCTAATAGACACTGATATTCAGATTCTGAGCTTTGATGACCAAATTATTATTTCTTAAAGAAAGGGAGTGAAGAGGGATCTAAATATAAATTTTACTGATATATAGCCAAGGTTATGTGTCCCTTAGTGGCATAAATAATTAACTGCTTGCTCAGCTTCTCACTGAAAAATTGGTGGTTCAAGTTTACCCTTAGATGTCTCATAAGAAAGGTCTGGCGATCCACTTAAAAAAAAATTTAAAAATCAGCCATTGAAATCCCTATAGAGCACAATTCTATTCTGACACACAAGGGTTTGTCATGAGTCCTAACCTGTTAAATGGTAACTGGTTTGGTTTGGGGTTTTACCCAAGAATCCAGTCTACTAGAACACTTAAGTGGTCCCCAGTTGCCATTAAGTCAAAGAAATTCGTATTCCTGGTAACCCTATGTGTGTCAGAGTAGACCTGTGTTCTATAGGCTTTCCAATTGCTGGTTTTTTAGAAGTCCATCACCAGATCTATCTTCCAAGGCACCTCTGATAAAGTTGAACTGACAATATTTCAGTTAGCAGTCAACACATTAAACATTGGCACTGCCCAAGGACTCACTTTACCTACATGATTCTAAGACAGACAACCAAAACAAAATATTTACTCAAACAAGTGGACAAGGCAATTAATGAGAAAACTAAATTAATAAAAAAAAAAAAAAAGCACTGTTCAGCAAAATGTACCTTTGCTTTCTCTAGTTATCTCTTCTTCCTTTTAAATTTATATATGGACAGATGAGAGATCAACTATTACATAATATACACAGTGTTCTTTCTGTTTCAAATATTCTGATTCTCACCTTAACAAGACAACTAGAAGCAGACTATATATTTGATGTTTCAATGATTATTCTGACAAGGTCTGTGGTCATAAGAAAGTAAGTGGAGCCAAGGGAAATAAAAATGAGTCTTGTAGGAGGAGAATTCAGAGTCACCCATTGAGTACCGATTTTAATAACAACTCCAAAAGTAGAGGAAATGAAAAAAGAAAATTCATCTTACTAGTTAACCTTATCTCTTCAAGGTTCACCAAGTCTCTTCAGAGGTATATTGGAGTTAAATAAATCTTAAAAGTATAAGAAGTAAATGCGAGTCTATATTTTTATTTAAAAATGATATTTTGAAAGGTTCTGTCTAAATTTTTGTTGTTGTTGCTAGGTATCGTTTGAATCAGTTCCAACTCGTAGTGACCCTGTATACTTGGTGTATTTGAACTGAAAAACTGTGTTTCATACCGATCTTTCAGTCCAGTGCTTTATCCTACAATAATAACCAGGACTCCCTATCTAAATTAAATGGTTTGTAAATCCAATCAGCCTTTAAATAGGTTGAAAAGTTTGGTATTTAAAGTAACTCTATGATCATTTCACATCAGAAATTACTGACAACTCTTGAAAAGTGATTGATCTATTCTCTTTTGTTTTTCCATTAAGCAGAGCCCATCTCTACCAGAAAAATAAGTACTGTAAAGCCCAGTTTTCTTATCAAGTTTATTCTTGCCTTTGTTTTGTAAGAATTGAGCAAGTTAATATACGTAAAGCGTTGCAAACAGAGCCTAACACGTTGTAAGTATTCAAGAAATGCCAGCTATTGTTACTGGTGTTGCCTTTTTTCTTTATGGTACTCTGGCCACACATCCCCACATATTCCCTAGTGATGTGGGTTGGAGAAGCTTCTTTCTTATTTACTCTTTTTCAATGAACCTTTCCTCTCTACCAAATTTTCCCTGAGGCAAGTGAAAGCTCTAACTGGAAAAACAGGATTCAAATAAATTCTTTAGAGATTTCACAATCAGATTTAGCCCAAGTAATGCATAATTCATCAAACTGAGTTCATACTTTGGCTAAAGACAGAAAGTCAGTTATTAGCTTTAGTGATATTAACTTAAGTAGTAAAATCACACTTTTATTTCTATCTAGTTTTTATTGTCAGGTCTAATTGTTTATTTGTTTATAAACTCATCTGCCTTGAATTCCAGTGATGCAAATGAACGTGTTTTGGGGGTTTTTTTCTTTCCTTTGTTTTAACTTTTACAAATACTTCTAAATATTGGAAATTTACAACCCTTACACATGGATACATTTTAAAATTTATCCGTTTTGAAAAAAGGTAGAAAGGAGACAGTATAGCATAGGATTGAACGATGGGTTTTGGAATTCACATAAATGGATTGGAATCCTGGCTATTCAATTTGTAGGGAGGCCTTTAGCACAATACTGACCCTCTTCCAACTTCAATTTCCTCTTGTGTAATCTAGGGACAATAATAGTTCTTAGCTCACACAATACCTGTGGGAATTAAATAATCAAAAATAAATGTCCGTGTCCATGGTAAGTTCTCAATGTTTGAAAGTCTATGTTGTTGTTAAGAGCCGTGGAGTCGGTTCCAACCCATAGTGACCCTGAACAGGATTTCTGAGGCTGTAATCTTTATGGGAGCAGAAAGCCTCATCCTTCTCCTGCGGAGCAGCTGGTAGTTTCAAACTGCCGACCTTGTGGTTAACAGCCCGATTCCTAACCACTACGTTATAAAGAGTGCTAAAGTGGTTAGAATCTCACAGGTCATTACAATAGTATTTAAACAGAATCATTAGCCTCAGCAATGATTTCTTTAGTAAAAATAATAATAATAAATAAAAATATGATGCATATATTGGTTTTTAGTCACTTGGATCAAAGTTCATACAGATATACATTTAGGTATATGTACATTGTGTGAGGCACTGCGGATTGATGCGCTGGACTTCAAGGACAGTTTGAACCACAAGGCTGACAGTTCAAGATCATTAGCCACTCCTTGGAAATCCTATGCAGTGTCACTATGATTTGGAACCAACGGCACTTAACAACAACAATACACAGAACAAATTATTATTGGCCTATTAACTTCCTTTGAAAACATTTAAAGACTCATTAACTGTGCCTTTTCTGAGCTCAGAATTGACCCAAACTGGTTCAAATTTTCGATGATTCAATATTTTCATACAACTTTTCTAATAACCATCAATGTTTATTCTTTATCCAATATCTGTTTTAAGATCTAGTGCTTTATGTTTAAATCTGGACAGGTTGTCTGAAGTTTGGAAAGAGCAACTGATTATCCTAACATCTCCAACAGGATCAATATCCAAAGGCATTAATCATGTTACAAAGGTGACTTTCAAGTCCTTCAGTGTTATCTCTTATTTGAATAGAGAATAGCCAATTACTTCTACAATGGTTTATGGTGATGTTTGCATGTGTATGGAATATGTTGTTTTTATTAAGTGTTGTAAAGCTGTCTCCAATTCAGTGACCCTGTACAGGATTTCTAAAGCTTTAAATCTTCATGGGAGCAGAAAGCCTAATTTCTGCTGCAAAGCAGTTTGCAGGCTTGAACCATGGATTTTTTGGTTTGCAGTCCAGTGCTTATCATATGGAGCCAGGGTTGAGTAAGTTTCTGAAGCTTAGCATATATATTATTCATTTTAATAAAGATGATATTAACAACATTATGTTGTTGTTATGTGCCGTGGAGCCGATTCCGACTCACAGTGACCCTGTACAGGGTTTCTGAGGCTGGAAATCTTTATGAGAGCAGAAAGCCTTATCTTCCTCCCTCGGAACAGCTGGTAGTTTCGAACCACTGACCTTGCGGCTCGCAGCCCAATTCGTAACCACTACGCTAACAACATAGGTGTTTTAAATTATTTTTCAGCATAGTAATGCATTTTTTTAAACCATGTATATCCTGGTGTGGCACTGTAGGGATAAGTACTGGACCACAAGGTCAGTTTGAACCCCAAGGTCGGCAGTTCAAACCTGCCAGCTGCTCATCAGAAACCATATACAGTGTCACTATAAGTAGGAGCCAACTCTATGGCACTTAACAATAACAACATATCCTTAAATATATATATAAAAAAAGAAATTCTGTCCTGCTTTCTCATGCCCAGCCACATCCACTTCATTCCTCCTGTGTTCAGATACATTTTTGAAAGTACTTCAGCATAACTTCCAACAGATAAAACTTGATTGGCCCCTCTTGAACTCCTAACACTGACTTCATTATGAGGTCAGACACATCAATGCAACTAACTAGCCCATACTTAATTGATATTAATTGAATTAGAGAATACATTGATTTCAACTTGGTATGGTTTCAACGTCCTTATAGTCTGTGTGTGTGTGTGGGGGGGGGGGTGGGATCGT
>NW_006408588.1:9955291-9965978 GCF_000296735.1 Chrysochloris asiatica | reverse complement strand
TGTCAATGATTGCTGCTTTGCTGAATTTTGTTCTAGCAAGATGTGCATTTGGAACCCTGTAAGTTCAAATCCTTTTTTTTTTTTTTTTTTTTTTTTTTAAATCCCTAGTTCCCTAGTTCGCTCATCATCGGTAAAAACACTAAATATTTCAGGTGGCATCAGAAACCTGAGATTTATATGAATTTTATTGTATCTGCATAATTTCTTGTCTTATGTTTTAAACTGCTTAACCCTTTAATCTTTCTTTTCATCTTATTTATGAACTTTCATTTAAGGCAGATGCTACTGGAATGTAATTAAGACAGAAAAATATGCACTTACCTAACCTGTCAGACAAAATATTAATGTAGCCTAAAGCCTGTTTGGAGTCCTGGTGTGGCACTGTGGGAGAAAGCACTGGGCCTCAAGGTGGTTTGATCTAAAAGATAGGCAGTTCAAACTCCCCAGTCGTTTCTTGGAAACCCCATACAGGGTCACTAGGAGTCGGAACCTACTCGGTGACACTCAACAACAACAGCAACTGTTTTCTTAGTTTTGGGTTGGAGGGAACCTGATGAAAGGCAAACTTCTTCAACACCTGAGTTTGGAACAACTTGACAGAGAAGACAAAGAATTAAAAGATAAAACTGAAGATCAAAGGAGCCCTGGAAGCATAGTGGATTATGAATTAGGCTGCTAACTGCAAGGCAAGCAGTTCAAATTTACCAGTTGTTCTTGGAGGAAAAGATGAGGCTTTCTGCTCCTGTAAAGATTGACAGTCTCAGAAATCCTATGTAGGATTTCTGTGAGTCAGAACTAATTTGGTGACACAACTACCTCTACCATCACCACTGAAGATCAAGATATACCTTGTGGTTCAAACCATCCTTAAAATCTAATGCTTTATTCCACACACCATACCAGAACACTAATTCTAGAGAGGGTAGTTTGCAGACATAAGTGCTGCCCACCAGTTTCTACTTTCCTTGGAAACACGCAAATTGTTGCACATATTTGCCCCTTAATGTTAAAAGTGCCCAATGAGCAGAGGAGACATATGTCCGTTCCATGTTTAACTTTTCTGTTATCCATCTTTTCTACCTTCTCAGTTCTTTAATTTAGCCATGGGTCTCATGGAAGTATGCAGTGAAATAGGTTATCCTATGAGCCCAGAGAATCCATTAGCTCAGGTAACTGAAAATCTACAATGGCCACAAGTTTCCTGCTGAGCTGCATGGGACATGATGAATGATGAGTGGACTGTCCTAGTTATCTATGACAGAAATATCAAAAGTAGATAACTTAAACAAAAATAAATTTATTTTCTCAGTTTATTGTTGTTGTGTGCTGTTGAGTTGGCTCTGACTCATAGTAACCGTATACACAACAGAACAAAACACTGTGCAATACTCAATATTGCACCATCCTCAAAATTGTTCTGTTTGGGTGTATTGTTACAGCCACAATATCAATACATCTGTTTGGATATCATTCTCTTTTTACTGATTCTTACTTGACTTTACTAAGCATGATGTTCTTTTCCAGGGACTGGCTGATACTGACAACCTGCCCAAAGTATATAGACGAAGTCTCACCATCCTCACTTCTAGGGAACATTCTGCTGTACTTCTTCCAACGTGGTTTTGTTTGTTCTTCTGGCAGTTCATGGTATATTAAATATTCTATACCAATATCATAAGTCAAATACATTGATTCTTCTTTGTCTTTCATGTTCATTGTCCAACTTCATATGCATATAATGTGTTTGAATTACCTTGGTTTCCATCAGTCACCCTCTGGTCTTCAGAGTGACATCTTTGGTTTTTAACACTTTAAAGAGCTCTTTTGTAGCACATTTGTCCAGTGAAATTCTCTCTTTGATTTCTTAAATGCTGCTATCATGAGCATAGATTATGGATGCAAGTAGAATGAAATCCTTGACAACTTCAATATTTTCTCCATTTGTCATGCTGTTGTCTACTGTTCTCTTTTTGTTGAGATGTAATCATACTGAAGGCTGTATTCTTTGATTTTCATCAGCAGCAAAGATTGTGGCATGTGCACATTGTAAATTATTAATGAGCCTTCCTCCAATCCGAATACCACATTTATCATATAGTCCAGCTTCTCAAATTATTTGCTCAGCATATTTTTGAATAAGTATGGTGAAGGGATGCACCTGATACCAATCTTTCTTAATTTTAAACCATACAGTATCCCCTTTGTTCTGTTCAAACAACTGCCAGTTGGTCCACGTATGGTTTCCACACAAGCACAATTCAGCATTATGGAATTCCTATTCTTCATATGCTATCTGGAGTTTTTTCAATAAAACACCATTCTTGGTATTCTGTGCTTTAATCAAGATCCATTTGACATCAGCAGTGATATCCCTCATTTCACATACTCTTCTGAATCCAGTTTGATTTCTGGCAGCTCCCTGTAAATGTACTGCTGCAACTATTTTTTAAATTATCTTCAGCAACATTTTATAGTTTAGGAGGCTAAGACAATTCAGGGTTGTGCTTTCCCACTCTGGAGGAAGTTGGCTGTGGAGATAGGTCCTTGTCTTTTCTGAGCTGCTGCTCCTTGGCACTCTTCATGCAGCTCAAAATCTCTTTCACCATCTCTGCTCATTCACTTGCTTATTTAATCACTTTTATAAGGAGCTCTGGTAGCGTAGTGGTTACGAATCAGGCTGCGAACCTCAGGGTCAGCAGTTCGAAACTACCAGCTGTTCTGCAGGAGAAAGATGAGGCGTTCTGCTCCCGTAAAGATTTACAGCCTCGGAAACCCTGTGCAGGGTCGCTATGAGTCAGAATCAACTCCATGGCACATAACAACAACAACAACTTATCTCAGAATAGACGGACTTAAAACACATCCAATATTAATCCAGTCTACTTAACATAACAAAGACAATATATTTGCAAATGGGCTTTTTACAAAAGGCATGTTGCTGTTGTTAAGTTCCATGGTCTTGATTTTGACTCATAATGACCCTATATAGGGTTTCTAATGAGCAGTTGTTAGATTTGAACCACTAACCTTTACGTTAGCAGTCCAGTGCGTATCCTACAGCAATACACTGGGACTCAAGTATAAGGTTTCCAGTGAGGAGCTGGTGAACATGTACTGCCAACCATGTGGTTGAATCCGACTTTACAGTCCAGTGCATTACCCCACAGCACCACACAAGGACTCCTACCATAGACATAGAGGTTAATTTTATCATAGACACAGAGGTTAAAATTTACAACACATAATTTTGGATAGCACAATTCATACTTGTATCATAGACCTTAATTGTTTTAAATCTTTGATAGTTGGAGGTTATCTGTTCTGAGTACAGAAAAACAGATCAAGATCTATTTCCTGAGGAGATATTGTAACAATAAAGCTGAGCTAACATGAGAAAAATTAAGCCAAATACTTGACAGAAAGTTCATTGTAAAACTGAACCAAAGGCTCATAAGCCATGAAAGTCAATGCCTGTGACAATTTACTACCCACAACATATTGTTTGCATTTTGTTCTACTCACTCAGAAGACATTGATGGAAAGCACTTAGGAGATCAGTTGAGACAGATAAGAGAAATATTTTCCCTATTTAATGTCAGTATTATGTGAGTTGTCATTATACAGAGAACTCTATGTAGTTAGTAGAGGCAGATCCAAGCTTTGCTGGGTTTGAAGTCTATTTAATTGCAGTGCAAGGACATCATTAAGAAAAATAATAATAATAATAAAAGACCTACCTTTAGGGCAATTAAAATAAGGATCTTAGATGCTTAGACTTTATTAGCTTCACCTTCATTCACTTTTCCAAATTTTAAACGTGTTGTGATTTTTTCATTGTCTACTACAGTTTTTTGAAGCTTTTCAAAACCTATTTAAGTTTCTCCATGACTTCTCGATCAGTTTGTCATACTGTGATTCTGGAAGTTATGCCACAGATATTTTGAATACCAGCAGGTTCACCCATGGTTTACAGGTTTCAGATGAGTTTCCAGACAAAGACAAACTAGGTAGTAGGAGAGATGGACAACTCCAAATATTTGCTATTGTTGTTAGGTGCCATCGAGTCGGTACCAACTCATAGCGACCCTATGCACAACAGAACGAAACATTACCTGGTCCTGGTCCAATCTCAAAATTGTTGCCACGCTTGAGCCCATTGATGCTGCCACTTTGCCAATCCATCTCACTGGGGGTCTTCCTCTTTCTATGGCCCTCTGACTTATCAAACATGATATTCCTCTTCTGACTGGTCCCTCCTGACAATATGGCCGAAGTATGAGAGACGAAGTTTGGCCATCCAGGCCTCCAAGAAACACTCTGGCTGCAATTCTTCAAAAATGGATCTATTGGTTGTTTTGGCAGCCCATGGCACTTTTATATTCTCCTCCAACACCATAACTCAAAAGCATCAATTCTATGGTCTTCCGTATTCACTGTCCAGCTTTTGCATTCATATGAGGTTACTGAAAATACCATGACTTGGGTCAGGGGCACCTTAGTCCTCAAGTTGACAATTTTTGCTCTTCAATGCTTTAAAAATGTCTTGTGCAGCACATTTGCCTAATGCAATATGTCATTGTATTTCTTGGCTGGTGCTTCCATGAGTGTTGATGGTTTATCCATGAAAAATGAAGACTGACAACTTCAGTCTTTTCTCCATTGATAAGAATGTTGTTTATCGGTCCAGTGGTGAGGATTTTTGTTTTCTTTATATTGAGATGCACTCCATACCAAAGGCTGTGCTCTTTGATCTTCATCAGCAAGTATGTTAAGTCTTCTTCACTTTCAGAAGCAAGGCTGTATCATCTGCATATTACAGGTTGTTAATGAGTCTTCCCCCAATCCTGGTGCCATGTTTTTCTTCATATAACCAGCTTCTCTGATTATTTGCTCAGCAAATGGGTTGAATAAGTAAGATGAAAGAATACAACCCTGTTGCACACCTTTCCTAATTTTAAATAGTTGCTGAAAACATTATGAATAGAAGTGGAACACTGTTAGACATAGTTCCAGAAGATGAGCCCCTCAGGTTGGAAGGCACTCAAAATATGACTGGGGAAGAACTGCCTCCTCAAAGTAGGGTTAACTGTGAAGATGTAAGTGGAGCAAAGCTCTTGGGACTTACATTTTCTGATGAGACACAACTTAAAATGAAGAGAAGCAGCTATAAACACCCATTAATAGTCAGAACATGAAATGTACAAAGTATGAATCTAGGAAAAATTGGAAATTGTCAAAAACTAAATATAGTGACTAAACATTGATATTCTAGGCATTAGTATCTGAAATGGACTGGTATTGGCCATTTTGAATATGACAATCACATGGTTTATTATGCCGGGAATGACAAATTGATGCTAAATGGTGTTGCATTCATCATCAAAAACAACATATCAACATCAGTCATGAAGAACTGTTATAGAATAATATCCATACGCTTACAAGGACAACCAGTTAATATCACTATTATTCAAATTACACACCAACCACTAAAACCAGTCATGATGAAATTGAACAAGTCTACCAATTTCTTCAGTCTGAAATTGATCAAATATGCAATCAAGATGTATTGATCATTACTGACAATTGAAATGCAAAGTTTGGAAACAAAGAAGAAGGATCAGTCGTTGGAAAATATAGCCTTGTAGATAGAAAAGATGCTAGAGATGATATGATAGAATTTTGCAAGACCAAGGATTTGTTCATTGACAATAGTTTTTTTAACAACATAAAAGACAACTGCACATATGGACCTTAACAAATGTAATAAACAAAAATCAAATTGACTAAATCTATGGGAAGAGGAGGTGGAAAAGCTCCATAACATCAGCCAAAACAGGGTCAGGGCCAGACTGTAGAACTGACCATCAATTGCTCATATGCAAATTCAGGCTGAATTTGAAGAAAATGTAAACATGCCCACAGGAGCCAAAATATGACCTTGAATATATTCCACCTGAGCTTAGAGATCTTCTGAAGAACAGATTTGATGCATTAGACACTAAAGAATGAAGACCTGAAGAGTTGTGACATCAATAATATCATAAAGGAAGAAAGCAAAAGGCCATTAAGAAGACAAAAAAGAAGGAAAAGAACAAACCTGATGTCAGAAGAAACTCTGAAACTTGCTCTCCAACATTGAGATGATAAAGCAAATGGAAGAAGTGAGGAGGCACGAGAGCTGAATAGAACATATCAAATGTCAGCCCGAGAAGACAGAGTGAAATATTATAATGGAATGTGCAAAAGGAAAGAACAGGATCAGCATTTCTCAAAGCTGAGAGAACTGAAGAATTCAAACCTTGACTTGTAGTATTGAAGGATTCTTTGGGTAAAGTACTGAATTATGAAAAAGCATAAAAAGAATATGGAAGGCATATACAGAAATGGTCAATGTTCCACCACTTCAAGAGATAGTATATGATCAAGAACCAAAGATCCTGAAGGGAGAAGTTCAAGGTGCATTGAAGGCATTAGCAAAGAACAAGGCAACAGGAATTTGTGGAATACAAATTTAAATCTTTCAAGAAACTGATACAGCACTTGAGGTACTCACTCATCTATGCCAAGAAATTTGAAAGACAAATACCTGGAAAACTAACTGGAGAACCATATTTGTGCCCATTCTAAAGAGAAGTGACCCAATGGAATTTGGAAATCATCAGACAGTATTATTGATATCCCATGCGAGTAAAGTTTTACTAAAGATAATACAAAAATGGCTGCAAAATACATGACAGAGAACTTCCAAAGGTTCAAGCTGGTCTCAGAAGTGGACACGGAATGAGGGCTATATCTGATGGATCTTGGCTGAAAGCAGAGAATACTGGAAACATATTTTCTTGTATTTAATTGATTATACAAAGGCTTTCAACTTCATAGCTAATGACAAGCTATATATAACATTACAAAGAATGGCTATTCCAGAACACTTAATTATGTTCATAAGCAACCTGTACATAGAAATGGCAGTTGTTAAAACTGCATAAATAGTGAATGGCTTCAAACCAGGAAAGGTGTGTGCCAATGTTGTATTCTCTCATGTACTTGTTCAGTCTGTATGCTGAGCAAATAATCTGAGAAATAGGGTTATATGAAGAAGAACATGGCATCAGGGTTGGAGAAAAACTCAGTAATAGCCTGCGACATGCTTAGGATACAACCTTACTTGCTGGAAGCAAAGAGGACTTGAAACACTTACTGAATAAAAGTATGGTTTGTACTTCAAAATAAACAAAAATCCTCAGAACTGGACCAATAAACACTATTATAATAAATGGAGAAAGGTTTGAAATGATTGAAGGCTTCATTTTGCTTGGAGCCACAATCAACCTTCACTGAAGCCGTGTCAAGACATCAAATGATTTGCGTTACACCAATCCATTGCAGAAGTTCTTTAAAGTGTTAAAACAGCAAAGCTATCAGTTTGAGAATTAAGGTGTGCCTGACCCAAGCCATACTACTTTCAATAGTCTCACAAAATGTGAAAAGTGGACAGTGAATAAGGAAGACTTTTGAAGAATTGATATATTTGAGTTATAGTGCTGGAGAATATTCAAAGTACTGTGGACTGTCAGAGGACCAAACAAATCTGTGTGGGAAGTACAGCCAGAAAGCTCCTTAGAAGCTAGGACAATGAACCTTTGTCTGTCATATTTTGGACTTGTTATTGAAGGGGTCAATCCCTGGAGAAGAACATCATGCTTGATAAAGTGGAGGGTCAGCGAAAGAAGAGGAATATCCCTAATGAGATGGGTTGGCACAGGGGCAGCAGCAACATAGTCAAGCGTAATAACTTGGAACAGTGTTACATTCTGTTGTACATAGCATATGAAATGGAACTGACTCAACAGCAGTTAAAAGTAACAACAAGCAAAATAGCAGATAATAATATAGTTGTTTTAAGGTACATATATTTCA
The DNA here is from genome assembly GCF_000296735.1 of Chrysochloris asiatica. Classification (NCBI taxonomy): domain Eukaryota; kingdom Metazoa; phylum Chordata; class Mammalia; order Afrosoricida; family Chrysochloridae; genus Chrysochloris; species Chrysochloris asiatica. Next base: position 9,958,058 of record NW_006408588.1, on the reverse strand, counting down.
ATTAGAGAATGCAGTGACGCCAAAGGATAATCACTTACTGCAAACCACAAGGCCCACCAATTACTCCATGGGAGAAAGATGAGACTTTCTGCTCCCACAACTATTTAAATGCTCAGAGACCCAATACAAGGTAGCTAGGAGTTGGACTTGACTTGACAGCCTTTTATAACATTATCTCTATAACACCTGACTCCCTATAACAGAAGTAGTAATAAATCTCCTGCCCTTTTCATCATGCTTCATCAACCCCACTGACCGCTGAATCAGCTAGTCAAATACTCTCCAGACTCATTGGGGTGACATCAAAGTCTCAGGTCTTCATTAACACACCTATCATCTTTGCACCAGAAAACAGTATATGTTTTCTTGATAAAATGACAAAGCTTACTGTGTATCTAACTTATTTGAAATAAATGTTATGTTTTAAACCTTCAACTCCATTTTACATGGCTAGCAAAGTGATTCTCTCTCTTCATGATTTAGCTTAAAAATCTTTTACTACATAATCTTAAAATTTTTTCCAGACCTAGGCATCCTTTTACACAAGTCCTTTCTGTGTTCTTCAATATTCTAATATGTTGTTGTTAGGTGTCATGCAATTGGTTCCAACTTATAGCGACCCTGTGTACAACAGACCAAGACACCGCCCATCCCCATGAGTGTTGTCATGTGGTGAGCCTATTGTTGAAGCCATTATGTCAGTTTATCTTGTTGAAGGTCTTCCATTTTTTCTCTGACTCTTTACTTTGTCAAGCATGATGGCCTTTTCCAGGGACGTGACCTCCTGATAACCATGTCCAGAGTATGTGAGATGAAGTCATTCTTGCTGCCAAGGATCATTCTAACTTCTTCCAAAACATATCTGTTTGTTTGTTTTTTGGCAGTCTATAATTCTTTCAATTTCCTTTACCAACACTGATTTAACTGTATCTATTGTGGCGCTGTGGGTAATGTGCCAGACTGCAAAGCCATTTGAACTGCAAGGTTGGCAGTTCAAGCTCACCCACTGCTCCTTGGAAACACTATACAGGGTCACTATGGGTCGGAATCAACTCAACGGCACTTAACAAAAACAACAACATTCTTCTAAGGTTTTCCTTAATCATTGTCCAGCTTTCACATGCATAAAATGCAATTGAAAGTACTATGGCTTGGGTCAGGCACAACTTACACATATAAGGGACATTTTTGCTCTTTAACATTTGAAAGATGTCTTTTACAGAAGAATTGCCTAATGAAATATATTGTTTGATTTCTTGACTACTAGTTCCATGAGTGATGATTGTGGCTTCAAGTAAAATAAAATATTTGAGAACTTCAATATTTTTTCTATTCATCATGATGTTAATTGTTGGTCCAGTTATAGGATCTTCTTTTTCTTTACATTGAGGTGCAAATTATATTGAAGGCTATAGTCTTTGATATTCATCAGTAAGTACTTCAACTCCTCCTTGCTTGAGAAAAGCAAGGTAGTATCATTGGCGTGTTGCAGGTTGCTGAAGAGTCTTCCTACAATCCTGATGCGAGGTTCTTCTTTATATCATCTAACTTCTTAGATTATTTACTCAGCATACAGATTAAATTAATATGGTGGAAGAATATAACAACCTTGACACAAACCTTTCCCGATTTTAAATCACACAGTATGTCCCTTGTTCTGTTCAAATGACTGCCTCTTGGTACACATTCCATAGGAGCACAATTAAGTGTTCTAGAATTTCCATTCTACACAGTGTTATTAAAAATTTAGTATTATTCACACAGTCAAATATCTTTGCATAGTCAATGAAACACAGGGCAATATCTTTCTGTTAATCTCTACTTTCAGTCAAGACCCATCTAACTTAAGCACTGATAGTTCTCATTCCATGTCCTCCTCTGAATCTGAGTTAAATTTGTGGCAGTTCCTTTTCAATATATTGTGACAACCATTTTTTAATTATCTTCAGAAAAAACATTAGTTGCATGTTTAGCAATGGTATTGATCAATAATTTATGTCCTCTGGTAGTTCAACTTTCATTGGAACAGTCACAGACAGAAGATTTCTTCCAGTTGGTTGGCCAGGTAGCTGTATTTTAAATTTCTTGCCATACACTAATGAGTGCTTCCAGCATTGCATCTGTTTGTTGAAACATTTCAATCGGTATTCCATCAATTCTTGGAGATTTATTTTTTCATCAGTGTTTTCAGTGCAACCTGGATTTTCTTCCTTCAATACCATTGATTTGCCATGAATCTAGAGTCCTCAGCTGCTCCCTCTTTCCATGTCTCCATCTCTGCCTCCATCTCTGGTGTCACTGCTTCTCTAGATAAGGTCTTACATTCTGCTTGAGCTCTTTTCCCTCGATGGTCCTAGGGTCTTTTGTTTCTGGACTGTAAGATTAACAACTCCCCCATTTTTGTTATAAAACTTCTACCTTTACAATTGTGACAGTTGTAATTAGTCATGATAACAATCAATCACAATTGAATCATAAGAATCTTATCTCCATCTTTTTTAACCAGACCCATATAGACAAGATGAAAACTATTCAGTGGGGACTCTTTCTTCCCCTACACACTCTTAAACTAAACTCCCCCTTGAAAACTTGTAAGCCAGTCTCTTCATGCCTTTATCATACCCTCATTTTAGGTAGCCAAAGTCTAAGTCGCCCATCCCCGTCTACCCTGTGTACAGAGGGGATAGCACTGATACTTGATGTGAAGACTCCTTCCCTCTCTGTTGGTATTTAGTGTTACTACTTCCATGAGTATAGGTCAAATTCA
>NW_006408588.1:9894758-9941424 GCF_000296735.1 Chrysochloris asiatica | reverse complement strand
TTAAAATAAAGTGTCTGTTCCAAAATATAAAAGTCATTTAACTTCTCTTAACCTCAGTTTTTCTTATCAGTAAAATTCACTTGTTAGAGTAGCCATGATAAATTATGGAATTTCATACTGAAACTTAGGACATATTAAATATTCAATAAATATGATTCAACATCATTATTACTAGTTGTTGTTAGGTGCTGTCATGTCAGGACAAACGCATAGTGATCCTGTGCACAACAGAATGAAACACTGCCTGGTCCTGCGCCAACCTCACATCATTGCTATACTTAAGGCCATTGCTGTTAACCATTGTGCCAATCCATCTCATTGGATCATTGGGGGGCGGGAGGGAGGAGGTCTTCTTCTTTTACATTATCCCTCCACTTTGTCAAACATGATGTTACTTGTAGTAGCATTATTATTGATTTTCAGCCTGTGACCCTTAAGCATTTTCTTCAAAAGCAAGATGATGGATTCCATCCTATTAAATGTACTTATATTGACAGTTCATCCCATGAGACACTAGCTAGGTACTGGGAATAAAATGGCTAATACAATTCTGGTCCAGGCCCCTCTCCAAATATGTTTACTTTCAGGATCATGTTCATTTATTTTGGTTGAATGAGTTTTAGAGTTAAGAAATTCCCTATCATTTCTACTCTGTTCAAACAAAAGAGATTGACAAAATTTAGAACACAAACGAATTCATGCAGGGTATTGGGCAATGGTATGCACATGCAACTCTCCTTACATTCTTCTTTAATCCAACTACTTTGATGTTCTTGTTCCTTTCTCCATACTCCCCAGAGCATTATTTGCAATATTTCGTATTGCATTCTGTATCACAGTATTTGCATGCATGACTTAAGGTCAGCAGTTCAAAACTACCAGCTGTTCCTCGGGAGAAAGATGAGGCTTTCTGCTCCCATGAAGATTTACAGCCTCAGAAACCCTGCACAGGATCTCTATGAGTCGGAACCAACTCCACGGCACATAACAACAACAACAACAACAATGAGGTCCTTGAAGACAGAACTGTTATGCTGTTTACCTTCGTCCCCATAGCATCTGGCATACAGCTCGTGCTTAATAAGTGCTTTTTAATTGAATTCTTTTTCATTACCTGACTCTTAAGAGCACTGTTATGGTTGCTCATTTCTTAAAAGAATTGCTCCATCAACTTATTTAAAAACATATTTTTTTTCATACACACACACACACATATATATATATAAACACACACATATGGAGTACTGGTGTGGTGCCGGGATAAAGCCACTGGACTGCAAGGTTGGTTTGAATCACAAAGTCAGCAGTTCAAACCCATCAGGAGCTCCTTGGAAACCCTATATAAGGTTGCTATGAGTCAGAATAGGCTTGACGGCCCTTAACAATAATAACAATATATACTTATAGTTGATATATGTATGTATATGTATATATAAAGTCCTGGTATGGCACTATAGAATAAGTTTGGTGTGAACTGCAAGGTTGGCAATTCAAATCTACCAGCCACTTCTAAAAAATCCTATACAGGGTCGTTATGAGTCAGAACTGACTTGTAGGCACTTAGGAACAACAACAACATATATAAAGTCAGATAGTTTTCCAAGACTCTCAACAAAAAAAATGCCATCTCTTTTGTGTTCCTTTCCACCCCAGAACTCCTCCTCCTCAGAGACCAACACTTTCATGCCCTTTAGCTATCCCTTCCTGTATTTGTCTCTGTAGGCTTAAATAGCAGCACTGTTTCTTGGCTTTGCTATTGTAGTCAATAGAAACATTTTATTTTATTAAAGAGTAGTATTAAGTCCTTTACATGCTTTTCCTTCTCCCAACATACTTCATCTCTTTCTAATTCAATTTCTCTTCAATTTGTTCACCCTTTTGTTCAGATCCATTCTGGCTGCTCTGGAGGCTTTTTTCACAGCTGCCCTCCTGGGATGTCTCTTTACCAACATCTTGCTATTCCTTTTCATCCTTTCCTGTATTCATTTTTCTGCTACCTGAATCCCAGATATTTATCTTTTTTAGTGTATTCCTTAATTTGGTATACCACATCTTAAAAAGTTTTTCAAGAAATCCTTTATCAGAACATATTTACTTAGTGGATTAAAAATCATAAACATTGTATGTCTTTTTAAATTCTTTGTTCCACTGTAACACATGATTGGAAGTGTGACTTGGAATCGAATGCTAATTTGAGAGCAGTCCCTTAGAATTTGGAAGGCATCACCTGCCTTAAGGAGTCATGGAGAAATGCAGGTAAAGGGCCTATAAAATTATATGAAAAGGTAGAATAGTCCTTGTTGGTGGGATGCAGGACAAGAAGTCAAATAAGGAAACTGGATAATCAACATTAGATGGAGTCAGGAAGTGGAAGGGCTGAACTGAAAACCAGACAGATTTTCCAACTCTGAATCATTGATTCAACTATGCTAGAATGGGATAGAAATTGAGAAAGCCTGCTAAGAGTGAAAGGATTGGAAGAGGAGATGGAGAAATCTGGAAAAAAAAAAAGTCCTGGAAAAACAAAAAAGATGACAAAAACAAGCTCTCTCCATCAGTTTTCAAATGGGTCCAGAGCTGACTGAGGAGCCTTCTCAAAAATTGACCAAAATCTTGGGCATCCTCTGACTCCAATTTCATTGCCTTAGGAGCAAGACTTTGAATTTGGTTCAATTGGTTCAGTGATGGCCAACAAAGTGAATTTAGAACAAACATGACTTTTTTTAAATTTGGGTGAAATGGAATGATGAAGATGAAAAATGATGGATTGAAACCCTGGAAAGGGAAGAGGCATAGTGAGCCCTTCCAGCATCCTGATGTGAAGGACTAATTGTTGCCAAGACTATGAAGAGTGACACACATTCAAGGTGGTACAGACCACCACCATCCTTGATCCGGACACCATTGTTTGTGACTCTACTGGTCAAGATATTTGATTGCTATGTAAGCACATGTCATCTTTGTGTTCTAAGAGGTAGATTAAGTTTCTAGCAAGGTGTTGACTTGTGATTTTTTTCCCATTCCAGATATTGTTCCATTTCAGCTACACTTGACAAATTCTGGTCATTCTGGTTTTACTTTTTTGGCCATGATTGAACTGGGAAGAAAGGATTCAAAGTGCTTTTTAGGCGCATTTAAATTAAACTCGCATGAATTCCTGTCTGATCTAAAATATGCAATGCAATCACATGAGACACGAAGTCATTTGTATTTTCTCTTAAAAATCGAGGGCCCCTTTAGCCCAGCAACTAAAGCTATGGGAGAAGAAAAGGTTCAAGTGTTGTTTCAGATTGTTGTTTCAGATTCACTAGGCAGCTACTATGGAGTCCAGGTATGGCACTATGAGTTAATGTGCTGAACTACAGTTCAGTTTGAAATGCAAGGTTTGTGGTTCAAGCTCACCAGCAGCTCCTTGCAAACCCTACACAGGGTCGCTATGACTGACTCAACAGCCCTTAACAATAACAACATCTCTGTAATACTGGCCAGGCCAACAGCAACCTATCTGGCTACTAAGAAGACTGAGCAGCCACCAAATGTGGAACTCCTCATGGATACAGAATTTCATCAGCATTAACACCACTTCAAAAGAGTGTACAATGCTCTTCACGTCTTCAATGCTGTGCTGTTCCATGCTTCTGGAAAGGTCATTTTTGACTTCTGTGTTAATACATTGCTTTCATGGAAGTTGTGATAGACTCTCAGAATAATTTTCTACATAAGACTAAATTTCCCTCCCCAATTCCACCATGTAGCAACATTTCCTACTCATGGTGGCCAAGTGATTTTAACAAGTTGAGGCTACCAACTATTGCTGCTAACTATGGCTAGACCTTTAGTCTCTTCCAAAACAGATGGGTTCTGTGTCAGTTCTGGGGAAGAAACAAGTATGTCACATGCAAATCCCTCACTTATAAGCTTTTAGCTTAGAACAACTACTTGTGTTGAGTTCTTGGTATTTGTGATGCTAAAGCAAAACAAAACAAAATAACATCCCTTTGTGTACCAAGTCAGGTAAGGGAAAATCTGGGGGAAGGTCCTTAAAAGGATAAGGAATACCCCTTTGCTGGAAAAGTTGCAGATTTTTCCTACATCCTTTGATTCTCAAAATGTGATCCACTCACCAGCAGTATCACCTGGGATCTTATTAGAAATTCAGAAAATCATCCCTACTTAATCAGAATCTTCATTTTTAACAAAACCCCAAGGTTATAAATATAAATATTAAAACTTGTGCCTGTAGGGACATTCCATCATATTAGGAGCCACAGGCTGTCAATATGTTTCAATACTGATTATGTCAATTTTAATTGTTTAATTAGGATGGTGGCCACAGCTTTCTCCATTGTAAGTTTATTTTTTATCCCTTTGTAACAAATAGGCATTTTGTATTGAGATGCTTTGAAACTGTGCAAACATTCTATTTCTGTCCATGTATTTTGCCCATTAATTTTAATATTTATATATGATTCTTGACTAAGGTAGTAATTACTGTGGTACAAATCAAATGGTGATTTTTCCTTTTTAAACAAAACTTTTTTTTAGAATGGTTGTTATTTATAGAAAAATTTGGAAGACAGTACAAAGGACACCTATATATACTATACCTCATTTCCCCTACCATTAATATCTTAATATTTGTATGCTTATAATTAGCAAACAAATATTGAGACATCAGTATTAATCAGAACCCATAGTTTATTCATATTTCTTTAATTTTACCTAATGCCTTTTTCTATTCCAGAATCTCATCCATTTAATTAGTTAACACTCATCCATTTAATGGCTCCTAACACTCTTCTTCTCATCCATTTAATGGCTCCTAACACTCTTCTTCGTTGTAACATTTTCTGACTTTTTTTCCATTTATTGGTAGGAAAAAAAATTCTATTATGTGAGATTCCCCAGTGTACTAGGTGGTTAACACCACTCCAAAATTTTAGTGGTTTAACAAAATATATTTATTATCTTACTGAAAAAGTCCTTAAGTGTGACTCTTTCAGTTGGCTTTCTTTGAACAGAGATTTGAACACAATCCATCTTGTGGCTCTCCTCTCTTTTGATCTTAAAGCTTTCTCCACTCAGGGAACAAGTAGGAAAAGAAAATGAAATATTACACATTAGTGTGATTCATGGACCAAGCCTGGAAATGGAGCGTTTCACTTTTATCCACATCATCCAATTGGCAGAACCCAGTTGCATGGCTGTGGCTAAGTGCAGAGAGGCTGGGAAAGGGAATGAAGGTAAGTACTCACAGGAGAGGAGAATGGTTTGGTGAATAGATAGACGGTTTCTACCTCAAGCAGTAAACTCCCATGTGGTGCTGTAAAATAAGAACTGGACAGCTAAATACTAGGTCATCAGTTCAACCCCACCAGCTTGCTCCTTGGAAACCAAACACAGGATCACTATGAGTCGGAACTAACTTGACAGCACTTAACAAGTTTGAGTCCTAATTTTGCTTATATGCTTTTGGTTTGGTATTTTGTCACTTGAAAACAAAGGTGGAGACTAAAACAGACTTGTTGTTGTTGTTATGTACCATGGAGTCGGTTCCGACTCATAGGGACCCTGTACAGGGTTTCCGAGGCTGTAAATCTTTACGGGAGCAGAAAGCTTCATCTTTCTCCCGCGGAACAGCTGGTAGTTTCGAACTCCTGACCTTGCGGCTCGCAGTCCGATTCGTAACCACTACACTACCAGAGCTCCTTAAAACAGATTTAGGTACATTAAAATAAGCTTGACCAAGGGCATATCCTAAATCTCCTGGGTGACCTTTTAGGTAATTTCTGTGTAGATTATATTGTTCATTTTTGTTGTAAAATATACAAGCAAAGCCTCAAGACATAAATTAAGAGATGAAAGAACTTAAATGTATGCTGGAAAGAGACACAATATCACACACAATATTAAGAATCTATCATTTTGTTCAGAGTTAAACTTTATTTTCTAACTCCTGACATGTATTTTTGTTTAATGGAATGACTGATCATTTTCTACGAGGGTCTAAACTTAAGCATCCAGAGATTTTATAAACTCTTACAAGTTATTCTTCATAAATCTTCTCATAATGCAATGGTTCTTAGATTTGGCCATTCATCAAAATAATAAATGTATTGAAAATATTAATACCTAGCTCTAAACCCCCAAAATCACCTATCAGTTGTCTAGATTGAGGCCTGTATATCTGTATTTATTTAATGTCACAGCTGTTTTGAAGAACTACTGGAATATGGTATAGGGATAAATGTGCATATCTTACTTTTTGCAATAACCATATAAGTATTTTCTATAGTTCCTCAAATTAAGTTTGCAATTTAAATAATTATATCACTAAGTTATACAATTTAAATAATTATATCACCGAGTTATAAAAACAAAATGAAAGAGATCTCTATTTATCTATGAGAATAGTTTCCAAAAGACAGAAGGTAGGCAATTCAAATTTACAGATGTCCTTGGCTGCATGACAGCATGTTGTTGTTAGGTGTAGTTAAGTCAGTTCCATAGCGACAACACTAAGTATAACAAAATTAAGCATTGTCTGGTCCTGCGCCATCTTCACAGTTGTTACATTGGAGCCCTTTGTTGCTGACATGGTGCCAATCCATAAAAGAGGAAGGTATGGGTCTTCCTCTTTTATGCTAACCAAGCATGATATCCTGGAGGGACTGGTCTCTTCTGATAGTATGTCTGAAGGATGAGAGACTAAATCTTGCCATCTTGGCTTCAAAGGAGTATTCTGGCTATACTTCCTCCAAGACAGATTTGATTATTCATCTCTCAGTTCATGGTACTCTTAATATTCTTCTCTAACAACATAATTAAAATTCATCAATTCTTTTATGATCTTCCTTATTCATTGTCCAACTTTCACATGCCTATGAGACTATTGAAAATACTATGGCTTGGGTCAGGGACACCTTAGTCCTCACTTGAAAGAGGTCTTCTGCAACAGATTTGCCTAATACAATGCATTGCTTGATTTCTTGACAGTTATTTCCATGAGTTTTGACTGCATATCCAAGAAGCAAAATGAAGTCTTGGAAAACTTGAATCTTTTCTCCATTTATCACGATATTATTTGTATTGGTCCATGGATGGAGCAGTTATTTACTGAGTCTTGATAAAAGACCTATTCTCACTGAGTCATTTATGACTCTGTTGAACCTTCAGGAAAGAGTAGAATTGCTCCATAATATTTTCAAGGCTGTAGCAATACAGGATAATGCACTGGACCACAAAGTCAGTTTGGACTTCAAGGTGGCAGTTCAAAATTCACCAACCACTTCTGGGAAACCCTATGCAGGGTTACTATGAGTCAGAACCAACTTGACAGCACTTAACAACAACAACAACCATTACAGATGTAGACATACTGCCACATCTTTCTCCTGTGGAGCAGTTGGTGAATTTGAACCACTGACCTCTGCAGCTGAGCACTTAGCACTCTGCCACCGGGCACTCTAGTGGTGGTGGTGGTGGCATGCTGTGGAGTTGGTTCTGACTCATAGTGACCCTGTTATAGGGTTTCCAAGGCTATAAATCTTTACAGGAACAGAAAGCCTCTTCTTTCTCCTACAGAACTACTGGTAGTTTCGAACTGCTGACTATAAGATTAGCAGCCCAACTTGTAACCACAAGGCTACTAGAGCTCCTTGGACACTCTAGTATGTGGATAGAATTGATAAGAGGAAGTTAGAAGTGGTTATTTCAGACAAGTTAAGGCAGAAAGATTAAAGTCAGGTTAAGAAGAAATGAGGTCAAGGGATAATAATTAGGCCAAGTTACCTGAATAGAAACAACGAAGAAAAATACAAGGCCATAACAAAATGCTAAACTGTGTATAACGAGCTCAAAATGTTATAAAAATTCCAAGAAGACAGTCACTTCTTCATGAAGATACCAGAACTTGATCTGGGTTATAAAGGCTAAGTAGAAAGAGAAAGAAAAGAACCATTTTTTATTTCCATGTTTCTTATATCCAGCTGACAAAGTGAAATATTACATGACAGAATATTCTGTATGTAGTGTAGATGTACTAGAATTTTATGGATACAGTTTTAGACTAACTTAAAAGTTTTACAATATATTTAGTTGTTTATTTGTGGTATAGTAGGAGAATGTACTGGACCACAAGTTTGGTTTGAATGAAAGGTAGGCAGTTCAAAACCAGGAACTGCTCCTCAGAAGCCCTAAACAGGTTTGCTGTGAGTTGGAACTGACTCAATGGCACGTCAAAATAACAATACCACAAAAGGTATGAACAAGCTTTTTTTTAAACATACAATAAAAAAAAAAATACAGTATGATTTTTAAAGAAAAAACTTGAATCAGGAAAAAGTATAAATAAAAACAAACATTAGAAGGTTAGCTAGAAACAAATATCTAAGCAAGTAACAATAGATATGTAATGTAATTAGTTTGGATTAGCCAAACTCTGGTCTCTGAACTTCCTGGAAATTAAGACATGAATAGAAATATAATCAGTTGTACAATTTTCAATATTCATGAGAAGAAATTATAACAATTTTTCATGAAAAGGAAAGTTCAGTCTTGTACCTAGCAGTAGGGGAACTATATCAACTGCATTCTAACTGTTGAGCAATGTCTTCACCAATGGAGTTGTGTTTGTTTTTGTTCGGGACCCACACAGAAGATAAGCAAATCACAGAATCATCCACAATGCTATTACCATTGCAGCCTTCTTTGTGAACTTCATGACACATCGATTGCTCACCCAAAGGGAGCCAAAGCAAACTTGATTTTTAAAAGACTTTCCCTGCTGCAGGCCTTAAAACTCTGGAAGAACCATGATCATCAGAAAGGAATGTTTCTGATGTGTCTATACAAAGTTGGTTCAGCTGCTTTGATTTAATTAACAACCAGTCAATTCAATCAATTAACAATTTGATTCCATGAAAAACATTCCATCAAAGTTTGGTAATATGAAAATGAAATAACCCATTAATATCCTAGATTTTTATCTATTCAGATGGCTGTGTAGGCCACGCAAAGACACAACTTTAAAACATTTTCATATTTCAGTGTAGGTCTGAGTAGTTCTAGCAATGAATAATTAACTGATAAAAAGTTATATCTGAATAATGTTCATCATTCTTTCACAAGCATATCCATCCAATGAAGCAGTGAGTTCATCTTTGAAACAGGAGATTCAATGGCTTTACCAAAGTCTAAAGGAGCTCTGGTAGCGTAGTGGTTACGAATCGGGCTGTGAACCGCAAGCTTAGCAGTTCGAAACTACCAGCTGTTCCGTGGGAGAAAGATGAGGCTTTCTGCTCCCGTAAAGATTTACAGCCTCGGAAACCCTGTACAGGGTCACTAAGTATTGGAACCGACTCCACGGCACATAACCACCATCACCACCACCAAAGTCTAACAATCTAGTCAGAAGAGGAAGGTTCGGAAATTGTGGTCAGCAAGAGTTTGTTATTCAAATACCTCATTCACTAATTAAGAAGTCCTGGTGTGGTACTGTAGGCTAAGAACTGGACTTCTAACTTCAAGATCTGTGGTTTGAATCCACTATCTGCTCCTTAGAATATGTTAGTCAGAACCAACTCAACAACACAACAATATAACATCTTCTTGGTTTCAAACTTTTGACGCCATACCCACATTTGTTCTCTCCAGGGTTAGTGTTTATTTTCATTCTCATTGGAAATTAGGTTATTGAATTATTTTGATTCTGACTGAGCCAACTGTCATGATTTCAGTAGCTTTTGTTGTCTTACATCAGGAGAGGGAAAACTTTTTCTACAAAGAGCCATTTTGATATTTATAAAATCATTCATGACCATACAAACTTATCAACTTAAAAATTAGCCTGCTATATTTAGTCAAAACTTTAATTCACTCACCTCCAGTTTGATGGCTGGAACTGCTTCCCTTCAGTGAGGTGTGTGGTATTAGTTGGTACTGATGATGTTGCTATTTGAAACTGCTTTACCAGGTTTATGTCAGTCAGTCTGGAGTACAGCCGACTTTGTGCGATGGTAAGTTTGGTAAAGAACTGCTCACAAAAGTAAGTTGTTCTGAACACAGATGCATATTTCAATTCATGTCTCCTCAAAGTAGGAAACACATCATTCCTTATGTAATGTTTCTAGACCTCAAGCAGTGAGAGGTTACTGTATCTACCCTTCAGCTCGTCGGCACTTTGCAGTTGAACCATTTCGTGCTGTAGGTAATCAATCACATCAGCTGTTTCCTCATTGAACTGATGTAGCAAAGACGTTCAATTCCATTTGTTTTTACATCCTTGAATCTTTCATTCAATGTCATTCAATTAGTTTCACACATTCACTAGCATATTCAAACATCATAGAAGACTTTTGTCTTTCCAGAGTGGGGAAATTCACCATATTATTCCTATTCCTTTCAAGTTGCAATTTCCACAGACTTAAATTAGTTTCAAATAATTTCATGTTTGAAATCAGGGAGCTGAGAAGCTAGTTGAGGCCCTTGATATTCAGCACTGAGAGATACTTGGCAGTGGGCCACCATGGATGCTAGGACACACAGCCACCTGACATCATCCTGCAGTTCATGAAACCTCATGAGCAGGTTCCCACCAACACAGCCACTGCATTTCACAACAATAAACAAGATCACCATACTCAGAGTTAAGATTATTTAGTAACTCCTTAAACTGTCATTGTTGTTAAGTGTCATCCAGTCACTGTTAAAGCCTCTGCTTTTAACAGAATTTATTCATGACATGATTGTTGACATCACATGTTGAGCGAAAACGACTGTGCAGAGACTTTCTTGGCGTATGATGCAGTGACATTTAATTAAATCACTGCTACCAGGAGCTCTGGTAGTGTAGTGGTTCTGAATTGGGCTGCTAATCTCACAGTCAGCAGTTTGAAACTACCAGCTGTTCCTTGGGAGAAAGATGAGGCTTTCTGCACCCAAAAAGATTTACAGCTTCAGAAACCCTGTCCAGGGTCGTTATGAGTCAGAACCAACTCCACAGCACATAACTACCACCACCACCAAGACTGAGGCAATTCAGTTCTTTCTTGACAAAAGCAATTACATCTTTTTATGAGCCAATCATGACTAGAGTTCCATCTGTCCTAAGCCCACTTAACTTCTCAAATGTTAGCTCAAGTTTTTTTTTGTTTTTGTTTTATCAATTAAACACATCTCTTAACAAGTCCTCACCTCTTGTAGTGCCATGCATGGCTTCCAGTGACAGCAGTTCTTCTCGAGTGTCAGATTCTGCAGTTTTCCCATGAATGAAAATTGCCAGGTGGGCACAATTTGTTGTCTGTTGTCTCATCACAAGCCAAAGAGAAAACTTCAAAACTCCTACAGAATTCTTCCATGTTTTTTCCATATCTTGTGCTAAGTCAACAATCTGATTTGAGACGGTTCTCCAAGACAAATTATTATTCTGAAACAATTTTATTTTTGTGCTAACAACTCTGCAGCAGCCACCATGCACTCTTTCACAAGTTCTCCCTCTACATGAGGTCTCAGATTCCTTGGGATTAGCTTGTAACTCGTAACTCGTTGTCTCTGTCAAACTGAGGCCTAGTGAAAGTAGCTTGTTGTGATTTCAAACGCCACTGAAGAGCATTGATTGTATCCAGACGCATGTGTCCCCCCAATTCATTGAGTTTAGCATGTTTTGAACTATAATGACACTCAGAGTCACTTTTTTCATTGTTGCTAACACATCACCGCAAACTAGACACATAGGTTTGCCTTTGACTTCAACACACACACAAAAAATTTAGCCATTTCTCTTGGAAAGATCGACACTCGGCATCAATTTTTCTTTGTAGTCACCATTTTTAGGGTGTTAAACTACTTCAGTTTTAATAACTATCCAGTGAAAGCAGTGTTTCATCACTGTTCTAATCCTGCACAAAGGTCATTTGAAACAATGGTTGTATCATCGACTCTTGAGGTCTTTTCTATGTACTGTAATTTCCTTACTCTTCATTTGAGATTCAGTTTTTGCGAGGATTGCTGATTGTGGACTGTAGATAACGATTGTATTGGAGTTATTGCCTGTGTCGACAACAACTTCGTCAGTCAGCAGAGGTGAGCTCATCAACTTCACAAGGAATCATCACATTGTATCTCGTCTCTTGTCACCAAACACTGTACTTTCAGCCTGCACGTTCCAGTCTGCCTGGCACTGACTGTCCTCTGAGTCACCGCAATACAGGCAGATGGACTGCAGGCAGATGACGAGAAGCATGCATGTCTGTCCTGTCACGTACTTGTATGTGTCCTACCAATCCTGTAATGAACATTCCTTGCTTATCCCTCAATATTGATATTATCATTATGATTCACTTAATATAAACTTACGTTGCTATGAAAAAAGCTGCTAGATTTATTGAATTTCAGTCCCACCTTGGCAGGGCCACCCCTGTCTTAGATGAAAATCCTTATCTAGCTGTAACAGTACATAAACCAACTGTTAGACTAACCTCTTGGCTAGACCAAACCTAACTATCCCCAAAGCATCCACAACACAGCCCCACTGGCAACCCCACAAGCATTAAAGATTAGCAAGATTCATCCCAAATGGTGAGCACTGGGAAGTCTTGGACAGTTATGAGGATTAAGCTATATATGCTGTTGTGTGTGACATCAAATCAGTTCCTGCTCATAGCAACCTTGTGTAGGGTTTCTGAGACTGCGAATCTTTACAGGAGCAGAAAGCCTAATCTATCTCCCACAGAGCAGCTGGTGGGCTTGAATTGCTGATCTTGTGGTTAACAATCCAGTATTTACCCTACAATGCCACCAGCATGCTCCTCATATATGTATGTGTTTTTGTTGCTGTTAAGTGTCATTGAATTGGTTCTGATGCATACAACCTTGTATAATATTTCCAAAGAGCAGCTGGTGAATTTGAACTTCCGACTTTGTGGTTCCAAGTCTGTTACTTATCCTCTAGCGTCACGTCAGGAGTCCCATATGTGTATATACTATACATCAGATGCATTACCATGTATCAGATAAGATGCAGAGCCCTAACTGGGGAAATTGTGTTTCTATGAATTTCAAGTGAGAACCTATGAGTAATTTCTCATACGAAACTACAAATGCAAAATCTCCTCTGCTTCTGTTTACTTGCTCAAATTATTAATAAATAATCTTCACTAGAAGAATACGCATTTATAATCATGCTATTAATATCCCTGTAAAGTAGAACCATATGAAATTCAGCCCCTCATTCTAGTATTGCAGTTCTAATATATCCCCAAACCATTGATAGGATGAGATTTAGGATATCTTTAATTAAAATGCTATCAATGAATAAATAGACTGAATGACACTGGATGGTAGCAGAGACAATTAAAGGAAAGTTACTTGGTATCCTATTTATCTGTCATGTGGCCTGATTTATAAGCTTCCTACAAGAAGTAATTTAATGGTTCCTTAATAGAAGGAGGCTTGATAAAATGTCAGCAGATGGTATTGTGGGTAATGACCCAGGCTATAATGACTTTAGTAATGACTTGTCTTATCTATTTACCTGTACTCCAACAAAGGCTGAACTTGCATATATGCACTATAAATACACACATTGTCTTTGGTGACTAGGCTGCCTCTACTAAACTAGGGAGAAAGTAAAGACAACAGCACAATATTTAAAACCCAAGAAAGAAATGAAAGCTGGGATTTAATAAGAATTGTAATAATATTGACCATGATAGATTGACACAATAGCCAAAAGCTACAGATGCAAACATCACAGTCATGAAGATGACACAGCTAGGACTGGGCAACATTTTGTTCTGTTATCCAAAAGGGTCCTCTGAGCCAAAGAAGATTTGGTGACAGCTAACAATAACATGAACAATAATAATTGTAATAATATAATAATAAATGATAGCGATATTATCATTCTAATCTTAGTACTTCCACTGTGTCTTGCTTGGCTTTCTATCAGTCAGATGACATGTGCCTTTTAACCATTCTCAGCAAGCTCCACAGGGATCTTGAATTTATCGACTGCCAAAAAGGAATGAGGAGAGATGGCTAGTTTCCTGCAAATACCCCTTTGGCACCCATATGCAACATAGGATATTCCCATAAGCAGTCAGTGCTAGCACAGGATTCATACCAAATGCCATCTCTTTTTCTGATTAATTTATCTTAGTCCCAACTGTCCAAGTTATAGATCTGACAGTTGCAGCCCCGTCCTGGATAGCTTCCCCTGACCTTGCAGGAGTAAAACTATAATTGGAAGCTTTCTGTAGAGAAAAGACAGGTCAAGAGCAGTGGCATCTTATCTACTGTTTCATTTTAAGTATTGATAGGGTCTGAGGGCCAACAGTAGGGGTGGAACCCAGGATATCAGTTAGGGGCAGGAGGCTGAGACATAAGTGGGGGATGCCTACAAGGATTGGATCACTGAGCTGTCCTAGATAGTGGCATTAAGGAGTCTTTCTCTCTCAGGCCTGGGCCAGAGCTGACTCAGTTTTGGGCACCATCAGTGGCTACTCTTTTGAGTGGAAATAACTGCACATTATTATTTCAGGGAAGTCCAGCTTGCCTGCCTCTGACCTCTGCTCCTGGTGCCTCAGACAGTTGTACTTGCCTCTGGCCATGATGGGAAGGTCCATGAGCTCATTTCTGGGCAAAGTTTCTATGGAATAGAAACAGGGTCCACTGGGGCTACCATGTGAGGGAAATTTCAGGGCTCGGTTTCCTAACTGAGCTGGGAAACACATTATTAGGTGTTGAGAAGAGTAGCCTGTGGACTTTTTAAAATACAATAAAAGACAGAAAAGCAAAATGAAAATTTTCCCAGGAAAACTTGACTTGGACATACTTTCTGTGGGTGGAGCAGCCGACATCAGCTCTGACCTCGCTGGCAGCTTTGGATCGAGTCAGAAAACAAGCAAAACTTGTCAGCTGCATTCCCACTTTACACCCTGCGCCCCTTTGTACACTCCCTGGCCTTCCCTGGGTTCCCATTCTAGATTTTTCCTCCCTGGGATATTCTATCCTTTCCCACTCCTACTACCCACAACGGGCAAATCGATTTTCTTATCTGTCCAGTATGGTAGGGCCAACCACATGTGGCTATTAAACATTTAAAATGTGGCTGACTTAAATTGAAATGTAATGTTAAGTATAAACTACATAACTGATTTAGTACAAAAAAAAAATGTATCTCACTGAAATATGTTTATATTGATTATAAGCTAAAATAAAAATATTTGGGGTATATTTGGTTAAATCAAATGTATTATTAAAATTAATTTAAACCATCTCTCTACTTCTTTTAATGTGGCTACTAAAATTTTAAATTACATTTGTGGCTTGCATTTGTGGCTCACATCATATTTCTATTGGACAGTATTATTCTTTTTCCTCAGAGCTCTTATTTTTAATAAGATAAATTTGTCCTTGACAATGACAAGGGTGAATTTTCTCAAATAAAATATTTGTCTTTTAATGGAAGTCAGTGGAGAGAGTTGTGTGTGGGCATAGATGATTCCCTTAACTTGAAATTGCGTCCTCTGTCTTCATTCCAGCAAATTCTGATTCATCTTGAAAGCCACCATCAGGAAACCTTCCCTAACACTCCCAGGCAGACATAATTAACTAACTAACCCATTATATCTTTCTCCCTTAGAGTGGATGGTGGGTTTGAACTACTGACTTTTTGGTTAGCAAGGAGTACTTAGCCATGGCACCACCACAGTTCCTTCCAGCCGTGATAGTTCTTTTTCCTTATTGCTTCAGTTATTTCATGAATGTCTCTACCATGCATCATTGTTTCCATGGTGGTGGTGGTATGCCATGAAGTCAGTTCCGACTCAACACTGCACAGGGTTTCCAAGGCTATAAATCTTTATGGAAGCAGAAAGCCTCATATTTTCCCATGAAAGGTATCATAATATACCTTAATTTAAATTGTTATCTTCTCTTTTAAGCTGTGAATTCCTTCAAGGTAATAACTGTTGTTGTTAACTGCTATCAAGTCACTCTGATTTATAGCCACCCTGTGCACAACATAACAAAACACTGCTCAGTCCCGTACCATCCTCACACTTGTTATGTTTGAATGCATTGTTGCAGCCACTCTGTCAATCCATCACATTGAGGATCACCCTCTTTTTTACCCACCTGCTACTTTACCAGTCATGATGTCTTTTCTAGGGTGGGTTCCTCCTAATCATCCGTCCAAAGTACGTGCGATGAAGTCTTGCCATTCTTCCTTCCAAGAAGCATTCTGGCTTTACTTCTTCCAAGATAAGTTTGTTTGTTCTTCTGGAAGTCCATGGTACTTTCAATAATCTTCCCTGCACCATAATTCAATCTTCCTTATTCACTGTCCAGCTTTCATATGCATATGAGGCAATTGAAAATATCATGGCTTGGGTCAGCCAGCACCTTAGTCCTCCAAGTGGCATCTTTGCTCTTCAACACTTAAAAGAGGTCTTTTGCAGATTTTTCCCATTACAATGCATCCTCAAATTTCTTGACTGCTGCTTCCATGAGCATGGATTGTGGATTCAAATAAAAAGAAGTTTTTGACAACTTATTATGATGTCATTTATTGATCCACTTGTGAGCATTTTTGTTTTCTTTACATTGATTTTTAACTCTTCATCAGCAAGTGCCTCAGTCCTCTTTGCTTTCAGTAAGACAGGTTATATCATTTGTATATTGCTTGTTAATGAGTCTTCCTCCAATCCTGACTCGATGTTCTTCATATAGTTTAGCTTGGATTATTTAGTCAGCATACATATTGAACAAGTATGGTGAAAAATACAAGGCATACATCTTTCCTGAATGTTAGACCATTTATTCTCTTTAAATGGCTGCAGGTAGTAACTACTTCTTATCAATTTTGAAGATAATAATGCTCTAATCTAATACTCAAAATGCTTAAACCTTCATTAATTTATTCAGTTATGTTTTGTGTGTGTCGTTGGTAACATTGAGTCTATTTTGACTTATAGCAACCCCAATGACAGAGTATAAGTGCTTGATGATTTCCTAAGTGTGGTGCTATAGTATAAGCACTGGGCAGCTGACTATAAGGATGGTGGTTCAAACCCACCAGCCACTCCTCAGAAACCCTATCCAGCATTGCTGTGAGTTGGAGTCAACTTGATGCTACTTAACAACAACAATAACAATTATTTTGGAAGCCAATAACCAGGACTTTCTCCCTTAGAACCACCATGGTCTTGAACTACCAGCCTTTCAGTTAGTAGCCAGGCATTTCACAGTTGTGCCTCAAGGGCTCGTCTATTCCTTTGTTGTTGTTGTTGTTAAGTGTTGTCCAGTCTGTTCTGACTCATAGCGACCCTATATAAGGTTTCTGAGACTTAAACCGTTTGCTGCAGCTGAAAGCCTCATATTTCTGCCACAGTCGAACCTTGTGATTCACAGTTCAGTTTTTATAGTATGGTGCCACAACATTTCCCTCTATTCTTTTATATATTTGTATATTTGTTCATTCGTCAGAAATCAAACCTTCTAAACCATTCAACCAATAATTGGTGCCTGCCCAAACCTTTTATTCTTCACATAGTCCACAAATATGAAGCTTGGAGTGAGTGTCCCCCTCAAGAATTGCCAATCCAGCAACTTTCAATGAATTCACCTAAAAATAATGTGACTTAGGTGCTTACATAAGTACACGTTACTTGTAATAGAATCTAGGTCAGTTTTGCTCCCTTTTCTCCCGTTCTCTTAAGGAGCTCTGGTAGCATAGTAGTTATGAGCTGGGTTACTAACCTCAAGCAGCTATTCCACAGTAGAAAGATGAGGCTTTCTGCTCCCATAAAGATTTGTTGTTGTTGTTATGTGTCGTGGAGTCTGTTCCGACTCATAGCGACCTTGTACAGGGTTTCCAAGGCTGTAAATCTTTACTGAAGGAGCTCTGGTTGCGTAGTGGTTACTAATCGGGCTGTAAACCGCAAGGTCTGCAGTTTGAAACTAGCAGATGCTCAGCGGGAGAAAGATGACGCGTTCTGCTCCCGTAAAGATTTACAGCCTCGGAAACCCTGTTCAGAGTCGCTATGGGTCGGAACCGACTCAACGGCACTTAAAACAACAACACATTTTTAGGGGAGCAGAAAGCCTCATCTTTCTCCCATGGAACAGCTGGTAGTTTTGAACGGCTGACCTTGTAGTTCACAGCCCGATTCGTAACCACTACACTACCAGAGCCCATAAAGATTTACAGCCTTGGAAACCCTATGAGGGTCGCTATGCGATGGAAGTGACTCTACGGCATACTCTAGGGCATACCACTACCACCATCATGGTAACATCATGCATGATAGAGACATGCACGAAATACTGATGCAGGAAAGAAAAAGAACTATCTCTGCTGGGAGGAATTGTGGGTGGTGCAGAGGCTAAGGACTCCTTGCTAACCAAAAAGTCAGTAGTTTCCACTCTATGGAAGACAGATATAATGGGTTAGTTAGTTAACCCATACAGTTAACTTATTATAGTAAACTATCTCCTGGCCCCCCCCTGTGAATACGCTCCTACTTCCCAATGTGATGCTTACTACATTGTTTGGGTTTTGACTGCCCTCAAAGTCAGTGCAATACATAATTCATTAGAAAGATGATAAAACTATGTACCAGAGCCTTCGTGATTTAGCATGGATAATTTCCTTTCCTTTTTGTCAGATTGCAGGTTATCAACAACCAGTCTGCCAGCTGACAAAATCAGCTTTCTAATGCATCTACCCCTGGCTGCCTTTTTTGTCTTGTCATTAATTTAGTTGGTCTCTGTCATGTAGACAAGGGTCTTGCATATAGTAAATGGAGTCAGGACTTTGGTTAGCTGGTTGGAGGTATTTCACTTTTACATAAACTCCTCATGGAATGCTCTGGAACAGGCCTTGCTTCAGCAGCCTGAGTTCCTCTTTCTGAAGACTGGTGTGTGATTGACTAATACCACTTGGATTTCAAAAAAGTAGGTTTCAGCCTTTATACAGGGTAGCCTCAAAGGATCAGTTCTTTTAAAGGGGGCATAGTCAAAACTTCCTCTTCAATTATCATTCAGATAGTGAAAAACAAGCTAGATTGTGAAAAAATCAACATCAAGTTAGTGAAGACAAAAAACAAGCCATTTTCAAAAATGTCAAACTCTTTGGTCTTGGGTAAATAGTGAGAAGCTACTTATTTGATTCTTGATAGAAAAAGGAAATTTAATTGATGTCTGTCTTTGCCTTTTAAATTTTATGAGATTGTACATCTGTGGGACTTTATTTATAATTAGCTTTCCTACTTCATTTCTGTATTTCAGATCCATTGTAATAGTTTAGAGATAAAATTTTGTCTGTGTGGAATGTTGCCAGGCTTCCCACATAATTGAATAACATCTACCATTTCTCCCAATCTCACTTTGGTCACCATTCCTCCTGGGACGTCTTCTCTGATCTCTCAAGCTAAAGACATCGCTTCCCAGGTACTGTTGTTGTTGTTGTTGTTGTTGTTAAGTGCCGTAGAATCAGTCCTAATGCATAGCAGCCCTGTATAAGGTTTCCAAGGAGTGGCTGGTAGGCTTGAACTGCCGACCAGTTCACTGTGGTTAGCAGTCTGGCACTCATCTTGTAGCACGTACTCCAGAAATGTTTATTGAATGAACAAATGTATGAATGGTGGTGGTTGTGGTGGTTACATGTCATGGAGTTGGTTCCAACTCACAGCGACCCTGTATAGGGTATTCTGAGGCTATAAATCTTTATGGGAGCAGGAAGCCTCATCTTTCTCCCACAGAACCACTGGTAGTTTGAAACTGCTGACTGGAGATTAGCAGCCTGACTCATAACCACTACACTACAAGAGCTCTGTATATATTTGGCTGTGGGCGTAAAAACCAAACAAACAAAAGCCACTTCACCAGAGATCAAGTTCTAGCTCTGGCATTTATCAAACTCATTATACATGGGGAGTTCACAAAAACAGTTCATGAAAAAATTATATTATCTTCTAATTCTATTTTTCCATGAACCTTCTGAAGTTCCCTCCTATTTTCAGAGTCTTATGTGTTCATCAAAGTACCCTGGTGGCACTGTACCAGCACTAGACTATTAACCACAGGTTACCAGTTCAAACTCACCAGCTACTCCATGGGAGAAAGATGAGACTTCCTGCTCCTGTAAGAGTTACAGCCTTAGAAACCTTATACATGGTCTCTATGAATTTGAATCTACTCAATCATGAATTTGATTTTTTACAATGTATTTATCTATAAATGGAGACAACAATATCTATGTCAAAGGGCTTTCTTAGGGCTGAGTAAGGTTCTGTGTGAAAGTTTTTGTAAACTGAAATGTATGATAAACTTTGAATCCAGAACTTGGATCTTTTCCCCTACATATTTCCTATAAACACTTACATATATTGGAAGATCTGAGCATGAAAGCCAAAATTATCTGGGAATCAGGTTTAGGGGAACCTGCCAACCATGTCCTATGTTAAATTCAATTCCACAGTGAACTCTATATGTCCCATGGCTGATTTGTAGGGAATCCCCACTGGGTAAACCAGACAGCCTAGGCCCTAGAAATCAGAGCTAAAACGAAGCAGGTACTGAGGTAAGGAGATGGCCTGTGCCTCTCATCACCTGTGCCGCTGGCCACAGTGAGAATCATCTGTGTTTTCAGATCCAAGGTCAGTGGGAGAGCTCTGACGTACTGTTCAAATGTTTTAATAGCTTTGCCAAATGACTAAGTTGAGTACAAGGTTAAGTTTATTATCTTGTCTTCCCAGGGAGCAATTTCTAGCAAAATTGGGAATAATCGTCAGGCAATGAATAATCAAAGTGTGAAAGAGATTCATTCAGAAATGATGCTCACTGTCCTCTTAATTCCACATAGCATTGAGACTGCATTAAGAAAAAGGAAGAACCTTTTATAAAAGAGAATGAGAGGGGAAAAAATGAACTAAACAGGAAATAGAGAATGTGCACATTGTGGATATTGCTGTTGAGTTACTGATCACAGTAATATTATCAGTATTTAGACACAACTCAGCATAAGGACAGCCCAAGAAAGCAAGCCAGAATCAGTCACTCAGATCTGCCATAAATTGCCTGAGTGACCTTTGACAAATTGTTTTACCTCATGTGCCCCAGGATCTTTACACAGGAGATGAAGGGTCATCCTGATCTAAATTTAGTAGAATCAGACACTGAATTTAAGGGACTAAGTTCTCCATGTGTAGTTACTGTGACTCTCTTTGTGGTTATTTGTTGTAAAATCTAGAAATGTAATTGCTTATATAAAATAGTATGTTCTATATGAGACCATATTCAATTTCACAGGCAATTGAGACAAGAAAGAGGCAAGCAAAGTCACTTGCTTGGCCACATTTGCCTGCTTCTACAACATGGCTTCTTAAGGATTCCACTATCACTACTTTCTATAGCATAAGAGCCCTGGCTCAGCTTGAATTGAGGGTTCCCTATTGATTCAAGGCATTTGAGCCATTAAATGCAAGGCCACGTGATAAAACAGGGCAGCGAGGCTCTGTGGATAGGCTGATTTTTAAGAAGTCGGGATAGACGCCAAAGTGTAACAGTCACTTAAATGATTGAGTTTACCTTTTGCGAACCTCCTGGACTCAAACTCATCCAGTGTTGAGGATGTAGAAGGAGGTATGGATTGAGAAGGAGCTACAGGAAACTGATTTTCATAATTTAGGAACTATGCCAAGAAAGCAGGATGCTAGGGCAGACCAAATGTAGCACATCTTCTCCCTCTTTATATGTTTTCTCTCAACTAGCTGCTAAAGGAAATACTGTTTTGAGTCTGTTCTGAGTCACAAAGGGAAAGGAAGACTCCTCAAGCAGACCTTTAATTGTGTCCTCAAGCAGGCCTCTAATTAGGGCTTGGAGAAGAGTCTTGTTAACAATTGGTGCCTAATTTTCTCCTTACCACTCTGTATGCTCAGCATATTAGTACAAATGATTAAGAGATCAATTAAGAGCTCTACTGCTAGCGGAATGGTTAGTGGGTCAAACCCACCCAGAGTCTTGCCTGGATATCTACTTCCAAAAGGTTACAATCTTGAGAATCTTATGGGACAGTTCTCCTGTGCACACAGGTTTAGAATCGACTCGACAGCACCTAACAACAAACGTGGATATGCTCCTAGATTTTAAGTGGCTTTAAAGTATCATGCTCATTTGTTTTCTGTCAGGTTGAATGGTCCCTATGTGTTTTGGGATTCAGGATACAACTATACATGAAAGCCCCATACTGTGGCCCATCCATCTTCTCTTCTCTTCTCAACTCGGTGTGAAGGGCTTTATACACATGGAGCAGATACCCAAATTCATCTGAATCTGTAATTCCTCCTTTAAAACAATCCCCTCTTGACCACTCCTTGGGCCAACAGTAAATATAGAAAAGCACAGCTCATCTTTGGGAGAACAGACTGAGAAAGAGAGCTAAGCAAGTCCAGAGAACTGACTTCAGGATCTCAAGTATTCAGCAGGTATCCAGAGCAAGGAAGAAAGGAGGGTAGGACTAGAATGCATGCTATCCCCTTAGGTCCTATAGACTCTGCACCCATGATAAGAGAGTTTCTGAAGAGCTATGCCTTGGGCAGGGACCATAGTTGTTAGAGTCTAAGAACAGTGGTTGAGAGTGTCAGAAATAAGTAGAAGAATCTAAGGAGATGGGGTCATTGGCACTGGGACTAGTGATACACTTCCAAACTCAAGACTGTGAAGGAAGTAGACACTTATGTGGATATGGACTACAGATGACTAAAGAATATTTATTTCATTTGCAAATGTGATGTCAGGGAAGGGAGGATCCTTCGTTGAGGTCATTACAGGTTTAAAAGACAATTTCCTAAGTGATTTCTAGTGAAAGCATAGGTTCAGATTTGTAGTCATTATGTCATTTAAAGACTAAAGCAAAAGCAAAACTTCAAGATGAAATAGCTCTTCTGCATCAGAAACATATCCTATTTGAAATCAAATTCATCATTCTTTTTCCTAAGCCTTCTTTTTCCTACTTCTCTACACTATCCTATCCCTACTAAGAGCACCCTTGTTATCCCAATAACTTGAACTCCATATCTTTCTTTGACGTCTCTGTTTCTCTCACTCTCTCACATTGAATGTTGTTATTGAGTCCCCTAGATTGTTCCTCTTCATTACATCATATGTGTCTCTATTTTTCCTGTCCCTGTTTCCATGATGCAGTTCTGGCTCTTGGTACTTCTTGTCTAGACCATTACAATAAATTCCAGTCACTTTCCACTTGAATCCAATCTAAACAACAATTCCTCCATCTTAATCTTCCCCAAATACAAACGTTTTCACATCACTTACCTTCTTAAAAAGCTTCAGTGGCTCATCATTTAGATGATTCAAAAATGCATCTAAATTCTTATCATGGTATTAAGTCTTCCACCACCAGCCCCAGCTGAGCTTTCTAGACAGCATTTGTTTATTTTTCTATAATACAAAAAAAATTTTTTAATAACTATAGAAAATGTATGGAA
The DNA here is from genome assembly GCF_000296735.1 of Chrysochloris asiatica. Taxonomy (NCBI): domain Eukaryota; kingdom Metazoa; phylum Chordata; class Mammalia; order Afrosoricida; family Chrysochloridae; genus Chrysochloris; species Chrysochloris asiatica. The sequence continues at coordinate 9,917,917 of NW_006408588.1, read as the reverse complement.
CATATAGCAAAATTTTAAAAATAAAAGAAATCTTAACTTTAATATTACGATTCAAAGGAGAGTCAGAGAAAAAAAGGAAGAGCCCCAGTGAGATGGATTGGCAAAGTGGTAGCATCAATGGGCTCAAGCATGGCAACAATTGTGAGGTTAGCCTAGGACTGGGCAGTGTTTCATTTTGTTGTGCATAGGGTCGCTGTGAGTTGGTTCCGACTTGATGGCACCTAAAAACAACAACATATATTTATAAAAATGGAAACATCTTGCTTTTTGCATCTAATCATGTATCAATAGTATTTGTTCAAATACTTTTTGATCAATATTATTTGTGCATAAAAATAATATTTAATTGTTCTGTATTATGTGTTGTAGACTCCTAGTATGATACTGTGGGTTAATGTGCTTGACTGCAAAGTCATTTTTAACTTCAATTTTGGTGGTTCAAGCTCACCAGCTGCTCCTCAGAAACCCTATACAGGGTTGCTATGGCTTAGAACTGACTCAAGGGCACTTAACAACAACAACAACAATGTGTTGTACTGGCTCAAAAATGTTTATGATCTGTTCTAATATAATTAGACTATTTTTGTTGTAAAACACGTATAAAATATACACAAGCATGAATAAATAAACAAGTAAGTTTATTTCATATGCATATTACGTAAAAGTAACTATTGTGATATGTTTTGTTGCTAGGTACCATCTAGTCCATTTTGACTCCTAGCAACCCCATGTGACAGAGTAAAGCAGTCTCATAGGAGTTTTGGTTTGGTTTGGTTTTTGGCTCTAATTTTGATGAAAGCAGAATGCCAGGTTGAGAGGAGACAAGGATCTTCCTCTAGAGATGACAAAGAGCAAAAACGCTGTACTAGAGCTGCTACTCTGAACTTGGACCTTAGTCTCCTGGTGTGGAGCTGTAGGAACAGCATTGGATTGAGAACCACAGGTCAGTGGTTCACACACACCAGCTGCTCCTCCGTAGCCCTGTACAGCTTCGTTATGAGTGGAAACAACAAAAACAAACTGTGAGAAAATAAATTTCTATTTGTTAAATCCACTTGTGGGACAGTCATTGCAGGACATTGCACTTCATAGAGACAGTACCGGGACAGGCAGAGTCACACAACACTAGGCAGACTCTGTGCCTTGTGAATGGAAAAAAATAATATTAACTAAATATGGGCAAAGGAGATCCTAAGAAGCCGAGAGGTAAAACGTCATCTTATGCATTTTTTGTGCAAACGTGCTGGAAGGAGCACAAGAAGAAAGCACCCAGAGGTTTAAGTTATCGACTCAGATTTTTCCAAGACATGTTCTGAGAGGTGGAAGACCATGTCTGCTAAAGAGAAAGGAAAATTTGAAGACATGGCAAAGGCAGACAAGGCCTGTTATGAAAGAAAGATGAAAACCTATATCCCGCCTAAAGGGGAGACAAAAAAGTTCAAGGATCCCAATGCACTCAAGAGACCTCCTTTGGCTGCCTTCTTGTTTTGTTCAGAGTATCGCCCCCAAATCAAAGGCGAGCATCCCAACCTATCCATTGGTGATGTTGCAAAGAAACTAGGAGAGATGTGGAATAATACTGCTGCCAAAGACAAACTTCATTATGAGAAGAAGGCTGCTAAGCTGAAGGAGAAGTACGAAAATATATCGCTGCCTACTGGGCTAAAGGAAAGCCCGATGCAGCCTAAAAGGGAGTCATCAAGAATGCCTTAAAAATAATAATAATAATAATAATAAAAAAGTCCAATCAAAACAGTGGCTTTCATGGCAATCTGCTGGGTCAGATAAATTCAATGCAGAGAGGTAAGCTCAGAAGGCTGTGTCAACCATTTTGGGGGCTTCCAAAGGTATAATTCTGAAAGATTTTCTCCAAGGACACTAGATAATGAAGGAGGTTTATTATCAAAAAGTTATAAGAAACTTTTTAGAAAAAAGCCAGTAAAGTTGGTCCAAGTTAAGTTTTTTTCCATCACAACATTCAGCAAGGCTTGCAAGGGCTGACTTACAAAAGTTTCATTGGGAAACCTTGTCCCCATAACCACAGCCCAGATCTTGTCACTTCAGACTTCTTTGTTGTTGTTGTTGTTGTTAAGTGTCATAGAGGCAGTTCTGACTCATAGTAACCCTGTGTAGGGTTTCTGAGGAAGGGCTGGTAGGTTTGAACCACCAACCTTGTAGTTAGCAATCCAGTGCTTATCCTAAAGTACCATACCAGGTCACTAAATGTTTTATTCCCAAAACTCAAAAAAGCCTTAAAATAAACATGATTTGAGTCCTTTGAGGATACTGAAACTGTAGTTTTGAAGTGCTGTAAGTCAAAAAGTACAAAATACTTTGGGGAAGGAGATTCAAATATGAATTTCTTCTAATCTGTTGGCCAGGTAGCTGTCTTTCCAACTTTTTGGCATACATGAGTGAGTGCCTCCAGTGCTGCATCAGTTTGTTAAAATATTTCTATTTGTATTCCACCAATTCCCAGGACTGTGTTCTTTGCCCAATGCCTTCAGTGAACACTGGACTTCTTCCTTCAGTCTCTTGAGTATATGATACCATATTATAGGCTGAGGATGGGCTTACATGCTTTCTATGGTGATATTTTTAACTATTCCTTTCTCTCCCCCTCTCCATCTTCTTTTGATACTTCTTGCATTGTTCAATATTTTGTCAAAAGAATCATTCAGTATTGCTAGTCAACGCTTGCATTTTTTCCTCAGTTCTTTCAACTTGAGAAATGCTGAGTGTGTTCTTCCCTTTTGGTTTTCTAACTCCAGATCTCATAGTCTGCAATGTGGTCCATAGCTTGTCATGATCCAAACAGTTGAAGCCTTGCATATTCAATAAAGCAGAGGTAAACATCTTTCTGGTATTCTCTGCTTTTAGCCAAGATCCATTTGATGTCAGCAATGATACCCCTTATTCCATGTCCTAGTCTGAATCCAGCTTGAACCTCTGGAAGTTCTTTGTCAATGTACTGCTGCAGATGTTTTTGAATTATCTTTAGGAACATTTTACTTTGCATGTGGTATTAGTGATATAATTGTACCAGCACTCTTTATTAAATATTCCTTTCCTCCCACTGATCTACAATGACTGTTCCAACAAGTTTCCATCTATTAACTGGTTTGTTCCTGTGCTTTCTACTCAAGATTTTCCTTGTCCATTTGTATTTACTTGTGTCAATATCACACCACCTGAATAGCTAAACTGAACCATGAGAAAATGCTAATAATCATTTTCGACCAAAAAACTTTCTTATGATTCAAAATTAATGCCATAGTTATATAATAGTACTTGTTATGAAAAATTCCATCCCTTACTTTCCCTATTCATATTTTTCCTCTTTAGGAACATCTTGGTTATTCTTGACCCTTTTGTCTTTTAAAGAAATTTTAAAATCAACTTGTTAAGTTATATGGAAGAACATGTTTAGTAGTTTAATTTGAAGTTGCACTCACTTTACAGTTTGAGAACTTACATCTATGGGACATTGCACCTATGACTTTCCATTTATTTAGGCATTTAATGTTTTACAGTGAACTTCAGAAATGTTCTCAATAAATGGGTCTCACATTTTCTAGCATGTTATTTTCATGCAATATTTTAGTTCTGTCATTTTCAAATTACAATAATTGATTTGTGCACTAGGTAGCATAGTGAATTATGATTTGGACTGCTAACCTCAAGGTCAGTAGTATGACTCTCCCAGCTGTTCTGAGTGAGAAATATGAGGCTTTCTGCTCCCATTAAAAGTTACAACCTTGTAAACCCTATACAGGGTCACTATCTGTTGGAACCAACTCCACACCACATAATCACTACTACCACCTTTGCTGTTGTTATGGATCATTGTGTCAGTTCTTACTCATGGCAACCCAACGCACAACAGAATGAAACACTTGCCTGGTCCTGTGCCATCATCACAACTGTTGATACTTTTGAGTCCATTGTTAAAGTCACTGTCAATTCATTCCTTTGAGTGTCTCCTCTTTTTCGTTGATCTTCCATTTTACCAACTATGATGTCCTTCTTCAAGGCTTGGTCCCTCCTGAAAACGCATCCAAAGTATGAGAGAAGAAGTCTCATCATCCTGACTTCTAAGGTTGCATTTCATCCAACACAGATTTGTTTGTTCTTCTGGCAGTCCATGGTACTTTTAATATACTTTTCCAATACCATAATTCAGATGATTGTTCTATGGTCTTCCTTTGACTTCTTGACTGATGCTTCCTTGTGTGTTGATTGTGGATCCAAGCAAAATGAATTCTTTGACTGTTTTCTCCATAGATTGTGATGTTACTTATTGCTTCATTTGTAAGGATTTTTGTTGTCTATACACTAAAGTGCAATCCATACTTGAGACTGTAGTCAATGATCTTCACCAGTAAATGTTTTCAATCCTTCTCACTTCTAGCAAGCAACTTTACCTGCATATTTCAGATTGTTAACAAGTCTTCTTCCAATCCTGATATCACACTCTTCTTCATATACTCTAGCCTCTCGAATTACTTGCTTAACATACAGCTTGAATAAGTATAGTGAAAAGATAAAACCCTGGCTTTTAACTTTTCTGATTTTAATTGACTTAGTGTCCTTTGTTCTATCTAATAACTACTTCTTCATCTAAGCACAAGTACCTCATGAGCACAATTAAGTGTTTTGGAATACCTGTTCTTTGCAATGTTAGCCATAATTTGTCATGATCCACCCAGTCAATAAATAAAGCACAAGTAAACATTCTTGCTGGTATTCTCTGCTTTCAGCCAAGATCTGTCTGAAGTCAGCAATGATATCCTTTGTTCCATCTCCACTTCTGAATTTGGCATGAATTTCTGATGGTTCTCTGTTGATGTAGTGCTGCAACCATTTTAAAATTATCTTTAGCAAAATTTTATTTGCATGTAATGCTAATGACTCCCGCATTCCTTTGTGTCACATCCCTTTGGAATGGGCACAGGTATGGATCTTTTCCAATCAGTTGACCAAGTAGCTGTCTTCCAAATTTATTGGCATAGATGAGGGAGCACTTCCTGTACTGAATCAGTTTGTTGAAAGATTTCATTTTGTATTATATCAATTCCTGGATGTAATTTATCTTATTTATCTCCAATGTCCTCAGTGCAGCTGGGACTTCCTCCTTCAGTATCATTGGCTCTTGATCTTATGCTACCTTTTGAAATGGTTGAACATCAACCATTTCTATTGGTACAGTGACTCTGTGTATTCCTTCCATCCTTATTTTGTGTGTGCGCTTTCTCCATCATTAGGTATCTTGACCATAAAATCCTTCAATATTGAAAGTCAAGGCTTGAAATTTTCCTTCAGTCCTTTCTGCCTGAGAAATGTTGAGTATGTTCTTCCTTTTGGTTTTCTAAGTCCAGGTCTTAGCACATTTCATTACAATATTTTACTTTTATCTTTCCTAGCTGCCCTTTGAAATATTCTACTCAGCTCTTTAATTTCCTCATTTATTCCATTTGCTTTAGTTCCTCTATACTCCAGAGCAAGTTTCAGAGGCTCTTCTGACATCATTCTGGTATTTTCTTTTTTCCTATCTTTTTAATGACCTTTTTCTTTCTTCCTGTTTGATGTTCTTGCTGTCATCCCACAACTCTTCTCTTCATTAGTGTCTGATGAGTCAAATCTGTTCTAAATATGGTCTCTTAATTCAGGTGAAATATGTTCAAGGTCATATTTTGACTCTCACGGACTTGTTTTAATGTGCTTCAGCATCATCCTAAACTTGCATATGAGCAATTGATGGTCTGTTCCACAGCAGGCTCCTGGCCTTGTCTTGGCTGATGATATTGAGCTTTTCCACCATCTCTTTCCACAGATGTAGTCAACTTGCTTCTTGTATATTCCATCTGGTGAGATCCATGTGTACAGTTGCCATTTATGTTGTTTAAAAAAAGGTATTTGTAATAAATAAGTCATTGATATTGCAAAATTCAGTCATGCGATCTCCAGCATCATTTCTATCACCAAGGTCATATTTTCCAACCACTGATCCTTCTTCATTGCTTCCATCTTTTGCATCCCAATCATGAACAATTGTCAATGCATCTTGATTGCATGATTGATCAATTTCAGGATGAAGGAGTTAATAGAATTCTTCAGTTTCATCATCTGTTGCTGTAGAAGATTGTGTGCAAATTTTATTAATAGTGGTATTAAATAGTCTTTCATTTGTTGTTGTTATGTGCTGTTAAGTCAGTTCCAATTCACAGAAACTCCATACAGGTTTCCAAAGAGCAGCTGATGGGTTTGAATAACCAACTTAGTGCTTCACAGTTCAGAGCTTATCCTACAGTGCCGCACCAGATATTCTTTTAGGATTTTGAAATGCTCATTTGATGATAAATACGACAGCATTCTTCTTTAATTTGATGCTCAAGGCATAGTAAATCAGATGATTATCTGAACCAAAATTGCCAATAAAATAGTCCATTTCAGCTCATTAAAGCCTAATGAGCTGGATGGCACATAACAAAAGCCTAGGATATCAAGTCATATGTGTTACATTTCATTTTGGACAACTTACCATTTTCCTAGATTCATATTTTGTACAATCTATGCTCCAATGATTAATGGATATTTTCAGCTGTCTCTCCTCATATTGAATAGTGCTCCATTAGCATGAAGGACCAGAAAGCTTTGCTCCATTCATGTCATTATGGTCAAATCTACTTTGAGGAGGCAGCTCTTCCCAGTTGTATTATGAATGACTTCAATCTAAGGGGCTCAACTTCCAGCACTATATCTGACTATGTCCTACTGCTATTCATCTTTTCATCTGTTGGCACTAAATCTTACATTGTTCCACTGCTATTCACAGGTTTTCAGTGGCTAAACTTACAGATGTAATCCACCTCTCCTTCGTCATAGTCCGGCATCGTATGGAAGTTCAGCTGAAACCTATCTACCCAGGTGACTCAGCTGCTACTGAAAATATCAACAGCAAAGCTTCCAGCATGATAACAACACACAAACCACCACAATATGACAAACTGACATTCAAGTAGTAGTTAACCTACATAGTTATCAATTTACTTGCTCTCCATTTCTTCTTGCATGTTAGACCCTTCTCATGAACTGTGTTTATTTCTTTCTGAATTTATTTCTTAACGTCATTTAGTAGAGGTTTGTTATAGATAAACATTGTCTTTATTATTTTATTTTCTTCATCTACAAATGTCTTTCTTTGAATCTTGTTCCTCAAAGAAAATTGTGCAGAAATATAATTACAGATTGACTATTATTTTCTCTGAACCATTTGAGGATATTCTACTGGTGTTTCCAATATTGTTAGTGAGAATCTACTGGTAGCCTGTTGTCCACATTTAAGTGTAATTTTCTTTGTCTCTGGATTTTTTTTAGGTTTTGTCATTGAAATTTTGATACTTCACTACCATGTACTGAAATATGGACTTATTGTATTTAATATTCCTGGTATTTGTTGTGCTTCCTGAATGGAAAAGACACGACTTTCATGGAATCTGAACATCATGACCTCTTTAAATATTGACTAGTCTCTATTTCTTTCTTAAACAACTTTCATGTATGAATAATAAAATTATTGAAATTCAAAATTCAGTGGATTGGTTAAATGACAGATTCAATATAACTAAAGAGAACATTCGTAAGATGTCTCTGAATATACAAGATACCTTCGATTCATAAGATATAATCTGAAGAAAATAAAAGTCATGAAGCATGAATGAAATGGAGAAGAAAATGTTAGAGATTTAGTGAGTAGATTCATAATGATGTGCATATGTCTATTTAGAGTTAACAAATGAAAAAAAAAAAAAAAAAAAAAGAAAAAATAGAGAGTAGTCAATATTCAAAGAGATCATGATACTCAGATTCCATGAAAGTCATGTCTTTTCAATATCGGAGGTGCTAATTCATCAATGCCAATAAATGTGGAAGGCACTTGAATTTAGAGAGTTATCTCATGAACAGATTTTATACATTAGACACTAAGGACTTAAGACCAAAAAGTTGTAGGGTGAGATCAAAACCATCATACAGGAAGAAAGAAAATGATCATTAAAAAGACAGGAAAGATAGAAAAGACTAAAATGGATGTCACAAGAAACTGAAATTTTTTCATGAACATAAAGAAGCTAAAGAGACTGGAAGAAATGAAAACATAAAAGAACTGAACAGAAAATCTCAAAGGTCAGCTTGAGAAGACAAAGTCAAGTATTATAATGAAATGTGTTATGACCTGTAGTTATAAAAACAAAAGGAAAGAACAACCTGAAAGAACTGATGAAAAAATCCAAGCCTCAGCTTCCAATATTGAAGTATTCTATTGAATGGTGTAAAAAGTATAAAAATACACAGGGTCACTCTACCATAAAGAAATGATTGATGTTGAACCATTTCAAGAAGCAGCATTTGATCAAGAACTGATGATACTGTAGGAAGAAGTCTAAACTTCAGTAAAGGCTACTGGTGATTTTAAATGGGGTCCAGGAATTGACTGAATATAAATTGAAATGTTTTAATAACATGCTGCATTGGAGGTGCTCATTCATCAATGTTAAGAAATTCAGAAGACAACTGCCAGGCCAAACATTTGGAAGAGATTCAAATTTGTGTCCATTCAAATGAAAGGTGACCCAATGGGATGTGGAAATCATCAAACAAAGAATACCATAAAAAGTTTACTTGAGCTTTATTGACTGTTCAACTATGTGGATTATAACAAACTATGGATAACTTTGAGAAGACTGGGTATTCCAGAACAATTAATTGTGCTAATGAGGAACATATACATAGATATGAGGTAGTCATTCAAACAGAACAAGGGAATGCTGAATAGTGTAAAATCAGGAAAGGCGTGTGCCAGAGATGTATCCTTTCACCATACTTATTCTATATGTATGCTGAGCAAATAACCTGAGAAAGAGGATTCTATGAACAGAAACATGGCATCAGGATTGGAGGGAGGCTCATTAACCACCTGCACTTTGCAAAAGGAATAATCTGCTTTGCTAGAAGTCTAGGTCTCCCAGGACGTCCTGGAACAAGATCTACCAGGCCTGCTCTGAATTGCCTTCCTTGGGGATTTTACATGAGAAAGAAATAAGCTTCTGTGTTTTCAATTCAGTACTTTTTGTTTTTGTTTTTTTCTGTTCCTCCCAGTCAAACCTACTGCTAATTAGTATAATCTACAATGGTATTTTCCCTCTCCTATATGAAAAAGGAATACAAGAAGAAAAATAAGATACATAGGTGTAATGCTATAGGGACATCTTTTTATAGACTAAAGTAGGAGAGGCACCAGTCAAAAAAAGAAATTTTAAGAGTCTGAGTGTCAAATGCAATTGAAATATGAAGGGTGAGGACTGAAAAAAAATGACTCCTGGATTTCTCTAGATCAGAAGAAGGTCATGGTGACTTTAGAGGGCTGTTTCTAAAGAGTGACTAAGAAGCCAGTGAAGTAACACTGTACTTAAGGGATTATTGCCACTTGCACGTTACTTGGAGTCCTTCCAGCGCCATAAAAAGCCAGCATACAAATGTACGTTTGGTATTTCTGGGCTATGGGTGTGACTAGGTATACCTGAATCATCAAGAAATAGAAATAGCTCTTACCCAGTAAATTTCTTAATGTTTTCCACAATCATGGCACACCCAGTAGAATGTGCCTGGTCACCAGGATGGTGACTGCCAATTCCATTGGGTTTCAACCGAACCCTGTTTCTAACTGTATAAGGGGATTCTTTTCATTTCAGACTTTAGATGGTAAATTTTAAGCCATGAGAAACTGCATAGGTTACTATTAGTAATATATTTATCTATGAATATAAAAAGGAGCTCTGGTAGCGTAGTGGTTACGAATCGGGCTGCGAACCTTAAGGTCAGCGGTTCGAAACTACCAGCTGCTCCGCGGGAGAAAGATGAGGCTTTCTACTCCCGTAAGGATTTACAGCCTCAGAAACCCTGTACAGGGTCGCTATGGGTCGGAACCGACTCGATGGCACTTAACAACAACAACAACAACAATGAATATAAAAGCGTTTGTGTCTGAAAACCCAAACCAACCCCAAACCAACTGCTGTCCGGTCAATTCTGACTCAGAATCAACACAGGACAGGGTAGAACTACTCCAAGAGGTTTCCTAGACTGTAAATCTTTATGGGAACAGTTAGTTGCATCTTTCTCTCATGGAATGACTTGTGGCTTTGAACCACTAACTTTTCATTTATAAACTCGGTGCTTAGCCACTGAACCCCTAGGACTCCCCATACAAGTTATTAAACCTGTTGTTAAGTGACACTGAGTCAGTTCCAACAACAGAATGAAATACAGACTGGGGACTGCACCACTGTCACAACTGTTTGAGTCCATTGTTACTGCCACTGTGTCTATCCATCTTGTTGGGAGTCTTCCTCTTATTCATTGTCCCTCCACTTTATCAAGCATGTTGTCCTTCTCCAAAGACTGATCCCAACATGTTCAAAATACGAGAGACAATCTGTCATGATTCTTGCTTCTAAGGAGAGTTCTGAGTGTACTTCTTCCAAACACAGATTTGATTGTTCTTCTGGCAGTCCATGGTACTTCGAAAATTCTTCAATAACACCATAATCAAAATGCATTGATTCTTTAGAGTTTTTTCTTATTCATTGTTCCACTTTCACATGCATATGTTGCTAGATGACAGCACTGACTCCTAGCAACCTCATGCACAACAGAACGAACCACTGCCTGGTCCCACGTCAATCTGACAATAGCTGCTAAACCTGAGCCCACTGCTGCCGCCACTGTGCTAAATCCATCTCATTGAGGGTTTTCCTATTTTTCTCCAACCCTCCACTTTACCAAACATGTTATCATTCTTCAGGGACTGGTTCCTCCTTACAACGTGTCCGAAGTATGAGAGACCAAGTCTGACCATATTGGCTTCCAAGGAGCATTGGTTTGTTCTTTTGGCAGTCCATGGTACTTTTAATATTCTCCTCCAACATCAGTCACATGCATATGAGGTAACTAAATATATCACAGCTAGAGTCAGGCACACCTTAGTCCTCAAAGTGACACTTTACTTTTGAACATTTAAAAAAGGACTCTTGCAGCAGATTTTCCCACCGTATTATGTTGTTTGATTTCTTGACTGCTGCTTCCATAAGTGGTGATTGTGGATCTATATAAAATAAGTGTTTGACTATTTCAATATTTTCTCTATCATGATGTTATTTTTTTCGGTCCAGTTATAAGGATTTTTGTTTTCTTTACATTGAGGTACAATCCATACAGAAGGCTATAGCCTTTGTTCTTCATTAGCAAGTGTCCACATCACTTCCAGCAAACAAGGTTTGATCATCTGCACATGTTGTTGTTATTAAAGTGCCTTCAAGTCTGTTCCAACTCATGACAACTTTGTATAGGGTTTCTGAGAAGCAGTTGATGGGTTTGAACGACTGACCTTGAGATGGTTAAAAAATGTTCCTCCAAACCTGATGCCATGTTCTTCCTCATTTACTCCAGCTTCTCTGATTATTTGCTCATCATATAGATTGGATGTTCTTGTTGTTAGGTGCTATCGAGTTGGTAGTGACTCATAGTGACCCTATGTACAACAGAACAAAACAGTGCCCAATCCTGGGCCAACCTCACAATTGTTGCCACGCTTGAGCTTATTTATGTTGCCACTTTGCCAGTCCGTCTCTCTGGGGCTCTTCCTCTTTTTCTCTGACCATCTGCCTTTCCAAACATGATATCCTTCTCCAGCAACTGGTCCCTCCAGACAATATATCCGAATGTATGTGGGATGAAGTTTGGCTGTCTTGGCCTCCAAGGAGCTCTCTGGCTGCAATTCTTCCAAAACGGATCTATTGGTTCTTTTGTCAGTCCATGGCACTTTCAATTTTCTCCTCCAACACCATAACTCAAAAGCATCAATTCCTCTACGGTCTTCCTTATTCACTGTCCAGCTTTTGCATGCATATGAGGTTATTGAAAATACCATGGCGTGGGTCATGCATACCTTAGTCTGACATCTTTGCTCTTCAACATTTTAAAAAGTCTTGTGCAACAGATTTGCCTAATGCAATACGTTGTTTGATTTCTTGACTGCTGCTTCCATGAGTGTTGATTGTTGATGCAAGCTAAGTATGTTAAAGGATGAAAGCCTAGTGCATACATACCTTTTCTGATTTTAAAACATTCAGTAGTACCTGTTTTGTTCAAACAACTGCCTCTTGGTCTGTGTACAGATTCTTCGTGAACACAATTAATTGTTCTGAAATTCTCATTCTTCGCAATGTTATCCATAGTTTGTTATGATCTACAGTCCAATGCCTTTGAATAATCAATAAGACAGATGTAAGCATATTTATGGTACTCTCTGATGTCTGCAATGATATCTCTTATTCCATATACTCTTTTGAATGTGGCTTGGATTTCTGGCAGGTCCCTGTTGATGTACAGATGTAGCCATTTTTTAATTATCTTAAGCACAATTTTACTTACATGTGATGTTAATGATTTTATTTGATGATTTTTGCATTTTGTTGAGCCACTTTTCTTTGTTATGGGAACAAATATGGATCTCTTCCAATTGGCTCACCTGGCAGCTGTCTTTCAAAATTTCTTGGTATAGATGAGTGAGCAACTTTGGTGCTACATCAGTTTGTTGAATCATTTCAATTTGTATTCTGTAAATTCCTGGATCCCTGTTTGTTTGTTTTTTGCCAGTGCCTTTAGTGCAGCTTAGACTCTTCCTTCAATACTGTCCATATGGTACTCTAGAAATGGGTGAACATTGAATAATTATTTTTGGTACAGTGACTCTGAGTATTCCTTCTATCTTCTATTGATTCTTCTTGCATCTTTCAATACTTTGCTCACAGAATCCTTCAGTATTTCAATTCAAGACTTGATTTTTTTTCTTCAGTTTGTTCAGCTTAAGAACTGCTAAGTGTATTGAATGTTCTCAACATTTTGCAATAGTTTATAAAAAAAAGCAGTCAATGTGAGTCTTTTCTGACTCATGGAAACCCCATGTATGTCAAAGTAGAACTATGTTCCATGGGGTTTTTAATGGTTGATGTTTTGGGAAGTAGATTATCTTGGCCTTTCTTCTGAGGTGACTCTGAGATGACCTGAACATCCAACTTTTTGGTTAGTAGCCCAACATGTTAACCTTTTGTACCACCTACGGAGACTCCTACAGTGGTTTATGGTAGGATATTACACTATGCATCTTATTCTAGTTAATCTTCTTTTTGGCAAAACTGTCTAATAAAGACTGGATTGCTAACCACAGGGTTGGCAGTTCAAACCCACCAGCACTCTTCAGAAATGCTATACATAGTTGCTATGAGTCAGAGCCAACTCAACAGGCAACAACAGGTGACTAAATGAATAAATAATAATGAATACTTAACCAATGTAAAAATTGGAAAAAGATACATAGTTCCCTTTTTAAATGTCCCAACACAATGTATATGCTAAGGATATTTTTTGTTTGTTTGTTTCAGTTATGGGAAGTATATGAGAGGAAGTCAAAAAGTGTTGCTACCAAGGTTCTAGTTCATACATGTATGGGTTTATTCTAAATAAAACATGTTTAACAATTCTGCAATCGCAGGATGGTTTCAGACAAGCTTTCAGTATTACATGTATCTTCATCTTGTTGTTGTTATTAAGGGCTAGCGAGTTAGTTCTGACTCATAGCAACGCTGTATGGGTTTCCAAGGAGCAGCTGGTGAGTTTGAACAATCAAGCTTTCAGCTAGCAGTCCAGTGCTTATCTTTCAGTGCCACACCAGGTCTTGTTAGGGTAACTTCAAAAAAATAGTCCAATCAAAACAGTAATGTCCAAGCGAATCTGTTTCACCAGTTAAATTGGGAAAGGGACACCTAAATTTAAGTTATAAATTCAGTGAAATTTAAGGCAGAGAGGTGAGCTCAGAAGTCTATGACAACTGCTCTTTGGGATTCCATAGGGGTAATCATGGCAGATTTTCTTCAAGAGCACAAGACAATCATGAAAGCGTATAAGAATAAGTTTAAAGAAAACTGAAAAACACATTGGTGTGAATAAGGCTGGGAAAGTTTCATGAAGGATTTTTTTTTTTTTTTCCAGTTAGAACACTGCATCTGCTCATTCTTCAAGGGTACCAAGAGCTGTCCTACCAGAATTTCATTGGAAGCCTTATGATCTCCACCCTACAGTGCTGATCTTGCCCCCATTCAGACATCTTTTTGTTTCCAAAACTCAATTAACATTTAAAAGCAAAACAATTTGAGTCCTTCAAGGATGGTACAGTGTAAATTGAAGAGCACAGAATTCTGAGGGGAAGGTTAGAGTGTTGGAAACATTGCCTTCAAAAGTGTACAAACTAGGTAGAGCGTATTGTGAAACAATAGCTCCACACTTCCATATTTATGTTTAATAAAGATTTCTATTCTATAGCAATACTTTTTTACTTTCCATTGTAATGTTTCTTCTCAATTGCTTCCAAAGGTCCTTCTAACTGAAGTTTAATTACAAAACTTCAAGGATTTAAGTTTTAGTACATCAATATATCTGGTCATTGTTGTTGTTAAGTGCCGTTGAGTCAATTCTGACCCATAGCAACCCTGTATGGGATTTCTGAAGAGCAGCTGGTGAGCTTGAACTGCAGACCTTGCAGTTCAAATGGCTTTGCAGTCTGGTGCATTAACCCACAGCACCACACCAGGAACTCCAAGATATCTGGTAGATGCCTGCATATTTTGACTTTTAATCTATCAGCTACATGGTTAAGTTCTTATAGCCTAGAAGCCCTATATTATGCATAGTCTCTCAATGCAATTGCTTTATAGCTAATATAACATTTGTTGGTAGTTGTATTTTAGTTATTTAAGCATTTGACCACTCAAGAAAGTGAAGACTACAAAGACAAACAACACATAGCTCTCATGCTCAGTTCTTTCACCTTTCACTGAATTGAATGATCCCAAGGATTATTTGGAGTCCTGGTGGGGTACTGTGGGTAATGCACTAGACTCCAAAGTCGGTTTGAACCACAAGGTCAATGGTTCAAGCTCACCAGCTGCTAGTTGGAAAGCCTGTACAGGGTTGCTGTGAATCGGAATCGACTCAATGGCACTTACCAACAACTGACGACCAAAGGATTAATGACATATTTTAGTGTCTTTGATTGTTGACTGGATTGGACTCATTAGTCACAACTAGTGAACACTTAGTAAATACATATTGACTTAGTAAATGAAAGATGATCCATTTTTTTCTCTATCTAAATGCTGCCCATAATTCTAGTTAAACTCAAATCCTGTGAAAAGCCATGGAGTCTCTTATGAGAGCTCTATTCATAGGTCTCTTCCTTCCTCTGACTTTTTGTTCAAAACCAATTACTTGTCAGGACACCCCTATGTTTTTGTTTACCCCTTACTATTGTTGTTGCTTTCTTAAGTACTGTAGTGTCAGTTCTGAATTGTAGCGATGCTGTATAGGGTTTCCCAGGAGCAGATGGTGGGTACGAACTACTGATTTTGTGGACTGCAGTCCAGTTCTGATCTTCCTGAGTATGTTGTAGCTGTTAAATGCCATCGAGTTGGTTCTGACTCATAGTGACCCTGTATAGAGTTTCCAAGGAGTGGCTGGTAAGTTTGAACCATGGACCTTGTGGTTCAAACAGACCTGTGGTTCAGTGCTTATCCTATAGTGCTACACCAGGAATCCATGTTAAAAACAATGATCATTAAGTTAACTTCTGCTCTTTTTGTATATTCCCAGCACTTAATTTATTCTTGTTCTGGTAATATTCACTACCCCCACGGTTGCAGGATGGATACAACACAAAATAGTGCAATCAGAGTTTTCCCCTGTATATACACTCAAACTACACCTGGAGAAAAAACACCTGCTTTGCTTTCAGTCAGAAACTTAAGAATGCAAGTTAGGCACTTCTCCCACTTAGGCCACCCAACATAAAGAGCAATTAGTCTGAGAGACAGAAATAAAAAAACAGATTCCCAAAAGGGGCAGAGCTAAGACTAGCAAGTACTGAGAATATGTAAATCCCTGGATACACCTTTAGGCTACCTCTGAGGCAAGTTTCACACCTGTCAGATCCAGGGATTAGTTATGTGAGACAATAAATTCTACTTTTTATAAGATTAATTTGAGTTTGTCACTCCTAAAGTCTTGATTAATTCATGACAGCTTCTTTGAGGGACTGATATTACTAGCGATAGGCCTTTGTACCCTTTTGTATCACACTAAGCACAGGGTTCTAGAAGTAACAATAACTCAACAAATATTTATAAAAGTAATGATTCTTTAAAATTTCATGATCATCCTAGAATATTATGCAGGATATTACAAATGCTAATGTAATTGTGGGTAGGGTGTGGACCAATAAACACATCATGAAAATAATGAAGAAATTAAAGATACCAAGGATTTCATTCTACTTGGATCAACAATCAACACCCATAAAAGCAGCAGTCAAGAAATTAGATGACATATCGCCTTGGGGAAATCTGTGGAAAAGACTTCTTTAAAGTTCTGAAAAGCAAGGATGGAACTTTGACGACTAAGATGTGCCTGACCCAAGCTCGGGTCTATTTAATCACCTTATATGCATATGAAAATTAAACAGTAAAAAACAAGAAAGAAGAATTGATGCATCTGAATTGTGGTTTTGGCGAAAAATATTGAGCATGCCGTGGGTTTCCAAAAGAACAAACAAATCCATCTTGAAACAAATACAATCTACATGTTCTTTAGAAGTGATGATGGCAAGACTTAGTCTTAATTGAGACATGTTATCAGGAGGGACCAATTGCTAGAAAAGGACGTCATTTTTGGTACAGGATCAGCAAAAACAAGAGCAAGCATCAATGAAATAGCCTCATAAAATAGCCACAACAATGGATTCAAGCATATCAGAGATCATAGGGATGGAGAACTAGAAAAATATATCATTCAACTGTACATGTTTGCCGTGATTTGGAGACCACCTATCAGCAGCTAGCAACAAACAACAAATAATGAGCAAATTCAGAGTTTCCAGAGCAATGAATACTATGGTAATGGCCTATTTTCAAGACCAAACTGCATATATATAATCATGTTCCAAATATATTCCTTTTCATTAATAAGTTGTTGCCTCCCTAAAATATTTGTATCCTTTGCATCCATCATATTGGAAAGTGCTTAATAAAAATATATTCAGGCTAATATACTATCAGTCATATAACAAATTATACACAGCACACAGAGTGCTACTTATTGCTTTAAGCAACTTCCTGGGAAGTTTATTTATTGCATTTAGAGACAGTCAGAGATAAATATAACAAAGTAGAAGCTTGGTCCACAGTCTCTTAAGCAGGCCCTGTTCCATGAATTCTGTTTGTGCCTTGTTCATGAATATGGAAAGCACCTGAAGACTTTCTTTTAACTTTCTTGTCTTGATTTCCTTGAAGACGCTGACACACAGTATGAGATTAAAATAACCTGGCACCACTGGCTATTTTGCCCACGAATACCAAGGAGTAAATATTAGAATGATGGATTCTCGTTCCCTTGTCAACCATGAATGTGCTCCAGGCTGGGGCAAGGTCTAGAGAGAGCAATTTAAAAATAAACAAATAAACCCAAAGAGTAACTTTATTCTTTTATTCAAAGTTTATTAAAATACAAGAACAAATTGTAAAAGCACACATACCACACAGCACCAAAATAATAACACACTTTCTACTCACAATCTCCAAAGCATTTCTGTTTCTGCAACTGAGAAGTAGAGATAATGCACACATGCATCCTCACCACATTTACCCAGTACTCATAACATCAAACTCGAAGATTCTCCCTGCTAGCAAGACTAAGATGGGGAGAGGCAAACCAATGTGACTACATCCAACCACTGACTGAGTCGATGCCTCTTTCATCAGCAGTTATCATTTGCACACTAGTAGCCTCTTCACATCCCAGTCTTCCCTTTGGGAGCCCAATTACTTGAGCTAGTGATAGAGCCCAGTGATAATGTGATGCAAGACTAAACAAAACTGGCCAACATCCCCTACCCCAATTTCTTTCATTGCTTTGGTTATCAAGTACTAGATACTTATGCCTCCAGATCTCTCAATCCTGACACACATGAAAACTATGCCAACCAGTGACCTGGTGTTGAGAAGTCTTGAGAAAATTTTATTTATCCCAGCCTCCATCTTCTGTGAGATTCTTTCATTTTTGTGTTTATCTGTTTGTCCTAATTTTTTTGTGGGGGGAGGGGTAGGGTGAAGAAGGTTGAGCCAAAATAGTGACTTCATTAAACATCTGCTAGGTCTTCGAAGTCTCCACAGTAAATATTCAACTCCCTGGAGCTCTGAGGCTGCTGCCCCAAAATGGCCAGCAAGCCTTGACTTGCATGAGCTGTCTTGTTTGGATACCTGTACATGTTTGCTTTCTATTCGCTCAGACTCACCTTGGAACAGAACTGGGTCTGTTAAGTCTGAGACTTTACTTCTGGCACGGTCAAGAACCCAGGGCATTAGGAAACAGCCTAAAGCTTTGCTCATCCTAGACTCACTCAGTGACATTCAGCAGCCCTCCTGCAAAGGTGAGAAGTATCTTTTCTAATCTTACCAAATCAGTGGACCTAGCCCTCAAGGCCTAGCTCTTCCACTTAGAAACTTCTCGAGTCTGCCAGCCTCTCTCCTTCTTGTTTCATAAAGATGGCTTAAGGGTACCATCAAAAAAGTATTGATCACAGAGTAGAGATGCATCATTCTTGATGTTCTTATGAAGACTGGGTTTGGTTTCTATTTCTAAAGTAAAAAGGGAAGTGGGTGGGGGGGAGGGGTTGGTATAAAACTAAAAATGCTTCAACTCTGATTTTTGGCAATATTCTTTTTAACACTCCTAGAATTAAAAGCCTACCAATCTCTACTGCTAAGAGACATGAGAACAGTAGGCATGTTCTGAGAAGGTACAGATGCTGAAAATGGGTCTCATGAATTCAATAGGACAGAAGTTATTGTCCACATTTTTTCTCTTTGAAATTACCCAGTGATTCTAATTAAGCTGTTTAAAAAAAAAACTTTTGAGAGCTTCATATTATAGTTTAGAGAACAGAGATTTTTGTCCATCTGTGCTTCTTTCTTGCTGTGACACAGTTCATTCATAAGGTATACTGAGAAGATCTTGTACCTACCAGGGAATTTTCTCAAAGACAGAAAAATTTCCTTTACCTGCACCTCTAGTATTTTATGCAAGGCAGGACCCATGTATTACCGCACCGTGTTTCATAATTTTTATTCAAAAGCCTAAATAGTGAGATGCACTCAGGCAAAATGAGGATGGCCAGCTTTTATTCCCTCCTTTATCAGAGAATAAGCATGATTCTGTTATTCCTCAGTAAAAGGAGGAGAATTTGACTAAGTCAATAGGCCATTTAGAAGTTGATATTCTAAAGATCTAAAGGATCAAAGATCCAAAATGTGAATATAAGAAGTCATATAAGTTAGATGACTATCACTTTAGTTATACAAAGCAAGAGTACAGTTACCAATCTGCCTCAATGGAGGTCACTTACATTTTAATAGCTATATTAAACACTTCTATATTATTGTGTAGGCATTTCATTCATGGCCATTCAAGAAGTCATTGTCAAGTCTACTAATATTTTCTCTAAGCAATAAAAACAAAGTTTTGAATAGTTCCAAGACATAAATTTTCCAAACATTAAGCGTTTGAGTAAATCCAGATGGTATAATGTCTGAAACTGCTTGCAAATTATTATAGTAGGCAAGCTAATTCAGTTTAAAAGGCTAAACTGATAGCTCCTTGTAAACACAGCCTATGGAGGGAAATGTTTAACTGCTAAGAAGTACTATATATATAATTACGTGTGTGTGTGTATGTATATACATATATATACATACACATACACACAAACACAGACACACGCAACCGCATATTTTTTCCTCTTTTGGGGAATAAAGGTTACTATGCTTCAGAGAACTATGCTTTAGAAACAATAGCACAACAGAGTAGGTGGGTGGGTATGACAATATCATCATTCCTCTGGGTATCCCAAGTAAGCATTGATTCCTCTCTATGTTAAATAGTTCTTATTTCATTTCTAAAAGAGACATCATAAGAAATCACAATTTTGTGTTACAATAAGTAGGTTACAAAATGACAGGCTTTATTATCACCCTAATAACATCAAGTCATCCTACATATTGTAGGATTTCTGAGCTTTGTCAGCTCACTTTCTCCATTGGCCCTCCAAAAGGTTTTCTTTCAGAAAACTCTTCTTTCATGTAACATTATCTTTCACTCTAATATTTAGCCTCTTCCTTTGTGTGTATGCTTTCTCGGTCCCATTTCTCCATTGGAATATTCTCAGGGAGAACTGTCTGCTAACACACAACCTTCTCTTTTTTTAAAAAAAAAGCACGACGGAGTGATTTTTCTATCACCCTTTTCCCCACCCCAGACTAGTGCTGCCTTAGCCAAATCTCATCCCCCCACCAGCTTCTCTGACATCCTATTCCATTTCTTCACACACAGAACAAAAGGGATATTTAAGGACAATGTGGTGAGTTGTCCTACAACCAATTTTTCATTTTACTTCTCTAGAGTGCCACATAAATCTCAACACCACTTTGAAAATAAAAATGATGGTGGGGGAGGGGGAGGCACCGATGATCCTTTAGTTTGACAATTTAGGAATCTGAAAGAATCTGTTCTCAATATAATTTGCAAGCAATTCATTAGATAAATTCACAGTTTCAAAGTGAACTTTGTTTCTTGATGGATTATTTTTATAGAATTTAAAACTGGAAAGTTTAGATGGCTCTATAATAATAGGAAAAGTAAATCAGTCAAAATGCTACTTTCCTATCATAATAAATCAACTAGTGATATGATTGATAACTTTGTTTCCATTTTTCTTTCTTTAATTACTTTGGGTTACGTCATATACCATCACTGATATCCCCCCACACACCCATTTCAGGGAACTAGTATAGGAAGAAGTTTTCTACTTTCTATTCATTTTATGATTTAATTATTAATGGAATGGCCATAAAAAAACTTCTGTGCCTATAAATACAAACTTGCACTATGATTTTGATAGCATCTTCAAATTTATCAAAAAATAAATAAGTAAAAATTTATGACACAAAATTGGTTGGTTTATTCTTTTTTGGGAAGATATGATCTTCAAATACTATTATAGGTAAAACCGAAGCCATAGTCTCTTCATTTTACAGGGATATAAAAATATGTATTGACTGAGGTCTAGTAATCCAAGTCTTCTATACTAGCACAATAATGTACACAGGGTAGCTATTGAGTCAGAGTTGACACAAGGGCAATGGACTAGGTTTCTATGGAATTCTTAGACCATTGTCATTGTTTCCAAGTACCACTGAGTCAGTTCTGACAAATAGTGACTCTGTATAGGGTTTCCAAGGAGTAACTGGTAGGTTTGAACCACCGATCTTGTGGCTAGTAATCCAGTGCTTACCCTACAGTGCCATACCAGGACTTAGATTAATAGACCTCAATTAATGGCGACAAGGGAGATTCAAGTCCAAATTCATATGTTAACCGGAATTCTATTGTACCAAATTCCATACTTGTTTTCAAAGGCCAATTAGTTGATTCCAACTCACAGCGACCCTGTATAGGGTTTCCTAGGAGCAACTAGTGAGCTTGAACCACCAACTTTGCAATTCAAACTGACTGCAGTCCAGTGCATTAACCCACACCAGGACTCCAAATTCCATACTACAGAGGGTTTCATTATATAAAAGCCCCCCAAATTACTGATGGGAATTATCCCAACTGGCTTTCTCTTCCTCTTTTGAAACTGAAAAAGCTCGTTTGTTTGTACCTTTAATTATATTGTAGTTCACTTACTTTTGGAAAACAGGGCTGTATCTGAATAGCCAGGCTACCCATCTGGCGCTGGTAGCGTAGTGGTTACAAGTTGGGCTGCTAATCACAAGATCAGTAGTTCAAAACTACGAGCCATTTCCATGGGAGAAAGATGAGGCTTTTCTACTCTTGTAAAGATTTACAGCCTTGGAAACCCTATGCAGGGTCACTATATATAAATATATACCTGTCAGTTCAACCTTCAGGGAGAACATTACTATAGATGCTAAGACCAGGAATGAGTAAGGCCACATCATAGTTTTAGGAATGGAGAGGAATAGACCAGCACCATTGGACCCACTGGTTCCACCTTTAATAGGTATCACTGAGTATAATAAATACAAAACGTACATGTTTCAAAAATTATTTCCGCCAATAACTGATAAACACAAATAATAAAAGTGTGTTTTTCTTTCCTTTCAATCCCCCTTTCTCCTTTAATCTAAGAGTATACAGTAAACACATTTTCACATGTGTTATATACTATATGCTATTTTTAGCTGTGCTTCTGTTCAGGGCTTAGTTATATTTATGTACTTCTGTGGCTAATAAATTAGTCCCACTCTCTACAGTTTCTAGGCTTCTATGAACCCTCCTAATCTCTCAACATCCTCTTTCTCAGCTTGTAAACTTGATTTACTTCTCTTTCTCCAATTGCCTAGAAGGTAACCCTCAGACTTCACATGATCATTCTAAACCTCCAAGTTAAAGGATAATTCTTGGTCTCTATAAGTACACTTGTTAATTTCAGGCATTTAGGTTGGCATAGAGAATTGGCATACTAGAAACCTGAACAGGAGAAACTACACTAACATGTTAAATAAACACCAAGGTCCTAACCACATGGCCTGAGCTCAAGGACTCATTATAAGTAAGTATATGAGATTTCCCAGTTGGGTACTATCCATGCTGAATAAAGTCTAAGTCATATTCCTTATCCTAGCATAGATAATAGCTTTCCTAAAATAGCAATTCTTCAGTTTTTTCTTCTTGTCCCAAAGCATTCATCAGTTGTATGTATCACTTCCTTCTCAAGGCAGAATGAGCACGTGCTGAATGAGAGTTTCTTCTTCTCCATCTTGGGATCTTTTCACTGAAGGTTTTTCACTAGGAAGAGGGGGATAGGGCTGCTATTTAGCCAAATATCATTTGAATGGTGAACAAGTATTGATTGATGTTCTTCTGATATGTAAATTCTTGTCTTTCAGTGATGCAATGGGATTTAGTTGAAAAAA
>NW_006408588.1:9874482-9894658 GCF_000296735.1 Chrysochloris asiatica | reverse complement strand
TTCTGGCTTAAGGTTCAAAGATTATCTCAGTGCAATACCTTCAGGTACTCATCCACATTCCATGGCTCCATAAAGTCTAGAGTCCTTGAGACTTCAACATTCTGTTCTATGGAATCATTAATCAAAATGCTCATTAATGGTAATAATGCACCACTGAATTCTTTAGGTCTCATGGCAAAGGAGGCGGTTGCTCATGGAAGCAATTAACCAAATATTCCATATCTTCCTCCTATTACTGACTCTTCTTCTTCCTCTGTTGCTCCAGGTAAATAGAGACCAAATTGTTGTGACTTGGATGGCTACCTGTAAGCTTTTAAGACCATAAGCACTACATAAAGAACTAAGAAGTAGAACAAATGTGCTAAATACATTATTAAGTCAATTATTTAGTATATTCCATAAAACTATGTTCTAACCCACCAAATCAAGGAATCAAATCCCATGAGAAGTTGGTTTGGTTGCATTTAAGCAGCCTCTTTTTTGTTGTTGTCATTGTTACAAAAACATCTACCTCACAACTTTTTCAAATGTGTACCTTATTGACAGCAATTACACTAATTGGCTGTGCAATCCTACCACTATAAAACTGTATTTTCCATCATTATTAAGTCCCTTTCTCCATCCCTCTTGTCCTTAGTAACCACTAATAAACTTTGGTCTCATACATTTGCCTTTGATCTTTTTATATAAGTTAAGTAATACAGCATTTGTCCTTTCGTGATCGGCTTATTCACTCAGCATGCTGTCTTCAAGCTCCATCCATAGTACACGATGGTAAACTGCATTTTTGAAGGAATACATGTTTTTCCAAGATATAATACACTAAAGTGCAAGTATTTTCATGAAAAGAAAGGACCGACATAGCCTCAGAACAATTAAACATGTGAATGATCACTCTTAAGTTTTTAAAAATTTTATAAACATTGTTGTTAACAAAGTCATTGTTGTTAATGCCATCACTCCAGTTCCGACTTATAGAGACCCATTATAGGGTTTCCAAGGAGCACCTGGTAGGTTTGAACTGATGACCTTGTGATTAACAATCCAGTGTTTACCTTGCAGTGCCACACTGGATTCCTTTATAGATACTTGTTGTTAAGTGCCACTGAGTTGATTCCAAATCATAGCAACCCTGTATAGGGTTTCTGAGGAGGAGCTGGTGGGTTTGAACCAGGACCTTGCAGTCCAAAATGACTTTGCAGTCCTGCGCATTAACCCACAGCAACACACCAGGACTCACACCACACTAATTATTTGTATCCAAGAAACCTTGAGGCCCAAAATTCCACACAGAGAATTGCTCAATATTTTTATTAATAAAGATGGTTGTCATTTAAAAAAAATTCTTTTTAAAAGATATAATTGAAATACAGTTAACGTCTCATGCCTTTACAGTGTATGATTTGATGGGTTTTTATATATATTTAGTTCTCACTTAATCAACATGGTTAGGTTCCAAAGATCAAAACAGTATGAGAAAATGGAGGCTAACCAAATCAGATCACAAAATGAAGGATGACTACATTATTAAACAACTACCAAACCACTGAGAATCATGGCCTAGATAAGTTGACACATAACCTTAATCACCACAGGCAGTGGTATTCTTGAATTGTACCTGGGTGTTCATTACTAATCAGATATGTGTTGTTAATGCAAAATGTCAGATAATAAATAATGTGTTGTTAATGCAAAATGTCAGAAAATAAATCAAGATAATAAATATTTCCAGCCCCCCCAAAAAAGTTTCCTTGTGATCTTTTGAAATCCATCTCTTCCTTCACCTTTGATCTTAGGCAACCAATGATCAATTTTCCTTCATTCACTATAGATTTTTGCATTTTCTAGAGTGGTATGGTGCTGCAGGTTAATGCGCTGGACTGCAATATTGTTTTGAACCACAAGGTCGGCAGTTCAAGTTCACCGGCTGCTCCTTAGAAACCCTATAACAGGGTTGCTATAAGTTGGACCCAACTTGATGGCACTTAACAATAACAACATACAGTAGGCACTGTTTGTTTAAATTTTGCTTCTTTCACTCAGCATAAATCGCAGATTCATCCATATAGTTATTTATATTAACAGTCTGCTCTTTTTTATGACTGAGTAGTATTTCATTGTCTGGATATATCACAATTTTTTTAAAAATCCATTAGTCTGTTGATTGACATTTAGGTTAATTCTATTTGGGGGTTATTGCACACTATAAGAATATTCATGTGGAAGTCTTTTTGTAGACATATGCTTTCATTTCTCTTGGGTAAATATCTAGGAATGGAATGGCTGGGTTAAATAAATATATGCTTAGCTTTTTCAGCAACTGTCAAATTGTTTCTATAGTTATTGCACCATTTAGAGCTCTTTGCATTCTATGAAGAGTTTCAGTGACTCCACAATACTTGGTATAGCCAGTATTTTAAAATTTAGTCACTGGAAGGGCAGAGAACATCGAGGTTAGTTGACAGAACATAGTTCACAAAGAAAATGTTACATATTCTACTTTGATGAGTAGAGTGAATGGAGTGTTAAAAGTTTGCAAGTGGCTATCAAAGGCACAGCCATTGGTTTCTCCCTATCTGGAGCAAAAATGAGTGAAGAAAACCAAAGATGCATGGAAACAATTAGTCAAAAGGACTACTGGACCACACAAACCTCAGCATCCATGACCTGGAGACCAAGAGATCTAGATGGTGCTGGTTTTAAACCTCCACTCTAATTGTAGAAGAAAAAAGAGGAACAAAACTCAAAATCATAAAAAAGGCAAGGCTTTCTAGTCTGACAGAGACTGCTGAAACTCCAGACTATGGCCCTCAGACAACCTTCAAACCTGAAACTGAACGCACTCCTATGGCTCAACTTTCAGTCAAACAGTAGACAGGCCTACACGGCAAACAATTACACCAGGGAGACACACATTCCTTAAAACAATCAACCATAGGAGATCAAAAGGGCAGCATTGTCCTAGGGAGAGAGCTAGGCAGGGATAGATAGGAAGTATAGACAAATGTAAATGGAAAACACAGGGAGAAAGTAGGATGAGTGCTGTTACATTGTGGGGACTGAAATCCATGTCATGAAACAAAATATGTATGAATTTACTATGTTTCACACAAATCACAATAAAAAGTTAAGTAAAAATTCAGTCATTGAATGGGTGTGCAGTGGTATCTTAATGCGGTTTTAATTGCATTCTCTCTTTTTTTCTCTTGATCTACTGGTTTTACCTTTAATAGGTATCATGGAGTATAATAAATACAAAATGTTCATGTTTCAAAAAATTATTTCTGCCAATAACTGATAAACACAAATAATAAAAGTATGCTTTTCTTTCCTTTCAATCCCCCTCTCTCCTGTAATCTAAGAGTATATAGTAAACACATTTTTACATGTGTATACTACATGCTATGTTTAGTTGAGCTTCTTTTCAAGGCTTACTTATGTTTATGTACTTCTGTGGCTAATAAATTAGGCCCACTCTCTACAGTTTCAAGGCTTTATGAACCCTCCTAATCTGTTGACATCCTCTTTCTCAGCTTATAAATTTGATTTACTTCTGTTTCTCCAATTGTCTAGAAGGTAACTCTCAGACCTCACATGATCATTCTAAATCTCCAGGTTAAAGGATAATTCTTGGTAACTATAAGTACACTTGTTAATTTCAGGCATTTAGGTTGGCATACAGAATTGGCATACTAAAAACCTGAACAGGAGAAACTACAATAACATGTTAAATAAACACCAAAGTCCTAACTAACCACATGGCCTGAGCTCAAGGATTCATCATGAGTAGGTATATGAGAGTTCCCACTTCAGTACTATCCATGCTGAATAATATCTAAGTGATATCCCTTATCCTAGCATAGGTAAGTATTCCTAAAATAGCAATTCTTTAGTTTTTTTCTTCTTGTCCCAAAGCATTCATCAGTTGTATCTTTGCCTTCTCAAGGCAAAATGAGCACGTGCTAAATAAGAGTTTCTTCTTCTCCATCTTGAGATCTTTTCACTGAAGGTTTTTCTCTAGGAAGAGAGGGATAGGGCTGCTATTTAGCCAAACATCATTTGAATGGTGAATAAGTATTGATTGATGTTCTTCTGATATGTATGTAAATTCTTGTCTTTCAGTGATGCAATGGGATTTAGTTGAAAAAAAGAATTCAGTTCTTAGTTTTCTTTGTTTACATATTTTAAAACAATAAGCTCTATTTAACCAGCTAATCTTGATTATCTCTTACTGAAATTCTTCTCTAGTCAACGCTGCACTTCTTGAATATTATAGCATTATAGCAGACGGGACCATTTCCTCCCAGATACGCAGTTTTCTGTCTCTGCACAATGCACACATGACCAAAGGCTACCCAATATGCTACACTGGCATTGTATCAGCAACAACACAACACTGGGGCAGCAAGGAGAAATGCTCCAGAAGCTTGTGAGCTGCTGCGCATCGGTCTTCCTGGTTCTGGTGCTTCTTCACCTCAAAAGACAAAGAGGAGTCCCCAGGCACCGCCCAACCATCTGAAGGATGAGCCTCATCAATATAGACCAACAGGAAGTCAGCCACTGAAGAGAACTCTTCCACCAGTTTGCTGAAGGCTGGCAGCTGGCTAGTAAAAGGAGGTCAAGTGGCTGAGCCAAAGTTGACCACCAGTGGGCGCTCAGGGCTGGCAAAGTCAAGAAGGTGGCATTCTGCTCCGTCAGCTGTCTTCTCCTGGGCACCATTTCCACTCTTGTCACCTCCTTCAAAATTGGAGATATGCACCACACTGGAATTAGGAGCATCTTCACCTAATTTCACCTAGTGGCAAAACAAAAGAAAGAGGGAGAGAATGCCACATTAAACACACTGCCTCTTTAATTCACCCCAAATAAATTCAATTGACTTAAAAAAAACTGGTATTTCCTTCAGAGCGTGTGGTAAATATATTTTGATTTGTGTAAAAAGGCATCTTGACAGCTAATGTAAAGACTGTTATTGCTGTTGTTATGTGCCGTGGAGTCGGTTCCGACTCATAGCGACTCTGTACAGGGTTTCCAAGGCTGTAAATCTTTACGTGAGTGGAACAGCTGGTAGTTTTGAACTGCTGACCTTGAGGTTCGAAGCCCGATTCGTAACCATTACACTACCAGAGCTCCTTTATTGAAGAGAATAAAAATATTTTCCATTCTGTGTAGGAACTAAAGTAATTATTTTCATCATTGAAGTCACTGCTGTTAATGCTTCTCATAATTAAGTTGAGGCTGATATTCTTCACTCTCTTGACCTTCCTGTCAGTGCTTTGCTCACATTATATAACAAATGATTAATTGACTTCATTTTAAAAGTTAAAAGTGAATGGTCTAAATTAAGACAAATTATCAGTGTCTGGCGACAAAGTGCCTCTTTTTGAATTCCACTTCTGAATTTAAAAAGAACTTAAACAAAAAACCAAAAACACAACACTTAGACAGGACCATCATTTTTCTTACATAATTTGAATTCATTTCATCTCAACCTGTTTGAACCACAAGGTTGGCAGTTCTAGCTCACCAGCCACTCCTCGGAAAACCCACACAAGATCCCTGAGTCCGAACAGACTTGATGGCACTTAACAACAACAACAAATAGACAATGATAGGATTTTTTTTCCTGGCCAGAACTAGAAAAGCTAGGGATCTCTATTTATAGGAAGAACTGCTCCCACTTAACCTCCTAGTAGCTTCAGTTTTCCTATCTGTAAAGTGACAATGATGACTACCTTCTTCATACAGAGATTGGGAGGTAACATGAGGAAAATAGGTGTGTACACTGAAAATCAGTGTTTTGGTGAATGCTGTCATTACATGCTACCCATTATGACTGGGACTTCTGGCATGGCACTGTAGGATCAGCACTGGACTTCAATCCACAAGGTCAGCAGTTTAAATCCACCAACTGCTCTTCAGAAACCCTGTGCAGGGTTGCTAGGTGTCTTGACAGCACTAAACAACAACAACATAATGACAAAACATTCAAAGAATTGCAGGATGACATCAAGAACATCATACCGGAAGAGTGCAAAAGGTCATTAGAAAGAAAAGAAGAAGACTAAAATGGATGACTCTGACCTTTTCCCAGATGGATCTGGTGAAAGGGAATAGGAGATGATGCTGATAGGATTTCGTGATTCAATTGTTGGCAGGATTAATTGTGATGGTCACAACTGTAATTGTAGAAGATGTGCAATTAAAAGGGGGGAGTAGTTTGTCTTTTGTTTCAGGAGCAGACGATCCCAGGACCATCAATCAGGAAGAGCATGAGTGGAGCGTGAGATCCCTACCTAGAAAACTGGTGAGAGAAGAGGCAGTGGCATGGAGAAACAGAGCAGCTGCAGGCTCTAGGCCTATGGATTGAGCATCGCTGTGTACCTGTGGACAGGATGCTGGCTTTCAGAAGGTGCCCTTTGGATATTTAAATGAACATACAATTTCTGTTTTCTATATGGCACCATAGGGTAAGCACTTGACCTCAAGGTCAGTTTGAACCACAATGTCAGCAGTTCAAACTCACCAGCTGCTCCTTAGAAACCTTATACAGAGTTGCTGTGAGTTGGAACAGACTCGATGGCACATAACAACAACAATATGTGTACATAAAATATTTTTGCTTTGTTCATTTGTGAAATATAAGACATAAATGGGGAGTCACAGAAGGCAGGATAACTATTGTTGCAGGGAAGGGATTATAATCATTGAGATGAAATAAAGTGTATAATTTGTTGACTATAAAGCCGATTATCTTGTCTGCAAATCTTCAATGAATTCACAATAAAAAGTTTAAAAAAGAGAAGAGACTCTGGTGCTTGCTCTTGGGCATAGAGAAGCTAAAGTGAAGGAAAGAAATGAGAAAGTAAAGAGCTGAACAAAAAAATTCAAAGAGCAGCTCAAGAAGACAAAGTTAAGTATTATAATGAAATGTGTAAAGACCAGAAGTAGAAAACCAAAAGAGAAAAACATGCTCAACATTTATCAACCTGAAAGAACTGAAGAAAAACTTCAAGCCTCTACTGAAAATATTGAAGTATTCTATGGGGAAAATACTGAATGATGCAGAAAGGATCAAAAGCAGATGGAAAGTATACAGAGTCACTGTACCAAAAAGAAATGGTCAAAGGTCAACCATTTCAAAAGGTTGTATTTGACCAAGAACCAAAGGCACTGAAGGAGGAAGTCCAACCTTCATTGAAGACACAAAAGAAGATTCCAGGAAATGATAGAATGCAAATTGAAATATTTCAACAAACTGATACAGCACTAGAGTTGCTCACTCATCTATGCCAAGAAATTTGGAAGACAGCTCCCTCACCAACTAATTGGAAGAGAGCCATATCTGTGCCCATTACAAAGAGAGTTAGATCATTAGTATCACATGCAAGTAAATTTTTGTTGAAGATAATTCAGAAGCTCTTGCAACAGTCCATTGACAGGAAACTGCCAGAAATTCAAGTCAGATTCAGAAGAGGACGTAGAACTAGGGATATCATTGCTGGTGTCAGATGGATCTTGACTAAAAGCAGAGAATACTAGAAAGATGTTTACTTGTGATTTACTGACTATGCAAAGGCTTTCAATTATACTGTTGTTGTTACGTGTCATCAAGTCAGTTCCAACTCATAGCAACCCTGTAAAGGATTTCTGAGGAGCAGCTCGTGAGTTTGAGCCACCGACCTTGAGGTTCAAACTGACCTTGTGGTCTAGTGCATTAAACCACAGCACCACATCAGGACTCAACTGTATAGATCATAACAAACTATGGATACTATTGCTAAGAACACTTAATTTTCTTAATTTTTTTTTTTTCCTGAGGAACATGTTTTCCTGAGGAACGTGTACATATACCAAGAGGCAGTCCTTAGAACAGAACCAAGAGATACTGAACGGTTTAAAATCAGGAAAGCTGTTTGTCAGGGTTGTATCTTTTCACAACACTTATTCAATCAGTATGCTGGGAAAATAATTCAAGAAGTTGGATTATATGAAGAAGACTATGATATCACAATTGGGGAAGACTCATTAACAACCTATGATATACAAATGATAACACCTTGTTTGCTGGAATCTAAGAAGACTTAAAATATTTACTGATGAAGATCAAAGACCTTCAGTATGAACTGAACTTCAATGTAAAGAAAACAAAAACCCTCACAAATAAGCCAGTAAATAACATCATGAAAAGTGGTGAAAAGTCTGAAGTTGTCAAAGAGTTATTTTACTTGGATCCACTATCAAAACTCATGGAATCAACATCATAATATCAAATGACATATTCTATTAGGCAAATCTGCTGCAAAAGACCTTTTAAAATGTTAAAGGGCAAAGGTATCAGTTTGAGGAAGGTGCACCTAACCATGGTGTTTTCAATCGCCTCATATGAATAAGAAAGTTGGACAATGAATAAGGAAGATCATAGAAGAATCAATGCATTTGAATATGATATTGGAGAAGAGTAACAGTAGTACCATGGATTGCCAGAAGAATAATCAGATCTGTCTTGAAAGAAATACAGCCAGAATAGTCCTTAGAAGTGAGAGTGGCAAGACTTCATCTCTTATACTTCAGACATGTTATCAAGAGAAATCAATATCTGGAGAAGGACATCAATGCTTGGTAAAGTGGAGGACCAGAAAACAAAAAAAAAGAGGAAGACTCCCAATGAGCTAGGTTGACACAGCGGCAGCGACAACAGGTTCAAGGGTAACAACAATTGTGAGGACAGCTCAGGGCCCAGCAATGTTTCATTTTGTTGTACTTAAGGTCACTGAAGGCACCTAACAACAACAACCCACTATGTAAAATAGAACGCCATCTTTCCTAGGAAGTTCTATGTTTAAAAAATTATCCTGAGAGACTTATGCTTTCCTCAGTCTAGCATTCTCTCGGAATATTTTAACTGCTCTGTTTACACTGACAGTTACTATGAATAAAACTTGACCATTTCCATAAATATATGCATATTTATACATACAACTTTACTCCAGAATGCTACTTTCGATTGATTTCTCATTTTTCATGAGTGTCTTTTTTTTTTTTCCTCTTTATAGTGAAAGTCACAAACCATTTATTTTTATGCCATATATTGTATCTGTTATTGTTACTTGATGTCAAGCTGATTCTTCCTCATGGCAACCCTATGTGGACAGACTTGAACTGCTTTATAGGGTTTGCTTATGTGACCTTTATTTGTTTGCAAGGTTGTGACCTTTCATAAGCAGATCAGTAGGGCTGTCTTCTGCCTTGTATCAGGGTGGGTTCTAACCGCCAGTTTTTCAGCTAGTACTAGAGCACATAACCATTAGCATTACCCAAAAATTCCACACAGTTTATTCACTTTTAATTTCTAAATTGAAAGTCCCTCTGAATTCTAAAATACTCAGGTAGAGGAAGTACAGAAGAAAAAATTGTTCTGTTTGTCAAATTGCATATGGCTTAAATAGCTGAAGAAAAAGTTTGTGGGCATTTGGATTTGTAAACTGATCATAAAAAGCAGGCAGCATAAAAGAGCCAATTACTTCAGTTTGAATTAACACAATGGGATCTTCTTCCAGAATGGTTTAATCAAAGCCAATAACATTAGGGACAACTTATAGCAGTACAATTGATTTTTATACAATATGTTTAATATTACAAAACACTACCAACTGGATCAACTTATTCCCTCATCTAAATACATCCACATATTGCACTGCTATTAATTGAAGTCACTTAAAAGTGAATTGCTAAAGACTCAACAATCCAAGCTGTAATAAAGCACTCAAGGGCTTTTGGTCAGGATCTTCTGTCTAATGTTAATGTATAATCCATTTTAACTCATGAGAAAGAAGACCTTTCTCCTTTCTGAAGTCCTAGAAGGGCTGGTTAGAAACAGGACTTGAATGGGTTCATTCAGGTACAACCCTCTACTGAGAATTTGTATTTTCACCATAGAGATACTAAATCAGAATCTCTAGTTTAACAAGATCCCCAGGTGACTCTTATAGATTGATCCCCTGATGTATACATAAGAATCACCTGGAAATCTTGTTTAAAATGTAGATTCTGATTCAGTATATCTGGAGTGGAAAGGCAAATTCTCAGCAAGGGGTTCATTTGAAATGAACAAATTTTCTCTCAAAAGCTCGTGATATGATTTAAATGATCACATTTGTTTTCAGTCATCACTAGGGGAAAACATTATTCTATTATATTAATTTTCTTGATTAATTTGCTAGGAAAAGCAGACAGAGAAATCTAATATGCTAATTTTAACTGTGGAGCAAGGATAAGTACTGGACTCTGCACATCAAGGTGACGTCAGTGGTGTAAGCCCACCAACTGTTCCACAGGAGAAAAATAAGACTTTCTGCTCCCGCAAAGATTTAAACCCTCAGAAATCCTATACCACATCATTATGGGTTGGAAGCAATTCAATGATGCTTAAAAACAACAATTTTAACTAGATAATTTAATATAACATCTGAGATATTAAGGAGTTCTGGTAGCGTAGTGGCTACGAATCGTGCTGTTAACCTCAAGGTTGGCAGTTCAAAACTACCAGCTGTTCCACGGAGAAAGATGAGGCTTTCTGCTCTCGTACAGATTTACAGCCTCGGAAACACTGAAGAGTCACTGTGAGTCGGAACCCACTCCATGGTACTTAACAACAACTACATCTGAGATATTAAAGGCATTTAGTTTAAAGAAGGTATTTTGAAATATTTTATGCCTTTTATTCTATGGACTTTTTTTGCAGTTATTTATAGATTTAAGTTGTTGATAGCATTATCATCTTATCTTGTTAAACCTCACCCACTTAAAATAGCAATAATCATTCAAGGAGGGCTGTCTTTAACCATGGTGTGCTGTTTTTTCTAACATACTGTGATATAAAGACCTGAATGCTTGAGACAGAGAAGTATGAATTCATTAACTGTTGCAGCAGCTTCTTATTAAGAAGTAATCTAAATACAGAGAAAAAAGAATCTTTGAGGTTTGTAGAGGTGAAAATATCCATCTGACTTCTGGAATCACTTCTGAGACCCATGAACAATTGCATGATCATAGTTAACAGACCACTGACCCCTACACTCTAATCATGGCAGTTTGGTTGACCCTTGTACTATTTCTGGACTGAGTAACCTAGTAAGATGCTCAGTCACAGGTGGCTCTTGTTACATGAAGCTAATTTTCTTGGAAAGTTAAAGTATGTTATGCTTCCTCTAGGGATAATACATAGTTTAGCAACAGTTGTTGTTGTTGTTGTTAGGTACCATCGAATCAGTACCGACTCATAGCAACCCTATGCACAGCAGAACAAAACATTGCCTGATCCTGGGCCACCATCACTACTGTTGCCACGCTTGAGTCCATCAATGCTGCCACCTGGCCAATCCACCTCGTTGAGGGTCTTCCTCTTTTTCTCTGATCCTCCACCCTACCAAACATGATATTGTTCTCCAGTGATTGGTCCCTCCTGACAATATGTCCGAAGCATGAGAGATGAAGTTTGGCCATCCTGGCCTCCAAGGAGCACTCTGGCTGCACTTCTTCCAACACGGATCTGTTGGTTCTTTTGGCAGCCCAACAGCATTCTCTCCAAAATACAAAGACAACAGCTTGCCTTAGAAAATTTAAGACAAATACAACATTTATCATTCTAAATTTAAAAATGAGAAGTCAAAAATGCATAATGCTTTTTGTATAGAAATTTAGCATTTTGTTAAGCTGGGAAATCTTAAAAAATTTGTTTTGTATGAATTATTGACTGAATTGATAGTTGTTACAATTCTAACTTGGGGCCAGTAAAGAATTTTACATTTAATAATAACCTCACCAGAAATTAATACAATCATATTTGGGTGATGGATGAGTTCACTGAGACAGATCACTTAGAAATGTGAGTCTTAGAACTCTGTTGTAAGACATTCCCATCATCAGTATCCAGTATTCTGGGTCTGTCTGTTCGTGATCATCTCCGTAGGTCAGCATAGAAAAACAAATATGGCCGCTTATTTTATTTTCTTGAACAGCCATGGTACCCTATTACAGATTCGAATGCCATAAATAAATATCCTTATTCATGAGAAAATGTATATATATGCTACTAATAAAACATATATATGCTATTAATAAATCCATGAGCCCATATGTGAGTAGACCAATTGTTTTTTCAAGCATCATCTATTAAAAGCAAAAGTTTAGACTTTTTGCTGTTGTGCTGACTCTGTTCATCGTGACTTTACAGGACAGAGTAGAACTGCCTTATACAGGGTTCCCTAGGTTCCAACAGTCACAAAAGCAAACTGCCACAGTTTTCTTCCACGAAACAGCTGGTAGATTTGAACTATCGACCTTTCAATTAGCAACCTAGAGTTTAATTACTGCACCAGGAAAACTCTAGTCAAAAATGTGTGTTCATCTTTACTGAAAATGGATGGAAGCCAATTTGGCAACAATAAATAAAACACTTTAGAAATTTTAAGAATAATTGTTTCCTTTCAATGAAAAAAAAAAATCTTTTAAAAGGACATTACTGTTCAAGTTCTCATCTTCCCATTTTATCTCCATGAGCATTTAATTCATACTACAACCTAAGTTTAAAAAGGAGGTGGTCTTGGTTTGCTCTGTAATGCACCCTGCAGAGAAGGACTAGGAGAATCACCATTGTCTTCAATGATGGAAGATTCTTTGCTTTCCCCAGGAGCAAAGCATTCCTTGACAAACAGCCAAAATGATGAAGAAAATAAAGTCGGTCTCATAATAACATTTAGGCTGCAGAAAAGAAACTCAACAAAAACAAGTTATCCCTTGGTACTCCCGAACTTTGTTTTAATTTCCCACAGTGGCACAGAAAGTCTCCTGGCCACAAGTTACCTATCATCTTAATTTCTCCTTCTTAGAGGGTTTGTGTTTAGTTTTTGTCCTTAATGAGACATATTTGCCAAAGAGGCATTCAAAAGACATTTTTTACTCTTGCGGAAGAGTAATTAGGTCGGTACCTCTTTCCCTGCCAGCATTAGCTGCTCCAAAGAGAACCCTGCCCAGTATTTAATGCCCAAACACAAGAACCATCATTTCCACTGATTCAAGCATCATGGGTCTTGATGTCCCAATGTTCCCAAAGAGTCCTTTTATTTTAAAAGGATCACAAAGGACATACGTAAAATGTGATGTAAAATGTGATATCATCATCTCTGACTTTCTCATCTGAATTCTTACAGCTGGCCTTACTTATGTTTTCTGAATAAACATCAATACAACACCAAGAAAGAAGATTATAAAGAGTTTGCATTTTCAAAGGAAAGGCCATCACGAGGATAAATTCAAATTTATAAATATGAATATGAGCAATAATATAATACATCTATATAAATTTGATTGTTTCAATGCTAGGATTCTTTCACTGACTGTGTTCACTGCAGGGGAAAGAGGATAAAACTGCTTTAGCATGTGAATTGTGAAATGCAGGGAGAGAGGGAATAAATAAAGACTCATTCATCAAGTAGAAGCTGGAAACGGAGTATATACTACTAACCTATTTTTCTTTTCCTCAGCATGAGAAAGGCTTTTGGACAAAATTATCACCGAATCTCATGATAGAAAGTAAAGCAAATGATAAAAATTGGGGGTAGGTATTTGGCAGAAGAATTTTTACACATACTTCTTGCTAAACAAAGCCCAGAAATGGCTTTATGAATGATCAGAAGTGTTCAAATTCTTTGACCAGCCTGCATTAGTGTCCTAATTCTTTGACCAGCCTGCATTAGTGTCCTCAAAAACCTTTCCAGACAAGTATTAAGCAATGATTTAACTATCGACATTCAGATTGGCTGAATAAATCTAAGTTAATAATAAACTACCTACTTCTTCCTCTGAGCTCAGTTTCCTTTTTTTGCTGTCTATCTGGTTTGGAATCCGAATGTATAGCTTAGAACACTATCATTTGACAGACAAGCTCTGGCTAAGGCCTTCTCTGTGTGCTTTTGGGGATGTTTCTCTCTTAAGAGGACCATTTTCCATTTTAGAAACTAGTGTCAAAAGGCTTGGAGGTGAATGAAGAGGAGGAGGGGAAAGTTAGAGAGACCCTTTCAAAACCAAAATTATATGTTCAAATGAATATGTTTTCTGTGTCACTGTAATATTCAGTGTGCAGAATCTAAACTACTTGTCAGCATCTATACTGTGTTTTACACTTCACTTAGGTAGGAGCCAGGTTCCCAGACAGGGTAGTTTGCTTATTGGTTGCACTTTTTGAGTCTCTGGGCACCAGCATAAGGAGGCAGTGTTTCAGTTGCATGACATTGACTAAGAAAACTTAAATAAGAAATATCTGTTATTTACCTCAGAATCACTAGCATAGCTTCTATAAACCTCCTTTTCAATGAAAATCATGCAGGGGAATTCTCTCTAACTGAACCCAAATTATTAAAGTTTCTCTATACAGTTAATTTTAAATTCCATTTAGCAGTCTTACACACATGTGTGTTCATTTCATCTTGTTCTATTTTTATTTCTCTGTTGTCTCTTAGGAGGACAAAACACAGGAATAATACTTTCATTCTACTGTCTCTAAGTGTCTTCGCAACTATCTGACATTCAATGGGAAGGAAAATTAAAAGTGGCATGTCTAACTGTTATCACATATACATACACCCTGAATGCCAGGAACACTTTGCTTCCGGTATTTTGTTGTTAAGTGCCGTGGAGTCGGTTCCGACCCATAGCGACCCTATATAGGGTTTCCGACAAGCAGCTGGTGAGCTTGAACCAACAACCTTGCAGTTCAAATAGCTTTGCAGTCTGGTACATTAACCCACAGCGCCACACCAGTATGGCAACCCCCAAGATAATGAAAATTAGGATTATGAAACACTTTCCTGTTATTTCAAATAGAATCTTCTCCAATATGTCTCTACAAATGGCTACCTACAGCCAAAGACAGTGGCACAGATAAGAAGCGCCTTCAGGTTCAACCTGTTTGTATGAATGGGCCTCAAATGCCACCACAGCCATCACCACCCTTGTCATACTGGGAGACAAAGGGAGACCAAAGTTCAGTGCAAGCTGTGTTCACAATGTTTTCACTTCTTACACACCCAGTCCAGTCCGGTGTCTGAACGTATGAGTCCTTGAGATGGTTCTTCTCATGGTAGCTGCTACATTAATCATTAAAAGCAAACATAATAACATTGTCAGAGGAATACACAAACCATATGCAAAGGAAGAAAACAAATCACTCATGCTTTCTAATTCCAGGAAAATGAATAATAAAATACTGCAACCCATTTGTGAAAAACTAAATGAATAAAAATTTTATTAAGGCGACATCTTGTTTGTTCTTCCATTTTTTATTTCAACAAATTTCTTAACGGGGAG
Organism: Chrysochloris asiatica; assembly: GCF_000296735.1. Taxonomy (NCBI): domain Eukaryota; kingdom Metazoa; phylum Chordata; class Mammalia; order Afrosoricida; family Chrysochloridae; genus Chrysochloris; species Chrysochloris asiatica. Next base: position 9,879,292 of record NW_006408588.1, on the reverse strand, counting down.
AAACAAGTTTACTTAACATTTATGGGTAACATAATGTTACAATCCTGATTGTTTACAGGAGAGATGACATTTATGTAAAATGTATATACTTATAAGTAAAAATTTCCCAAGAAATTATTTTTTTCCAAAGACCAAAGTCAATGAGTGGTTTTTCAAAAGACAAAAAAGCCGTCATATAGAATACGCATGAAGAGTGAGGAACTTTCTAATCAATACCATGCCTGACATATTTGTGTAGCCCTTACTTTGGTTAGCTGTCATTCACTTGATTTTGACTCAGCTAGGACCCTGAGGAGAACTGCCCAATTGGGCTTTCTAGGCTCTAGTCTTTATTGTCATAACCTTTACTGGAACAGATAGCAGATCAAGCACGTCTTTCTCCCATGGAACCACTCAGTGGGTTTGAACCACCAACCTTTCGATTAGCATCTGAGAGCATAACCATTTCATCACTAGGGCTCCTGTGTGCATACCTCCAAACCCCCACCCCAAAAATGACACAGAAAAATGTCACTGTGAATGTATACGTTTGTGGAAATGAAATGCTCATCTCATTAGCTTCCTTACTAGGAGTTTATATTGTTACAACTTTGGGGCACTGATTCATATTCTTATAAAGCAATGTCCATTTACTCATAAGTGCTCTTGCTAGCTATTCACATTTGTTTGGGACAACAAATACAAGGTTACTCTCAATAATAAAAACAAGCATTGTAGTAAAACTTTCTCAATTTCTCAATAACTAATTTCTACTTGGACATTTCATTGATTTTCAGTAGAACAAACTGAATTCTCTTTAACTAGAAGTTACTTCTTTTTATTTCTTGATGCATAGCTTTATTTTCTAATGTTTATTTCTGGAGGACTCATTCCCTTTGCCTTTTTCTGATTTTCCCTAAAATTGGCCATTAAAAACCCTACTAGAGCACAGTTTTACTCTGACTCATGGGGTCATCAGGAATTCTAATTGCTTCCCCCTGACTCCCCTAACAGGTAGTGGTGGTCCTAGGGCTGCCTCTCCTGTACCTCTTTATTGCACACCCGGCTCCCACTTTCTTTTAAAAGAGTTTTCCTTGCATCCAGGGTTAAATCCTCAAGATTGCACGGGAAAACCAAGTTTGTCTGTTTTGATGACAATTTTTGCCAAATGCCAAATGAATGGAGCCCTGGTGGCACAGTGGGCTAACTTAACTATTGAGTTGCTAAACTGTAAGATCCATGGTTCAAACCCACCAGCTGCTCTGAAGGAGAAAGATAAGGCTTCTCTGCTCTTGCAGAGACTTATAATCTCAGAAACCCTAAGATGCGGTTTTACTCTGTCCTATAAAGTCTCTATAAATTGGTATTCACTCAGTAACAGTGGGAGGGTGTTTGCCAAATTAGTTTATTCCTCTTAAGCTCAGGGATATTCAGGAATCAAATGGCAACGTAGGAAGTGGTCAAGTGTCAAATGCCCTATATCAAAATGGTCCTCCTTGCCTTTTAACATATGAGTTGGGGGTGTTCCACTAATATCTCGGAAAAACAAATGCTGAAGTGCATTCTTCACTTAGAAACAAAGAAGAGGAACTCTGGCGTTGAGAAAGCCAGACCTCTACAGGTAGGGGAGGCCACTGCACCCTTAGAACAGCTTTGAGATGGTAATGAACCCATTTGCACTTTCTAAAACAATTTATTTTACTTTTGAGAAAGGACAGCTTACTTAGCTTCCCCTTCAAAGTCTGGGTTTCTGACAACCAGTTTTCTGACCTGAAGCAAATGAGTATCCACTAATTCTGGACTTGGTGCCTGTTAGCCACATTGTTGTTGTTGTTGTTAAGTGCTATAAAGTCAGCCCCGACTCATAGTGTTTTGGAGGGGCAGCTCTTGGGTTTGAACAGCTGACCTTGTGGTTAGCAGTCCAGTGTTTGTCCCACAGCACTACACCAGGACTCCTTAATAGACTTCAAATCCGAATCAAACAGAAGACGGTACACACGGTTTGTTTCCTTCTCTAACAGAAATGAAGCAACTATTAAGCCAAAGACTACTTGTGACCCTATTATTCTCACTCAGAGTTCTGTGTAGAGTTTTCTCTTTTCTTGCTTTTCAGTACCTTCCGTAATACACCTCAGATAACCTCTCATGGAACAAAACAATGCAATTCCAGTTTATGATAACAGCAGAATAAAGACAGTAGGCCCATTCCCCCACACATTTATTTTCGGAATTTTCCTGAAGTTAGGCTACAAGTACAAATATCCTCTACTACCAAAACTGCAGCTAGATGTGAATGACCTTCTGGACATAGACTTCTTAGGTCACACATGCGAACACACACACACACACACACACACACACACACACACGGGATCATTTGGCTTTAATACCTGTCATCCCCCCAAATCTAACCTGCCTGTCAAATCCAACCTGTGTGACAGGTGTAGGAATTAAACACAGTATTGTAACCATTAGCCTCCCAGATAGAGGTTCACAACTGTTACCCCTGTGTTCCTGAACGCTTCCAGTCCCAAATGTCCCAACCCTGGATCTTGTTGACCTAGGCAGAAAGTTTTCGCTGCGCGGCTCACCTGTTTGTAGGCATCCAGGAGGAAGCTCTTCCAGACACAGCGAAGTCCCTCGGAGGTCAGCATGCGCCGCCACTCTCCGCGAGTGGACTTGGAGCGACTCAACAACAGCACCACGTGCTTGAGGAGAATGACTGAGTCATAGAGCGCCAGGAAGAGGCAGTTGGAGAAAAAAACTGGCAGAATTTGCAGTGTGATCAGCAAGTCTACGCTGACGATGCCCATCTTCTCTGTCTCCTGAATCAGTTCCCTTGTGAGCTCTGGCTCCCCTTCACCCTCTTATTTATAAGGGGGTGGCAGTAGAGGGGGTGGGGAAGGTAAGCGGGGAGGTGGGGTGGGGGAAGAAGGAGAAAAACTAAATTAAAAGGAAGCGCAAGTTGTCTCCTCTTTCAAAGAAGCAGTAATGGCCAGACCAAGTTCAGTCTCTCGGCCCAGCAGTTGGAGTGTACCCATCAATTCATTCAATTCGGAGCTGTTGCCTTTTTTTCTTTTTTTTTCAGAATTTTAGATGTTTTAAAAAACACAACAACAACTGGCACAACTGGCGTGTCTTGTTCCTCATCCAGTTATTCCTTTCTGAGTCCGTTAAAGACAAGCAGTTCTACTTTCAGCTCCAAGCACCTATGAGGCTGTGGCAAAGAGTGCAAAACTGTCTTTAGCTTTTCATTGCCTCTGTGTTCTTTAAACGTAGCCTGCTTCTGAAATTGCCAGAGTTTACAAAATGTGCTTAAGGGTAGTTTGGGGTTTTTGTTTTTCTTTCTTTCTTTCTTGACTCCGTTTTACACACACTTTCTGTTCTTCTCCCAGGCTGTCTCACCCTCTCATTTCCCCAGGAGCTTGTGACTTCTTTTCCTCACTCCCTCTGGCTTTACCTTCCTGCTATCTGTAGTGCAAAGTGCCTCTCTCTGCAGCCCAGTGAGTCTCCCTGAAGCCTTTTATACATTCCCTGGCTAATTGCTGCGATAGAGAAATGAAAGCCTAATCTTGGTAAAGATCTTGACGTCATTGAGAAAGAGGGCTTTACTTTGGCCAGGACTGCGGTGAATAGAAAAGCAAAACTCAACAACTTTTTTTTTTTTTTTTTTTAAAGAAGGGGGGTGGTGGGGGAGAGACAGTGAAATTTTGTTTTGTGATTTAAAGAGAGAGAGAGAGAAAAAAAAGCAATACGTTTGACAGCTCTTAGGAAGTACTTTCAAAATTTGAGAAAAGTAAGTTAATATAATGTGAAGTTTGATAAGGCAACTGTCCCTCTTCTGATTCTGATTCATTTATGAGAAGTTTTGAAAAGAAAGGATTCCAAAAGCCAGGTAGAAGAGAGACAAAGAGAGCTTACTTGTTGCTCCATATCTTGGAGTATATAAATACTTACATAAGGTCCTGGTCCCTTTATAGTGAGACTTTTTCTTTTCATCAGATTGGTGACCTTGGTTCTTTAAATATTTTTTAGTCATGATCTTATTTAAGAAAATGCAAAGACAGTTGTAAGGAGGAAAACTTTAAAACTATTTGAAAACCATTCTAGCATTTCTGAAAAGCTTCTTGCAGAAACTTAAGACAAGTTTTCTTTTCAGTTTTACTGAAGCCTCCAGTGCAAAAATGAAAAAAAAAATTTTTTTTTCAGACATGGAAGTATCTAGGTGACTAGAAACCTTCTTTTGGCTCCACTTTGACTATATGCAGATGAGATTAAAACTTTCCATTGAATGGCATTAAGATGCCAATAGGATGAGGAATAAATTCTTTTTAAGAGAGGTTTTTTGAATTCTGCACCTCTCCTGTTTCTGTTAGCATAACCCCCAAGAGGTCTAACCCTTTAGGAAATCCTGCTTTTCGCATGAAAATAAGTTTAATGAAATGTATAGGTAGTTGAAGCAGACTTTGAATTGGTTCAAGGTGCCACACTGATTCGGCTCAATGATTTGCCTCTCCCTTTAGTTTCCAGGGTAGGTTTCTAGACAGACAATGCTTTGGCAGAATGCCATGACTTTTTATCCACACTTAACAGACCACTTCTAAGGAGCTCTGGTAGCGTAGTGGTTACGAATCGGGCTGCGAACTTTAAGGTCAGCGGCTTGAAACTACCAGCCGCTCTGCGGAAGAAAGATGAGGCTTTCTACTCCCGTAAAGATTTACACCCTCGGAAACCCTGTACAGGGTCGCTATGGGTCGGAACCAACTCCATGGCACTTAACAACAACAACAGATCACCTCTAGGAATTATGTTTTCTTGGAAGAAGGACTGG
>NW_006408588.1:9868627-9870226 GCF_000296735.1 Chrysochloris asiatica | reverse complement strand
CAGAGGGAATAGAAACAAGTACTGTTGAATGATGATGCACCATGGGGATTGTAATCATTGCAATGAAATGATAAGTATAAAACTGAAAAAAGGAAAAGAAAAACAAATATGCAAAGATATGGAGTTAGAAAACCAAATGGGAAGAATATGCTCAACAATTATCAAACTGAAAGAAGTGAGGAAAAAAATCAACCCTGGACTTGCAATACTGACTAATTTGGGGGCAAAATATTAAATGATGCAGAAAGCATCTAAAGGAGAAGGAAGGAATACACCGAATCATTGTACCAAAAAGAAATGGTCAATGTTCAACCGTTTCAAGAGGTAGCATATGATCAAGAGTCAGTGATATTGAAGGAAACATGTAAACTAGGACTATATTATCTCACCATACTTTATCAATATGCTGAGCAAATAATCTGAGAAGTGGAATTATGTGAAGAAGAGCATGGCATACAGATTGGAGGAATACTCATTAACAGTCTACCATATGCAGATGATGCAACACTGCTTGCTAAAAGTGATGGGGGTTTAAAATAATTACTGATGTTGATCAAAGACCACAGCCTTCAGTGTGGATTATAACACAATGTCAAGAAAAAAAATATCCAAAGACTTCCAATTTGGCTGCAGCAGAGCAAAGTCACGTAGGACAGGTTCTGTGGGAGAGGGGCTGAAAACCCAAAGACACTGCTCTCACAGAACAGCACCAGAGCTCTGGATCTAGCATAAGGGTCAGGGCATCAGTGTCCCAAAACCACCAGTGGAAAAATCATAGTACAAAGGGAAATATTGTGATTAGGAATTGGTCAAGACACAGGACTCTCTCTGCAGCCATCCCTCCTGGGCAGAGGTCAGAGAGCTGGGCAGGAGCCAGACCACAGGGAACCTGAGCTTGTGGTGCAGTAACATTTGCAAAAGGAGGTGTGGGGAGATTCTACATATTTTTTTCCTCCTCTTCCCTGTCACGCCTTCTTTGCCTAGCCCAGATGCCTTCAGGCAAGTGGATGTTGTTGTTGCTAAGTGCTGTGGAGTCCATTACGACCCACAGCAACCCTGTATAGGGTTTCTGAAGCTGTAAATCTTTACAGGAACAGAAAGCCTCATCTTTCTCCCATAGGACAACTGGTAGTTTTGAACAGCTGACCTTGAGGTTCGCAGTCCTATTTGTAACCAATATGCTACCAGAGCTCCTTCAGGTGGGTGGGTGCATACCCCCAAAAAAGTTCAGCGTTGAGATTACAGCTTTCCCACGGCACAGAGAGAAAGAGCCCCATTGGTTCATGGGCAAAATTCTTTGGTTGCTGCTTTTGACTTCTGCCTGTGGGTCCCAGCCCTAAAGTTAACTTGTACAAGACCCTTTACTTCTGCCAATCCAGCAAGAAAAAAAATCAGGTTTGGCCTGGCAGACAAACCATATGAACAATGTATAAAACCCCAATATAAAAAGATGCAAGTATTTCAAGAATTATGCCATGCACACGCAGATACCTAACTGACTTTCAGAGACAAAAATAGTAAACAATCTTCCTCCCATTAACTTCTCAATATCTATCTGTGCACCTCTACAGTGGTAACAAGAGGAGGGGCCTGAGCGAG
>NW_006408588.1:9856709-9868527 GCF_000296735.1 Chrysochloris asiatica | reverse complement strand
AGAAAGATGAGGCTTTCTACTCCCGTAAAGATTTACACCCTCGGAAACCCTGTACAGGGTCGCTATGGGTCGGAACCAACTCCATGGCACTTAACAACAACAACAGATCACCTCTAGGAATTATGTTTTCTTGGAAGAAGGACTGGTAGGTACAGACCTTGGTGTGGGGATGTGGGGGTGTGTGGGGGGGGGCAGGGATATAAAATTTCATTTGGAAATTAATTAGCTGAGTGTTATGTGTATACAAAGCTCTCATTGAATTAAGCATGAGCTAAGGAGCTAAGGAGTTCTGGTAGTTGTAGTGGTTACGAATCAAGCTGCTAACCTCAAGGTCGGCAGTCCGAAACTACCAGCCATTCCACAGGAGAAAGATAAGGCTTTCTGCTCCCCTAAAGATTTACAACCTCAGAAACCCTGTGCAGGGTCATTGTGAGTCGGAACCACGATACTTAACAACAACAAGCAGTGGATGCAAACCTGTGGTCAGTACATTTCTGTATTTTGTCCCTGTGGTTAAAACCTCCAAGATCACAGAAATAATTTAAAAATCCAGAGCAGCAGCGGTCATTAATTGGTAGACCTGAGGGCCAAATTCTGCATACTAATGCTTTCTTTTTTTTCTTTTTTTTTTTTTTTTTTGGCTGCCCTGGTACTTTTTGGCTTTTTCTTTTTCTATTTTTTTATTTTTCAGTAATTGAAAATACATGCCTTTAGGTTCTCTGAATCCAAGGATTCTTATCTGCTTTGGTCACTACTATCTCCGGAGTACTGACAACAATGTCCTGGACTTGGTAAACTCAGGAAGGATGTACTGAATGAATGGAGAGGCGGGGCATATAGAGAGCCTGTGTATTGCTCCACACTAGGGGGCACCATCTACATACAATATAATGTGACTGGGCTGTCCTGGAATTATACAACCCCACAGGTCTGAGTCTGACCCTCTCATTAGCATAACACCCACCACTCCCTAGTGTCTTAACATGATTCTCTCATTTTTGTCATCAGTTTGGCTCATGGTGACTTTCTATTTTGTATTCCATGGAGTAGTTTTTTTGTTGTTGGTTTTGTTTCCCCTCCTTCCCCCCCCACCAGAGTCACTGTATCAAAAAGAATGGACCAATGCACACTACTTCCTGCAATGCTTAGCAACTATTACTAGAGGCAGTATGTGATCAAACACCAATGACACTGCAAAAGAAGTCCACATTGCACTGAAGGTATTGAGGGGATAACAACTGAGATAGCTCAACAAAAGAATGAAACTTTGGAAGCATTCACTTGTCTATGCCAAGAAAACTGTAACACAGCTACCTCATTAACGGACTGGAAGAGATCCATGTACAAGGGGAATTCAAAAAGTTCATGGAAAAATGGAATTTAAAAATATATATATCGTGGAATTTTTCTACAAACTTTTGGAGTCCCCTTATATGCATGTGCCTCTCCCAAATAGTGATGATCCAAAGGGATGATAAAATCATAGAACAGTATCATAATATAACATGCAAGAAGAATTATGCTGAAAATAGTATAAAAATGGCTGTAACCACACATCAACAGGAAACTGCCAAAAATTTAAGCCAGATTCAAAAGAGGATGTGGAATGGTGGATATCACTGCTGAAGATGTTTACCTGTCTTTCATTGACTATGCAAAGGCATATGACTATGTGGTCATAACCAATTATGGATCACATTATGAAGAATGGGAATTATAGAACATTTCATTGTGCTGCGAACGTAACAGCCACTCCACTATGGCTGCTTTGAGTTAGAAAACGAACTCAACTGCTCTTAACAACAGCAACAATTGTGCTCCTGGACAACCTGTACATAGAACAAGTGGTAGTTGTTTGAAAAGAAACATGGTTTAAAATCAGGAAAGGTGTGCATCAGAATTGTTTCCTTTTACCATACTTATTTCATCTATAATGATGAACAAATAATCTGAGGAGCTGGATTATATAGAGAAAAACAGGATCAGGATTGAAGACTCAACAATTTACAATATGCAGATAACACAACCAAGCTCGCTGAAAATGAAGACTTGAAACATTTACAAACGAAGACCAAAGACTACAGCCTTAAGTACGGATTACAACCTCAACCTAAAAACAAAAATCCTCATAACTGAACTAATAAGCAAAATCATAGCCAACAGAGAAAACAATGACAACTGTCAAGGATTTCATTATCCTTGGATCCACAATCAATACCTTTGAAAGCAGCAGTCAAGAAACCAAATGACATATTGCATTGGCCAAATTTGCAGCAAAAGACTGCTTTAAAGTAATAAAAAGCAAAGATATCACCTGGAAGAAGACTTCAAATCTTAGGAACATAAATAAAAATCACAGAGAAAAATGGTATTTTTCTACAATTAGAATACATTGCTACCAAAAGACATTAGAAATGTATATATGATATATAGGTACTCCATTCATGTTCTCCATCTTCTCAGCATGCTATGGGAGAAAGGATGAAGACAGGGAGGTGACAATGTGATATTTTCACTAGTGCAGATGGGAGAGCTATGGTGCCAACAATGACAGAGGAAGGTGTGGACTCAGGAAATGATGCGTCCACACATTGTCCTAACCTCAATATCGTGCCCCTTCTCAGACATTGATTCTGTGCTATTTGAATCAAACCAGTGCTCCTCTGAGATGGAGACCTCTGAAGCCAATTCTCCTTCATGGGTATTTGCTCTCTAGGAAAGCGGTATGTTTGAAAATGGCAAATTGAAGAAAAGGACCAGTAAAAAGTGAAAAAACCTTGTCAGTATAAGTGCAAAGTTCAAATCATAACCAAATTTTAAATAATTGTAGATCAGAATTGAAACTCCGTTGGATAATTTCTTTCATTTTTCTCCCTTCCTTCCTTTTTCTCTTTCAGGGGAGAGTATTTCAGGAGTGTTTATATGAGGGACATTTAGAAATAAGTAAACAAGTAGGTATATAGCCAGCCTCGTATTGTTTTTCAGAGTACTCTATAATTCTTTCTAAATGAATGAATAAATTAGTCACAAAACTAAGTCATTCTTTTAGCTGATAATTAGACAATCTGTCCATTCTAGAAATTACACTTCTTCAAAGTAATCTCTTTTTAATGGATTGTTCACAGGTGCTTTTTATTATTAATATTTAGCACTTTTTCTTCAAATAACTTTATACCCACGAATCAGCAAAACACAACCTTGAATGTGATTAATATCATCACACAGATGACATAAAGTGGAGCTCCATAGTTAGAGTCAAAGCTGTTCTAGGGTATGTTCACCACTCTGAACCTCACCTCTTTCCTTCATGATTTTTTTTTTTTTTTGAGTTCTGGTGATTTCTCTGAGAACCAAGCCCTCACTAAAACTTTCTTTTGGTTTGCCTTCTAAATTGCAAAGAATAGTTGGGACTTCACATCTGTTTAATAGTGATCCAATTCAAGCTCATAATTTATATTTCAGCTACACATTTAGAAAGTGTGGATAGCTTGTCCACGAAGGTGTTCTAAGCAACCAATGTTGTTAAGTGCCACTGGGTCAGTTCCAACTCAAAGCAAATGGAAGTGAGGCACATTGTTTGAATTTCCATATACAGTGAAGCACACAGGTTTAGATATACAGTGAAGCACATAGGATTTAGATCCAAGGACTGATGTTGTTGTGTTGTGAAGTGCCATCGAGTTGATTCTGACTCACAGTGACCCTGTTAGGGTTTCCGAGGAGCAATTGGTGAGCTTGAACCGCTGACCTTGCAGTTCAAACAGCTTTGCAGCCTGCCGTGTTAACCCAAAGTACCACACAAGGACTGGTAGTTTAGAGCAAATGCAGTCAGGATCCAGAGTCAATATAAAATTGTTTCAGTTTTTTTTCTCTTCCAACAGTAAGAGACCATGCCCTACCATTACCTCCTCCTAGTTGAAAAAGAACAAGCATATGACTGACAAGACTTCCTCTACTCCACTTTTTAATTTCTATATTGAGACTAAGGAAATGAAGTACAAGTAGATAAACTAAAAGCAGAATTAGATAGTTCCAACTGTCTTAGTTATCTGTTACTGCTACAGCAGAAATCTATGTTCTCACACTTCAGAAGTTTACTCCCAATTCAGAGTACTATCTCTGGGGCATCTGTAGGCCCAGACTTCCTTGGAGATCTCCATGTGTCTTAGCATCACTTTTCCTGGATCTAGGAGCTGCAGAGGGCAAGGATCCCAGGGCCAAAGTAGGCAGTCCACTGCTGGCTCTTCTGTCTTGGTGGTAGTAGCATATCCCTCTTTCTCAGCTAACGTCTCTCTTCATTTATATTTCAAATATAATTGGCTCAAAATGCAACCTCATTCTATGGATTGCATTTGACCTCATTAGCATCATAGAAGTGAGGATTTTCAACACATTAGATTATGACATCAGATCACAGCTGATCACATCAGATCCTATCATTGGGTTGACTGAATTCTATTCAATCTCTTGATGGAGGTGATAACTATATTTTAACTGCCAAGTCACTTGAGAATCCTGGCTCAGAAAAGTTGACACAAAACTTTACCTATCACAGCAACTACACTACTAGTTCCTTATCCTTATCTCAAAGAGCAAAAGTGTTTCCTGATAATTCTGTGGAGTCATGGTGTGGTGATGTAGCATAAGCACTGGACTGCTAACTACAAGGTCAGCAAGTCAAACTCACGAGCAACTCTTCAGAAACCCTACATAGACATTTGACAATAACACACTTGGAACATTTTGGTAGTCTTTCATAAAAATTTATTCTGACTCAAGTATTTGTTAAATGAACAATTAAAAACGATTTTTCATTTTCCTTTGTTGAAAACTTGTCAAATAACGACAACTATAAATCTAAAATTGTCTGGGCAGGCCACATGTGCTGATTTGGGATTTGGAAATATGATTGCCATACGTTTCTCTAGGAAACAATTCCTATCTCATCATAGAAAATATTGCAACCAACAGAACCCTCCTCCTTTAGTTATCCCTGCTTGTCCCTGTGAGAGATTGATGATGATGAAAGGTAATGACTACAACCCATGAATAACTCAAAATTCCTTGTGGTGGTGTGCTGGGGAGTTGGTTTCATCTCATAGCAACCCTAGATAGGGTTTCCGAGGCTGTAAATCTTTACAGGGAGCAGAATGCCTCATCTTTCTCCTACGGAACAGCTGGTAGTTTTGAACTGTTGAACTTAAGGTTAGCAGCCCAACTCATAACCACTACTCTACCAAAGCTCCTTAAAATTCCTCGTAGGTCCACCCATTCTACAAACATAGCCTGTTCTTTGGCTTGAGATCAAAGAAGAAGCTCAATGGATAAAGCTGATAATCCCAGAGTAAACTTCAATACACCTGAAGCAAAGCAATTTAGGGCTGGGACTTGGAAGGCTGGCTCTGTGGGAGGTCTGAGCGTTCTATACCTACACTCGTTCCTCAGGTCCTTTGCAGGCCCTGACAGAGAATACAGTCTGAGGTGGTAATATAGTCTTCCCTCAGGAACTGGTGCTGCTCTTTTTTTTCCAGGCCACCTACTGGTAAAATGGAGGAAGGCGAGAAAAAGGAAAAAGATCTAAGGAAGGGGAAGCAAACATAAGAAAACAAGAAGAAAGATGAGAACAGAAAAGAAAGAGGAAGGAGGAGAGGATGTGTGAACTCAATGAACTGCCTGCAGAGACTGCCAGCCAGAGGGCCAATTGATGCCAACTGTGGTGGTACTTCTTGTGAGGAAGACAGCTGTCCAGAAAGCCGATGGAAGCCATCACCTCCTTCAGAGAGGCCACTAAACAGCTGTCAAGAAATAACAAACTTCATTTGCTACTGAACTGGTCTAGATTTAAACTGATCATCTAGACCAGCCGCCCAAACCTCTCTAGGAACCTGAGGCTTTTTAAATGCTATTTATTTTTTTAAAAACAGTTTATTAACCTCTAGAGATACCCATAAGAAACCCTGGTAGCATAATGGATTGTGAACTGGGCTGCTAACCTCAAGGTCAGTAGTTCAAATCTATCAGTTGTTCCATGAGTGAAAGATGAGGCTTTCTGCTCCTGAAAAGATTTACAGCCTCAGAAACCAGATGCAGGGTCACTATGGGTCAGAACTGACGCAGTAGCATACCACTACGCCAGAGATACCCATGATTTGGTGAGGAGAAGTTAGGAATTAAGTGGTAAAGTAGTTAGACATGGTGATGTATTTCAAGACAAAAGTCATCCACTCCTTTTTGAAAATTTGACCCAATCTCTTTGCTCCCTCTAAATCCTTGACCCAATGCAATAGGTCAACTTAAACTAAAGAAAATCGTAAGGAAAAAATAAATAAATAAAAAGCCATCTTTGAGACAACTTTTCCTCTATTTTGTTTCACCCCACAGCTCCTATGAAACCACCAGATACTGAAATTTTAAAATAAAATGGGTCATTGTCTATAAATGCTCTTACAGCAGTTCTTTTTTAAAAAAAATCACTTATACATCACCTCATACATATGCTGAGTACATGAACACAGCACATGACAAAATATATTAGAATGCATGCTGGTTCATGTCAGTCCAGAGGTAATGATGTAATTTTTTTCCCACTAAGAGCAAAGGACACCACACCTCCTCTCTCAAGAATCAGTAGACACTAATGCATAGAGGAAATAAACTAGATATGCTTTTCCAACCTCGGGGAAGCAAACAGAATTAACTGTACTATGAAAAATTCAGGTTTGATATGGGGATAAATGACTGGCAATGAGGTGATTATACAATGAGATATGTTGCCAAAGGTGGTAATGTAAATGTTATCCGGGGACTTGTTCTCAAGGTAAGAAGGGAGGCTAATCGGGTAACCGTTCATAACCTTCTTCAAGCCTGTGGTACTACTAAGCATGATGCTTTAGAATAAGTCAACATATAACAACACATCAAACCACCCAATTGAGCAAATGGCAAAAAACCCCATATTCATAAATTATTGCTCTGTTTCCAACTTTGAAGAGGTTTTTTTTTTTGGTCAAATTAAATGAATCCTTATGTTTTTCTAAGAGGTGGTTGGTGTGCAAAGATTAGTATGTCTTCATGGGAAGAAATATAAGACATGAAATTCAAAACTATGTTTAAATTCAGTCTCATTTATTAGATGGACACTAGCAGTCTTTTATCAAGGCACAACCACTTAGCTAAATGATTATTTTCAAAACAGATGTGTAAATAAATTCCTGAATAGGCACACTTTGCTATCTCAGGGGAATATTCTATCATGTTTTAAAGACTCTAAATCTACCTTCTCAAAATAAAACCAATATACTCTATGACTTTTGCACTTTTATTTAGTAGTGAGCTAAATAAAACACAAATTCTAAAACCTCAAACTCTTCAGGGCAACTATTACTGTTGCTTCCTGAAAAATGTTTAATAATATCAGTTTACTTAGGAATTTGCCATTGTTGTTAAGTGCTGTTGAATTGGTTCCAACTTATAGCAACCCTTTATAGAGTTTCCAAGGAGCTGATTGTGACTTTGAACCACCGACCTTGCAGTTCAAACAGACCTTAAGGTCCAGTGCTTATCCTACATCACCACACCAGGACTCCAATTTTCCAGTACCGAAATGATGTCTTGTTTGGACAGACAGAGTCAAAAGATATATAGTATTTATTTCTGAAGCCATAAAGACTCACATGAATTCTTGGCATGGTGTTGTAGGATAAGCACTCTACTGCAAGGTCAGTTTGAGCCACAAGGTCAGTATTGCAAACTCACAAGTTGCTCCTCAGAAACGCTATACAGGAGTCACTGTGGGTTGGAATCGACAATAGCACGTAGCAACAACAGCAACAATATTTATAGGAGGAGAAAGCCTCATCTTTCTTCAGAGGAGTGGCTTGTGAATTTTAATTACAGTTAGCTGACCAATGTATAACCCATTACATCACCAGAGCTGCTTATTTCCCATGTAAATAGATAATTTATTGAAATTTATAAGAAATATAGTTTTGTTTGAAAATTGTTCAGAATAAAAAGCACTCTTAACTGATTAATTTACTCAAACCGACCTCAGTCAATAGATTTTGTCTAATCATACCTGATACGAAAAAAAAAAAAAAAAAAATTAAAAAGGTCTTAGAAGGCCAGATCTGATTAATGATGACTGAGTCAACCTACTCTACCTAACTTAAACAAAATGTCAGTTACTTTGTGGAAACCAAGAATTGTCTGCATTTGGGGATACTGTTGTTACTACCACGGAATTGGTACTGACAATATACAGCTACCACTCATCTGGGTTGGCCATACTGTGGTGGCTTATGTGTTGCTGTGATGCTGGAAGTTATGCCACTGGTATTTTAGATAATGACTGGGTCATCCATGGTGGACAACTTTCAGCAGAGATTACAAAATAAGACAGACTAGGAAGGAGGAGAGGCACTATTTCTGAAGGTTTAGCTGAAATCCTTATGAATAGAAGCAGAACATTTTAAGATATAGTGCCAAAGATGAAAACAAATAACAACAGAATATTATCAGAAATAGTGCCGGAAGATGAGTCTCTCAGGTTGGAAGACACTTAAAACATGACTATGTAAGAGCTGATTATCAAAGTAGAGTTGATTATGATGGCATGAATGGATTAAAGCTTTCAGGATCTTCATTCACTGATGGGGTATAACTCAAACTGAGGAGAAACAGCGGAAAACATCCATTAATAATCTGTACATGGAAGGTATGAAGTATGAATCTAGGAAAATTGGAAGTTGTTAAAAATGAAATGAAACACATATCCTAGGCATTAGTGAAATGAAATGGATTGGTATTGGCCATTTTAAATCTCACAATCATGGTTTACTCTGCCAGGAATGACAAATTCAAGAATGGTGTCACATTCATCATCAAAAAGAACATTTCAATATCTACACTGAAATACAGCACTGTCTGTGATAGGATAATATCCATACACATACGAGGAAGACCCATTAATATCACTATTATTAAAATTTATGAACCAAACACAAAACCAGTGATAATGAAATTGAAGAATTCTACCAGCTTCTTAGGTCTACAATGAAGAAAATATATAATTACTCGTGACTGGAATGTGAAGGTTGAAAACAAAGAGAAAAGATCAGTATTTGGAAAATACTTATAGAATTTTGCAAGACCAATGAATTTTTCATTGTAAATACCTTTTCTAAACAACATGAAAGGTGACTATTAACATGGACATCATCAGATGGAATAAATAGGAATCAAATTGATTTTATTAGTGGGAAGAAATGGTGAAAAAGCTCAATCATCAGGAAAACCAAGGACAAGGGTAACTGTGAAATAGGCCATCAAATGCTCATATGCAAGTTCAGGTTGAAGCTGAAGAAAATTAAAACAAGTCCATGAGAGTCAAAATAGGACCATGAACATATCATACCTGAATTTAGTGACCATCTCAAGAACATATTTTATGCATTAGACATTAATGAACGATGAACAGAAAAGCTGTGGGATGACATCAAGAATATCATACAGGAAAAAAGCAAAAGGTTATTAAAAACACAAGAATGAAAGAAAAGAAATGGATGTTGTAAGAGACTCTGAAACTTGCTCTCCAGAGTTGAGATGCTAAAGCAAATGGAAGAAATAGGGAAGTAAAACAGATGAAGAGAATTTTTCAAAGGGAAGTTCAAGAAGACAAAGCGAAGTATTATAATGAAATTTGAAAAGATGTGGAGTTAGAAAACCAAAAGAAAAGAACATACTCAGTATTTCTCAAGCTGAAAGAACTGAAGAAAAAAATTCAAGCCTCAACTTGCAATATTGAAGCATTTCATGGGTTAAATCCACCACTCATCCATCAGTTTGTCACACCGTGGTGGCTTGCATGTTGCTGTGATGTTGGACAATATGCCACTGATATTTTGAATGCTGGAAGGTGAACAAGTTTCTGCTAAGCTTCCAGACTAAGAAAGACTTGTAAGAAGGAGAAGCAGGGTACTTCTGAATGTGTAGCCACTGAAAATCTTATGAACAGCCATGAAACACTGTCAGATAGCACCAGTATACTAAATATTGAAGCATGATGAACAGCACCAGAATACTGTCAGATATAGTGTTGGAAAATGAGCCACTCAGATTGGAAGGCACTCAAAATATGACTGGAGGAGAGCTGCCTCCTCAAAGTAGAATTGACTGTGATTATGCAAATGGATAAAAGCTTTCATGACCTTCATTGCTGATGGGACATAGCTCAAAATGAGGAGAAAAGCTGCAGACATCCATTAATAACTGGAACATGGAATATATGATGTATGAATCTAGAAAAATTGGATGTTGTCTAAAGTGAAATAGAACTCATAAACATTTATATCGTAAGAATTAGTGAGCTGAAATGGATTGGTATTAGCCATTTTGAATCTGACAATCACATGGCTTACTATACTGTGAATGACAAACTGAAGAGAAATGGCGCCACATTCATCATCAAAAAGAACATCTCAAGATCTATCCTGAAGTAACGCTGTCAGTGATAGGATAATATCCAGACATCTACAAGGAAGACCAGTTAACACAACTAACATTCAAATTTATGCATCAACCACTAAAACCAGTCATGATGAAACAAGAATTCTACCAACTTCTTTAGACTCCTGGTATGGCTCTGTAGCTGGACTGCAAACCACTTGTTTTGCAGTTCAAATCCACCTGTTGTTCCTTGGAAACCTTGTTCAGGGTCTCTATAAATCAGACCTATACAATGGCACTTAACAATAACAACCAACATCTGCAGTCTGAAATTGTTCAAACATGCCATTAAGACATAGTAATAATTACTGATGATTGGAATGATAAGTTTGGAAACAAAGAGGAAGGATGAGTACTTGGAAAAAATGGCCTTGGTGATAAAAATGATGCTGAAAACCGTATGACAGAATTTTGCAAGACCAATGACTTCTTCACTGCAAATATCTTTCTAAAGCAACATGAAATACTTTTTGGTACATCTTCTTTAGATGCTTTCTGCATTATACAATATTTTGACCAAAGAATTACTCAGCATAGCAAGTCACGACTTGAATTTTTTTCTCAGTTTTTCCAGCTTGAGAAATGCTGAACATGCACTTCCTTTTTGGTTTTCTAACTCCAGATCTAACACATGGAATTCATCATGTGGAACACGAGAAATTAAATTGACTACATCTATGGAAAGAGACAGTGGAAAAGCTCCATATCATCAGCCAAACAAGGTCATGGGCAAACTGTGGAACAGACAATCAATTGCTCATATGAAAGCTGAAGAAAATGAAAACAATCCATGAGAGCCAAAATATGACCTTGAACATATCCCACTTGAATTTAGTGATCATCTCAAGAATAGATTTGATCTTATAGTCCAGGAACAGAGGATGCTAGAACCATCAAGGGAGAAGAGTATGAAAGGAATGTGGGACCCTATCCAAAGAAACAACAACACCAGAGATGGAGGCAGAGATGAGGACATGGAGAGAGAGAGCAGCTGAGGACTCTAGACTCATGGAAAGAAAAAGACTGAGTCCTGGTGGTCAGGAGGCAGGCTTCCAAAACGTGCCCTTGGGTTGTTTAAAGGATTATATATTCCAGAGTGTTTTTTATGTACATACCAAAACAACAACAAAAAAGGAATAGAAGTAAATACTGTTGAATGATAATGCATGAAGGAGACTGTAATCATTGCAATGAAATGATGACTGTTAAACCAATGTTCTCCCATGTAAACTATCATTCAATTCACAATAAAAATTTAAAAAACAACAACAAAAGAATACATTTGATCCATTAGACATTAATGATTGAAAAC
>NW_006408588.1:9842595-9848669 GCF_000296735.1 Chrysochloris asiatica | reverse complement strand
CTCAAGAAGGACATCATGTTGGTAAGGTGAAGGGTCAGAGAAAAAGAAGAAGACCCCCAATGAGATGGATTGGCCAAGTGGCAGCATTGATGGGCTCAATCGTGGCAATGATTTGCCCAGGATCGGGCAGTGTTTTGTTCTGCTATGCATAGGGTTGCTATGAGTTGGTACCGACTTGATAGCACCTAACAACAACAACAACATATGCAAGAGGATGGGGAATCCTGGTGTGGTACTGTGAGCTAATGTGCTGCACTGCAAAGTCATTTGAATCACCAGGTCGGTGGTCAAGCTCACCAGCCGCTCCTTGAAAAAGCTGTATAGGATCGCAAATGGTCTGAACTGACTCAACAACAGTTAACAACAACAACCTATTGGATAAGACACAAGAAAATCCATAGACTCAACTAAATACTGCTGTCAGTAAGTGCCACCAAGTTGTGTATGAGTCATAGTAACCCTGTATAAGGATTCTGAGGAGTGGCTGGTGAGTTTGAACCGTTAACCTGTGGTTAGCAGTATAGTGGTTATCCTATAACACCACACTAGAACCTCAAATAAAGACAAAATCAAATTCAGAAATATGGCAATTCATAACGAAACAAGTTTAAAGCAATGGTTTGATATGTATTTGTGACCAGATTCTATCAGTAAATTAAGTAACAGAAAACTTCTTCCAAGCTTATTTATTTTTAAGTTTTGAAATTTTGATTTGCATGCAAGTTTAAAAAGAAAAATTGTTTAAAATGTTGAAAATAGAAATACCATATGATTCGAAAATCCTACAATCACTTATATATTCTATAAGGGTCATGGCACAAACTGATACATATATATGCCCATGTTCACCACAATAACTTAGATGGAATCAACCTAAGTGCCCATCAACAGATGACTGGATAAACAAGGTATGATATACACACACAATCAAATAATATGCAACATTAAAGAATCACAATGACTCTATGAAACCTATGATAATATACATGAATCTAGATATCACTCTGCTGAGTGAAATTAGTCACAAAAGGATCAATATGATGTGTGACCACGATGATGTGCAGAAGTGCTTAGAAGACACAAGTTCAATCTCTCTAAGCACACTGTGGGAACTAGGTAGCACTTCTTGGCAATGTTGTTCATTCTCATTAAGGAATAAATCAGTGGCAGAAATAACAGTGACCTGATCAACTTCTAGTTCTCCATAACCATGGTGCTATGATTTTAAGCTATTCATTCCTTGTTTTGTTTCCTCCAGATAACTCACCAAGAACATCGAGATCCCAGATTACTGGCTATAGAGAACTGTATCCTCCAGAATCTTTGTATTCCCAAGGCCAAAAAAGGAGGTATTAAGTACCACAAAGTGACTTTCATACAAATTTCCATTCTTTAAATTCCTTTTAGTCTTTTTCAGTGTATCCCTCTTGCCTATTTATTTGTGATGGTCATTTTTTTTTTGTTCTTTCATAAAAAATCACTCTGAATTTTTTATGAAGGAGTGTAAGGAGAATAAGGGCTGTTCAGAATATTTACTTGTTGGGAGGTATATGGTGTAGCTAAAGAAAGATGTAGAAATCAAGACTTTGTTGAACTAAGAAATATCTATGCAATAGAGAGGCTGTAGTCTATGTTTGCAGTGAGCATTCTTGTTTCCTTATTTAGAGAGTAAGTTATTTTTGGGAAACTAATATCCTGAGGTTATTAAAAACATTTTACTATGAAAAAAAATCAAACCTATGAAAAGTAGAGTGAAGGACTTAAGAAACTGCTATCAACTAGCTTGAACAAATACAAACTCATGCCAATCTCATATTATCTCTCCCATCCCCACTCACTTTCCCACTTACCATGTAACTTTAAAGGAAATTCTAGTTAACTTTTTTGATTCTCCCAAAACATTTATAATATATATTTGCTCACAGAAAGTATAATATAAATTACCTAGCTACTTGATTTCTTATTTCTACCTTTTTGCTCACTCTGACATTTACCTGCTAAGTTGCTAAAAATCAAATGAAAAGTAGAAATTTCCCCCATCACTTCTTAGCCAGAATCCCATCTTATATCTGAGTGTCTTTGTGCTACAGGGATATGAGTTGTTTAAAAGAAAGGGGTGGGGGGCAAAAATAGATAAAGAAAACTGTAACATTTTCCATAAATTACTGAACCACAGTCATTCCCTTTTTTCATTCATTTTTAATGGTATGCAGTACACATGGTGATTAAGAGTGAGATTGCTTTTTAAATTATGAGGTGGTCTTAGTTCACTCATTTACATCCATCTCAAAATGCAGTTTACTACTACAAGGGATTGCATGTAATTGGCAACTAGGTCATAAAGAACACCTAACAATTCTGATAGAAAAAATGGTAAGAATTCATAGAGGCAATCAATGGCAAGCTAATGTGTTTTTAATGTGAACTTTCTCATAGAGTTAACTGATATAAGAAAACCATGTAATTCACGAGGAAAAAAACCAAAAAACTCCATACAACTATATATCATGTGGAAAATAAATCTGAACTTCTGAGTGAAACTAATAACAATATGTTTGTGCCTAGGAGTCCTGGTGTGGAGCTGCAGGATGAAGCACTGGACTGCAAGGTTGGTTTGAATCACAAGGTCGGCAGTTCAAACCCACCAACCACTCCTTGGAAACCTTATACAAGGCTGCTTTGATTTGGAATCAACTCGATGGCACTTAACAGCAACAACATTAATACCTAAAGTCGCTTTCCTTCCATGAATCATAATATACTCCCCCATAGATATTAATTAATCTCTTCTACTAGACATCCTTAAGGTCAGCGGTTCGAAACTACCAGCCGCTCCGCGGGAGAAAGATGAGGCTTTCTACTCCCGTAAAGATTTACATCCTCGGAAACCCTGTACAGGGTCGCTATGGGTCGGACCCGACTCGATGGCACTTAACAACAACAACAACAACACTAGACATCTAGTATCTTCTCAAAATGCTTCCCATTCCAGAACAATCCCCGGACCCAAAAAGTGATGAATGAATGTTTGTCAGAGATTTACAGAAAATGTTAATTCCCTTCCTCATATCACTGGTCATGAAAACAGAAGCTGCAGGGTGGGAGCAAAGAACTGTGTACATCTATTTGATTCTCTGCATTTTCCTCATCTGAAAGCATAAAGGTTTAACTGATACTATACCAGTGCAGTGTACTTGTACATGCATGTATATTAAATTTTGTTTGTGTGCTTTGCTATATTGAAAAACATATTCAAATAATAAATCTCAATAAATGAAAATGACTTCCTTTTCCTACAGTATATAAAAATGGCAGGGCAATCAGCTTTTCGTGTTGAAATACCAAAGAGCAAAACAATGAGTGATATCCAACTTTATGAGACACATAAAAGTGAAATAAAAATGGGTGAGATGAAAAACAGTTAAAGATATAAACACTGTCAAACAGAAATGATTACAAAGTATGTAACAATTTGCATTTTTCATTACTTTCTGTTTATCTAACCTTCCCTAGTATGAATCTCTTTTCCTCATTTCTCTTCTTTTAATAATGTACTTTCCCATAATCACTGATATTGAAGTAAAGGATGTGAAACAGGACTCAGTTTATATTTACTGGGAGAAACATATGTAAACTAAAAATGTATAAATTTCCTTATATACTTGAATGCTTCATCTAGCCACTTTCATTTCATAATTCTGGAAATTGAGCTCCTTTTTCACAAAGATACTATCTGTTTACCTTTTACTATATGAAACCACAACATTCAATCTTTTCTAATCTATAAAAATAGCAATTTCATATGGCTCAACCTAATACTATTTCAAATAGCAGAAGGTCTACAGATTGTCATTGTGTTAGAGCTATAAATGGTTATTTCTTGGTGAGAAGAACAGAGAAAAACTAAAGTATTGCTTTCTGTTGGCATGGCCTACAGATTGTTTGGATTTTAATTTTTTAATCATAAGTTAATAAAAATGAATATTTTAAAAAAGTCAATGACTCTCTTATTGGCACAATCTAATATCTGGGAGAAACTATATTCCCTACCAACTAATATGAAACTTCTTCAAACTGACAACACCTAAAATGTATAGTCATGGAAATCAATGCTCATGGAAATAACAATCAAGAAATCAACAAACACAGAGCGTTGATATTTTTAAAAAGCCAGTAAAACTCTGTTTAAAAACAGTTCTGTAGAAAATATGTTGGTTCTTCTTATTATTATTTTTTAAATAAACTTGCTTATGCTATTGTACTGATGAACTAGAGAAAAGGGAGGCACTTCAAAGTTTTAGAGGTAGAAAGGCAAACCTCAATGCAACACCAATAATAAATATCTCAAGTTATGTAAGAATAGTATTCATTTTGGTAGTAAAGGACTTAAGTTATAACCTAAAAGTTAGAGAGTTTACTTATGCTCATCAAATGTTGAAAACATGCCTCAAACATTTTAGAAGTATAGTATAACTTCTGTTCTGAGAGAATAGTATATTTCTAGAACTACTAAGGCCATTATTATTAACAGAAACTTTTATACAACTTAATTTCCGTGTTGCCTGCTCAATTTAGAGGTTTCTTAGTCTGTACCTTTTCTAGAAAAAGTTAAATAAATTCTAAAAAGTGGATTAAAGAAATTGTCTAAATTCAAAGTTACTACTTTGCTTCTGTAATCCACTTTTATTGACACTTAACAAAAACAACAATGAAATGAGCAAAAACAGAAATCAGAAAACCAAAAGCAAAGAACACGCTTTCTGTTAATAATAATGGCCTTAGTTGTTATTGTTGTTGTTATGTGCCATCGAGTCGGTTCCGACCCATAGCGACCCTGTATAGGGTTTCCGAGGGTGTAAATCTTTACGGGAGTAGAAAGCCTCATCTTTCTCCCGCGGAGCGGCTGGTAGTTTCGAACCGCTGACCTTAAGGTTCGCAGCCCGATTCGTAACCACTACGCTACCAGAGCTCCTTTGTAGTTCCAGAAATATACTATTCTCGCAGAGTAGAAGTTATACTATACTTCTAAAATGTTTGAGGCATGTTTTCAACATTTTATGAGCATAAGTAAAATCTCTAGCTTTTAGGTTGTAACTGAAGACCTTTACTACCAAAATGAATACTATTCTTACATAACTTGAGATATTTATTACTAATGTCCCATTGAAGTAAAATACAAGACTCAGGTTGCAATACTAAAGGAGTTTAATAGCAAAATGCTGAATGATACAGGAAGCATCAAAAGAAGATGGAAGGAATACACAGAATTACTGTAACAAAAAGAATTGGCTGATGTTCAGTCATTTCAAGAGGTATCATATGATCAAGAACCAAGGGTACTGAAGGAAGAAATCCAAGCTACACTGAAGACAATGATGAAAATCAAAGCTTCAACAACTGAGAGAATACAAATTGAAAAGTTTTAACAAACCAATGTAGTGATAAAGGTGATTGATTACTCATCTATACCAATAAATTTGAAAAACCCCTACCTGGCCTATAATTTGAAGACATCAATATTTGTGTCCATTCCAAAAAACGTGACTCAACAGAATACAGAAATCAGAGAACAATATCTTTAATATCACATGCAAATTAAATAATTTAAAAAATGGTTGCTGCAGTGGGTCAACAGGGAGTGTCAAGAAATCAAGCCAGATTCAGAAAAGGATTTAGAATGAGAGAGATCAGTGCTGACATCAAATAGTTCTTGGTTTAAAGCAGAGGATACCAGAAAGACGTGTACTTGTGCTTTATCTATTTAATGGCACTTGACTGAGTAGATACTGACAAGTTATAGATAGCACTGCCAAGAATGGGTACTTCCAAACATTTCATCGTGCTCATGAAGAACCTGTACATAGAATAAGAGGCAACTGTTCAAACAGAAAAATGGTATGCTTTAGAATCAGGATAGGTGTGCACTAGGGGTTACATCTTTTCATCATACTTATTCAATCTGTTTCTCTGCTATTCATAGAGTTTTCAGTGGAGGTCCAGGAGCTGAACAGAAAGTTTCAAAGATCAGCTCTAGAAGATAAAACCAAATACTATAATAAAATATGCAAAGATTT
>NW_006408588.1:9841093-9842428 GCF_000296735.1 Chrysochloris asiatica | reverse complement strand
TCTCACACCAGCAATAACATCGAAGTTCAAAAATGCAGAGGACGATAGATGCTGTTGAGGATGTGGAGATACTGGGTCCCTCCTACATTGCTGATGGGAATGCAAAAATGGTTCAACCACTCTGGAAAACAGAATGGCACTTTCTCAGGAAGTTGAAAATAAAAATACCTTATTATCCAACAATTCTTCTACGTGGTATATATCCACAAGAACATGAGCACATCAATGTTTATCCCAGCACTATTCACAATAGCAAAAAGTTGGAGAAAGCCTAAGTGCCCATCAAGGGAAAAATGGATAAATAAACTTTGGTGCATACAAAGGAATATTATTCTATCTTGAAGAATAATGTTGTTGTTGTTAAGTGTCGTCGAGTCGGTTCTGACCCATAGCGACCCTGTACAGGGTTTCAGAGGGTGTAAATCCTTACGGGAGTAGAAAGCCTCATCTTTCTCCCATGGAGCGGCTGGTAGTTTCGAACAGCTGACCTTAAGGTTTGCAGCCTGATTCGTAACCACTACGCTACCAGTTAGGTAAACTGAAAGCCACCACATGACATGGATGAATCTTGAGGATATTATGCTGAGTGAAATTAGTCACAAAAGGAGAAATATTCCCTAAGACTGTTACTGTAAAACTTAAGAAAAGATTCCCATATCAAAAGGAAAAAAAAAATCTTTGTTGGTTATCAAGGGTGGGAGGGAAGGGATAGATGGTAGACCACCAGATAGGGTATAGACACATAGTTTGTGTGCTGGAGAGCGCAAATACACAAGAAGGGGGAGGGTGGTGGGAAAACAAGATAAGAGAACACACTTAGGCAGGTTTGCATGGGCTAAATGGTACAGAGGTAAATAGTGATGTATGTTCAACCTTGTGACAACAAACCTCTGTGATACAGGGATTGAGGCACAGTCTGAATGGGTAAAAGAGGGGAAATAATGTTAAGGTGCTTGACTGTCTTATGAATATTGGTTTCCCTTGCCTACTATTGTAAAATAGACACTGGAGTGAGAAAGAAAGCAAAATAAGGAAACATGAGTATATAAAACTTATAAGCCCATCTTCAGCCTATAACTGATTGGAATACCTAAAAGGGGTTCTAGAACTTGCCAGTGAAAGAGGCTTCCTGCAGAACCTTTGTAGTGCATAAGACCTTAGGTGAAATCCTGATCCCCATTCAGAACTTTCTGAGATGGGACATTCCCACTTGAAAGGACAAGCAGATGAGCCTGGAGCAGCTAGAGGAACAGAAGATACTTCTTGAAAGGAATACCAGCAGGAAAAATCCAAAACAAAAATGGCAGTCTAATTGGCTACTACAAGGACAAGCAA
>NW_006408588.1:9836868-9840993 GCF_000296735.1 Chrysochloris asiatica | reverse complement strand
GCCCATTCCAAAGAGAGGTGACCCAATGGAATGAGGAAATCATCGGACAATCTCTTTGATATCTCAAGAGAGTAAAGTTTTGCTAACGGTAATACAGAAACGGCTACAATCATATATTGACAGAGAACTTCCAGAGGTTCAAGCTGGATTCAGAAGAGGCCATGGGATTGACATACATGGTGGCACCTCCCAGAACTAAATCAACAGAAGGAAGAGTTGCAAACAGAACAAAACTATAAGAACAAACTCAGAGAATCTGGGAGGCCAGTCTATGATCAAAACAAATGCAACGTAAAAGAAGGTAAACATGTAGAAACAGAGATCCAGATAGTGAGAAGGTCAGGTAGATTACAGGATAAAATAAACTGAACTAAATGGAAAGAAAACTTAATGGACTATAAGGCAACCTCAAAGAAATTTAACACTTCACAGCATAACAAGAAAATGAACATTCAAGAATATGGAAACATTAAAACTATGAGGAAACACAAAAAAGAACACAAAAAGCGTGAACTCAGCAAAGGAAGACACAGAGAACAAAGAAAGCAGAAACACCACACACACACAAAGCATAATGGCAGCAATTAATCCACATCTATCAATAATTACACTGAATGTAAACTGATTAAATGCACCAGTTAAGAGATGGAGGGTGGCAGAATGGATAAGAAATCAAGATTCCTCAATATGCTGCTTGCAAGAGACACATCTCACACAGACAAAAACAGATTAAAAGTCAAAGGATGGAAAAAAATATACCAAGCAAATTGCAATAAAAAACGAACAGGAGTAGCAGCACTAATCTCTGATAAAATACACTTTAAGCCAAAAAAACAGCATAATAGATAAAGATGGACATTATGTCATGATTAAAGGGATAATTGAACAAGATGACATAATCATAATAAATATCTATGCTCCCAATGATAGAACTCCAAAATATATAAAGCAAACTCTGATAGATTTGAAGAAAGAAATAGACAAATCTACAATAACAGTGGGTGCTTTTAATATACTGCTTTCAAAAATGGATAGAACAACCAGAAATAAACTTGACAAAGACACAGAAGAACAAAACAACACAAACAGCCAACAGGACCTCATAGATGTGTATAGAACATTCAACCCAGCAACAGCAAAATACACATTCTTTTCTAGTGCACATGGAACAGTCTCCAGAATAGGCCGTCTTATGCCACAAAACAAATCACCATAAATTTACAAATATCAAAATACTACAAAGAATCTTCTCAGACCACATGTTATCAAATTAGAAATCAACAATAGGAAGACCAAGGAAACCAAGTCAAATACATGGAAAGTGAATAACACCCTGCTGAAAAGCGACTCGGTAGTAGAAGAAATTAAATGTGAATTCACAAAGTTCCTAGAAACAAATGAGAATGAAAACACAACATACCAAAATCTTTGGGACATGGTAAAAGTGGTGCTGAGAGGACAATTTATTGCAATGAATGCACACATCCAAAAAATAAGAAAGAACCAAAATTAACACATTAACACAGCATCTACAACAATTACAAACAAACCAACAGATGGAACCTATAGCCACCAAAAGAAAAAAAATAATAAAGATTAGAGCAGAAATAAATGAGATAGAAGACAGAAAAACTATAGAAATAATCAACAGGACAATAAGCTGGTTCTCTGAAAGGATTAACAAAATTGACAGACCACTGGCAAACCTAACAAAAGAAAAGAGAGAGAAGACACAAATAACATGCATTAGAAACCAGCTGGGTGATGTCACAACGGAACCAAAGGAAATCAAAAGGATAATAACAGAATACTATGAAGAGTTGTACTCCAACAAATTTGAAAATTTAGAAGAGATGGATACATTTTTAGAAAAACATGACCTACTTAAACTTACATACTGTGAAGTACAAAACCTGAACAGACCCATAACAAAAGAAGAAATTGATCAGGTCATCATAAAACCCCCAACCAAAGAAGTCCAGGCCCAGATGGCTTCAGGGTGAATTCTACCAAGCATTCATGGAAGAACCGTCACCAATTCTACTAATATTATTCCAGAATATAGAGGATGATGGAAAACTTCCTAATACATTTTATGAAGCAAGCATAACCCTCATACCAAAACCAAGGAAGGATGTCACTAAAAAAGAAAAGTAATGACCAATATTCCTTATGAACATAAGTGCAAAAATTCCTAACAAAATCCTAGCCAATAGATTCATCAAAAAGATAATACATCATGATCAAGTGGGATTCATATCAGGGATGCAAGGATGGTTCAACATTAGAAAAATGATCCACATAATCCACCATATATATAAGAAAAAAGGAAAGAACCACATCATCTTATTGATTGATGCAAAAAAGGCATTTGACAAAAGCTAACATCCATTCCTGATAAAAACACTCAACAAAATAGGAATTGAAGGGAAATTCCTCAACATAATTAAAACATATACACAAAATCAGTAATGATCAATACATCTTGATTGCATGTTTGATAAATTTCAGATTGAAGAAGTTGGTAGAATTCTTCTATTTCGTCCTTACTGGGCTTCTCTGTAGGAGCATGGATATTATCCTATCACATACAGCCTTGTGCTTCATGACTGATCTGGATATGTTCTTTTTGATGATGAATGCAACACCATTCCTCTTCAATTTGTCATTCCTGGCATAGTAAATCATGTGGTTGTCAGATTCAAAGTGGCCAATACCAGTCCATTTCAGCTCACTTATGCCTCAGATATCGATGTTTATGTGTTCTATTTCATTTTTGACAACTTCCAATTTTTCTAAATTCATACTTTGTACATTCCATGTTCCGAGTTTCAATGGGTGTTTATAGCCATTTGTCTTCATTTTGAGTTGTGCCCCATCAGCAAGTGAAGGTTCTGTGGGCTTTTCTCCCATGAGTTTTACTCCATTCACGTTATCACGGTCAACTCTACTTTGAGGAGGCAGCTCTTCCTCAGTCACATTTTGATTGCCTTCCAACCTGAGAGGCTCATTTTCCTGCACTATAACTGACAGTGTTTCTCTGCTATTCATAAGGTTTTAAGTGACTAAAGATTGGGAAGTAGTTCATCACACTTTCTTCCTAGTCTGTCTTTGTCTGGAAGCTTATGTGAAACCTGTCCACCATTGGTGACCCTGCTGGTTATTTAAAATACCAGTGGCAATGGAGCTCTGGTAGCTTAGTGGTTACAAATCGGGCTCCTAACCTCGGGGTCAGCAATTCGAAACTACCAACTGTTTTACAGGAGAAAGATGAGGCTTTCTGCTCCCGTAAAAGTTTA
This sequence comes from Chrysochloris asiatica, assembly GCF_000296735.1. NCBI lineage: Eukaryota > Metazoa > Chordata > Mammalia > Afrosoricida > Chrysochloridae > Chrysochloris > Chrysochloris asiatica. The sequence goes on along the minus strand of NW_006408588.1, from coordinate 9,837,694 downwards.
CAGCCTCAGAAACCATATACAGGGTCGCTATGAGTTGGCACCGACTCGATGGCACATCACAACAACAACATAGCTTTCAGAATCATAGCAACTCACAAGCCACCACAGTACGACAAACTGACAGACAAGTGGTGGCCATTTGGTTTTAAGTGGAGACTGTCACTTTAAATTTTGAGGCCATCTGTACACATGCATAATAGAACACTCCAGGGGTGGGGGTGCAGTATCCATTTGCTCAGTCATCCCCTCTAGTTACCAGAATGGAGGTGCACAGACAGGGAGAGACCAGTGAACAGATACCAAAAATGAATGTCCACACCTGTATCTCCATGGTTATGTCAGCCATTCATGGCTGTTCGGATCCTTCTGCCACTTGGTCTCTCCCAGGATGGTGGCTTTGGGAATAGCTGAGAAGCTTGAATTAGAAAGCACTGGTTTTCTTGATTCTGCTACAAATTCCCCTAGCTGTAAGACTTCAAATCTTCTAAATATTCCTTATATGTGGTTCAGAGTTCTAGAACCATCCCCTGAAACTTCTTGGCCAAGTATTCTGCGCTGTTGCTGACAGAGCTCCTCACTGCACGTTTACCCATTCTGCCATCTGCAATCAAGATGTATTTATTGATCATTACTGGTGATTGAAATGCAAAGGTTAGAAGCAAAGAGGAAGGATCAGTAGTTGGAAAATATGGCCTTGGTAATAGAAATGATACTGGAGAATGCATGATAGAATTCTGAAAAACCAATGATTTGTTCATTTCAAATACCTTCTTTAGACAGCATAAAAGACATGGAACTGGCCAGATGGAATACATAGAAATCAAAT
>NW_006408588.1:9835414-9836593 GCF_000296735.1 Chrysochloris asiatica | reverse complement strand
AGCAAAAAGTCATTAAGAAGACAAGAAAGAAGGAAAAGGTCAAAATGGATGTCAGAAGAGACACTGAAACTTGCTCTCTATTGTAGAGATGATAAAGCAAATGGAAGAAATGAGGAGGTCCAAGAGCTGAACAGATAATTTCAAAGATCACCTCGAGAACATAAAGCCAAACATTAAAACAAAATGTGCGAAGATCTGGAATCAGAAAACCAAAAAGGAAGAAGAACACGCTCAGCATTTCTCAAGCTGGAGGAACTGAAGAAAAAATTCAAGCCTCGACTTTTGTTATTGAAAGATTCTCTGGGTAAAGTATTGAATGATTTAGAAAGCATCAAGAGAAGATGGAAGGAATACATAGTCACTGTAACATAAGGAAATGGTTAATGTTCAACCATTTCAAGAGGTAGCATATGATCAAGAGCCAATGATACTGAAGGAGGAAGTACAAGGTGCATTGAAAGAATTGGCAAAGAACAAGGCACCAGGAATTGATGGAATAAAAATTGAAATCTTTCAATAAAGTGAGGTGGCAAAGGAGGCACTCACTCATCTCTGCCAAGAATTTTGGAAGACAACTATCAAGCTGACTCACTGGAAAAGATCCATATTTGTGCCCATTCCAAAGAGAGATGACCCAACGGAATGTGGAAATCATCAGACAATCTCATTGATATCTCATGAGAGTAAAGTTTTGCTAAAGTTAATACAGAAACGGCTACAGTCATACATTGACAGAGAACTTCCAGAGGTTCAAGCCAGATTCAGAAGAGGCCATAGAATGAGGGATATCGTTGCTGATGTCTGACAGCTCCTGGCTGAGAACAGAGAATATCAGAAAGATGTTTACCTGTGCTTTATTGACTATGCAAAGGCTTTCAAATATGTGGATATGACAAGCTATGGATAACATTGCAAAGTATGAGTATTCCAGAACACTTAATTGTGCTCATGAGGAATCTGTACTTGGACCAAGAGGCAGTTGAGCAGAACATGGGAACACTGAATGGTTTTAAATTAAAAAAGGTGCACAACAAGGTTGTATTCTTTCACCATACTTATTCAATCTGTATGCTGAGCAAATAATCCAAGAAGCTGGGTTATATGAAGAAAAACATAGCATCACGATTGGTGTAACACTCATTACCAACCTGTGATATGCTGATGATACAACCTTGCTTG
>NW_006408588.1:9832454-9834648 GCF_000296735.1 Chrysochloris asiatica | reverse complement strand
TTGGCCCAGGATCGGACAGTGTTTCGTTCTGTTGTGCATAAGGTCGCTATGGGTTGGTAGCGATTTGATGGCACCTAAAAACAACAAGAACAATACAAAACCAACCTTATTCTCAAAGGAGAGAAACTGAAAGCCTTCCCTCTGTGAACAGGAACCAGATAAGGATTCCTTCCCTTTGTCAACACTCACATTCAATATTGTGCTGGAAGTCTTAGCAAGAACTATACAGCAAGATAGGGAAATTAAAGGCATCAAAATAGACAAAGAGGAAGAATACTCCCTCTATTTGTAGACAATATGGTCCTATACATAGAAACCCCCAAAGACTCAGTAAAAAAGATACTAGACCTCATTGGAAGATTCAGCAAAGTGGCAGGATATAAGATCAACATACAAAAATGTATGGATTTCTCAATACCAAAAACGACAGTGCTGTAAAGAACATTAGGTAAGCAATTACCATTTACAGTAACCACCCAAAGGATGAAATATCTAGGAATAAATGTAACCAGAGAAACAAAGGACTTATACAAAGAAAACTATAAAACACTACTACAAGAAACCAAAAGAGACCTACAAAATGGAAGAATGTATCATGTTCCTGGATAGGAAGACTTAACATTGTGAAAGTGTCAATATTACCCAAAGCCATTTACACATATAATGCAATCCCAGTCTAGATTCCAATAACATTCTTCAAAGAGATGGCAAAAACAATTACAAATTTTACATGTAAAGGAAAGAGATCTAGGGTAAGCAAAACACTGCTTAAGATGATGAATAAGGTTAGAAATGTCTCACTCCCTGACTTCAAAATTTATTACATGGCTACAGTGATCAAAACTAGTTGGTACAACGAAGGATACATTGATCAATGGAACAGAATCGAGAATCCAGAAATGAACCCATCCACATACAGCCAACTGATTTTTGATAAAGTACCAAATATATCACATGGGGAGGTGATAGTCTCTTCACAGATGGTGCTGGCATCTGTTATACAAAAACAACTCAGTATGAATTAAGGACTAAATGTTTATCCCAGAATTATGAAGGCCAACAATGAAAAAATGGGGACAAATATGAGGGGATTAATTCAGGGAATACACAGACTACCAAATATTTTGAAAACTACACAAACAAAAGTAGAAAAAATAGATGATTGGTACATATTAAAAATTAAAAACATGTGCATCAGAAGAGTAAAAAGGGAACCCACAGAATGGGAAAAAATATTTTGCAATGACACATCAGATAAGGGACTCATTTCTAAAATATATAGGAAACTACAACACCTCTACAAGAAAAAGACAAATAGCCCAATAAAAAAAATGGGCACAGGAGATGAACAGACACTTTACCAAGGAGGAGATCCAAGCAGCCAACAAACAGATGAAGAATTGTTCACAATCACTAGCCAATAAAGAGATGCAAACCAAAACAACAATGAGATATCAACTTACAGCAGCCATAACAGTAAAGATCAAAAAAGTAGAGGAAAATAAACGCTGACAAGGATGTGGAGAGACTGGGACACTCCTGCATTGTTGGTGGGATTACAAAATAGTCCAACCTCTCTGGAAAGCAATATGGCTTTTCCTCAGAAGGTTGGAAATAGAAATACCTTATGCCTATATTCCTTTACTTGGTATTTACCCACAAGAAATACAAGCAATTTTCATAGCAGCACTATTTACAATAGCAAAAAGAAGACAGCCGACATGACTATCAACTGAATAATGGATAAACAAACTATGGTACATACAGCAATGGAATATTTTGCTACCTTGAAGAATAACAAGGAAGCTGCAAGCTACCGCATAACCATGGTTGAACCTTGAAGACATCATGTTGAGTGAAGTTAATCCGTCACAAAAGGAGAAATACTGCATAGCACCACTACTGTAAAAGACTAAGAAAAAGAGCCCATATTAAAGGGGGAGGGGGCGAGATTCTTTGCTGGTTACCAGGATGTGGGAGGTGGGGCAAGTGGAGGGAGGGGAAGGTGGAGCACAGTGCAGGGAATAGACACAGGATAGTTTGGGTGCAAGGGATGGGAGCAATACACAAGAAGGGGCAGGAGAATGGAAGAACAAAGTGGACAGGAAAACAATTAGGCAGGTTCACATGGGCTAAGTGGGACAGAGATAAATAATGATGTATGCACAACCTTGAAACAACAGGGCTCTGGGAT
>NW_006408588.1:9816607-9830385 GCF_000296735.1 Chrysochloris asiatica | reverse complement strand
ATGATGTGCAGAGATGGAGTGGCTGGGAACTCTAGACTCAAGGAGGGAGAGGGGCTGTGTGCTGGTGGCCAGGAAGCAGGCATGTCCTTTGGTTGTTTGAATGGTTATATATTTCTGAGTGCTTCGGTGTACATCCAAAAAACAAAAACAAGCAGAGGGAACGGAAACAAATATTGTTAAATGATGCACGGAGGGGATTGTAATCATTGCAATGAAATGAAATATGATAGGAGGACTGTAAAACTGATATTCTCCCATCTAGACTATCACTCAATACACAATAAAAACTTAAAACACACACACACACACACAACAATGGATGTATTGCATTAGGCAAATCTGCTGTAAAAGATCTCCTTCAAGTGTTAAAGAGTACAGACAGGACTTTGAGGATTAAGGCACTCCTGACCATATTCATGTGAATGTTGAACAATGATTGAGGAAGACCATAGAAGATTCAACACATTTGAATTATGGTGTTGGAGAAGAATATTGAAACTACTATGGGCCACCAGAGGAAAAAGTCTGTCTTGGAAGAAGTACAACCCGAATATTCCTTGGAAGTTAGGATGGTGACGCTTATTTCTTATACTTTGGACATATTATCAGGATGGACCAGTCCTTGGAGAGGAACATCATTATTGGTACAGTAGAATTTAAACAAATAAGAGAAAGACTCCAAAAAGATGGATTGACACATAGAGTATGAATCGGATTCAACTGGATGGCATCTAACATCAATCACAAACATTTATAAATCATCAATTTCCTTTTGCTACACCTTTTATGTTGTTGTTAAGTGCCATCGAGTCGTTCTGACTCAAAGCAGCCCTTTATAGGGTTTCTGAGGAGCGGCTGGTGAGTTCAAACTGCTCATCTTGTGGTTCAAAATGACCTTGAGGTTGAGTGCTTATCTTATGGTGCCATGCATGCCTTCTACAGGAACAGATAATACCATTATTTTGTCCTCTATGACAGGAATCTATATTCTATGTAATTACAAGTTGTTGTTATTAACTGCAGTTGAGTCGGTTTCAATTCATAGACCCAGTATAAGGTTCCCAAAGTGTAGGTGATGATTTTCAACCACCAACTTTGTAGTTCAAACCAACTTGGTGGTCCAGTAATAGTTTTTGTTTTGCTTCAGTATCTTCATCATAGGACCAATTTTTGGTGTTTTGGTTATTTTTGTAGCTTTCTTGTGACATCTACTATTGTTGCAAAACTCAAAAATAGTCCCAAGATTCAAATAACCGAAATGCATTTCAACATACAAGTATAATGGAGACTGTATGAAATGCATGTACATGGTTGGATGTGATTTTGTAAAGTTCAAAATTAATAATGCAACTTTAACTTAAAAACTCATGGAAGCAGCAGTCAAGAAATCAAGCGATGTATTGCATTAGGCAAATGTGTGGCAAAGACATTTTTAAAGTGTTGAAGAGCAAAGGTGTCAGCTTCAGGACTAAGGTGGGCCTGACTGAAGCCATGGTATTTTCAATAAACTCATATGCATGCAAAAGCTGGACAGTGAATAAAAGGAAGACCATAGAAGAATGGATGCTTTTGAGTAATGGTGATGGAGGAGAATACTGAAAGTGCTATGGGCTGCCAAAAGAACCAGCATATCTGTGTTGGAAAAAGTGCAGCTGGATTGCTCCTTGGAGGCCAGGATAGCCAAACTTTGTCTCTTATACTTTGGACATATTGTCAGGAGAGACCAGTCACTGGAGAAGGATATCATGTTTGGCAAAGTGGAGGGTCAGAGAAAAAGAGGAAGACCTCCAGCAAGATGGATGTGTTCAAGCGTGGCAAAGATTGTGAGGTTGGCTCAGGATCAGGCAGTGTTTTGTTCTGTTGTGCATAGAGTCACTATGAGTCAGTACCAACTTGATGGCACCTAACAACAACAATACACATACACAAAATGAAACACTGCTCAGTTCTGCACCATTCTCACAATTGTAGCTATGCTTGAATCCACTGTTGCTGCCATTGTCCCATTCCACCTCACTGGGAGTCTTTTTCTTTTTTTGAAACCCTCCACTTTACCAAGCATGATGTCCTATTTCAGAGACTGGTCCCTGCAGGTAAGATGTCCAAAGTATGACAGATAAAATCTGGGCATCCTGGCTTCTAAGGAACATTCTGGCTATACTTCTTTCAACACAGATTTGTTTGTTCTTTTAATATTTTCCTCCAACCATGATGCTTACAATATTTTCCTCCAACACCATAACTCCAATGCATCAATTCTTCTACAGTCTTCTTTGTTTATTGTCTAACTTTTGCATGCATATTAGGTTACTGAAAACACCATAGATTGGATAAGATTTGTTTGTTCTGACAGTTCATGGTATTTTCAATATTCTTCTCCAACAGTATAATTAAAATGAATCAATTCTTCTGTAGTCTTCCTTATTCACTGTCCAATTTTCACATGTATATGAGGCAACTGAAAATAATATGGCTTCAGTCAGGTACACCTTAGTCCTCCAACTGACATATTTGCTCTTGAATACTTTAAAAAGGTCTTGTGCAGCCAACTTGCCTAATGCAGTATTTCATTTGATTTCTTGATTACTGCTTCCATGACTGTTGATAGTGGATCCACACAAAATGAAGTCTTTGACAACTTCAATCTTTTCTTCATTAATTATGATATTATTTACTGGTCGAGTTGTGAGAATGTTTGTGTACTTTGTATTTTGAGGTACAATCCACAATAAAGGCTCTGACATTTTATCCTCATCAGTAAGTATTTAGGTCCTCTTTGCTTTTTTGCAGCATGGTTGTGTCATCTGCACATCACAGGTTGTTAGAGAATCTCCTCCAGTCTTGATACCACATTCTTCTTCATGTAATTCAGTGTATCTAATTATTCGATGAGCATACAGATTGAATAAGTATTCTGGAATACCCATTATTCACAATGTCATCCATAGCTTGTCTTGATCCATATCCAAAGGTTTGATCCATATGGCCTTTCCATAGTCAAGAAAGCACATTTTTCTTCAAATAATTCAACTTCTTGGGTTATTTGCTCAGCATATATATTGAATAAGTATAGTGAAAGAATACAACCCTGGTGTACACCTTTCTTAATTTAAAATCATCCAGTGTTCCCTTGTTCTGTTGGAACAACTGCTTGTTGGTCTACGTGCAGGTTCCTCAGGGGCACAACTAAGTGTCCCGGAATCTATTCTCCATGCTGTTGTCCATAGCTCGTCATTATCCACACAATCAAAAGCTTTTGCATAGTCAATAAGGCAAAGCTAATCATCTCTCTGGTAGTCTCTGTTTTCTACCAAGATCCATATGACATAACAATGATATTCCTCATTCCACATCTTCATCTGAATCCAGCTTGAACCTCTGATAGTTCCTTGTCAATGTACTGTTGCTGCCATTTGTGAATTATCTTCAGTAAAATTTTACTTGCATATGATATTACTGATATTGTTCAATGATTTCCAAATTCCATTGTGTCATAAATCTTTGGAACGGGCACAAATATGGACCTCTTCCAATCAGTTGGCCTAGTAGTTGTCTTCCAAATTTCTTTGCATAGCTGAGTTAGTTTCTCCAGTGATGCATAAGATTGTTGAAAGATTTCAATTTATATTCCATCAATTCTTGGAGCTTTGTTCTTTGCCAATGCTTCCTTCAGTACCACTGGTTCTTATGACACCTTTTGAAATTGCTGAATGTCAACCATTTATTTTTAGTACAGTGACTCTGTGTATTCCTTCCATCTTCTTTAATGTTTTCTGGATCATTCAACAGTTTGCCCTTAGAATTCTCCGATTGCAAGTTGAGGCTTGAAATTTTTCTTCCATTCTTTCAGTTTGAGAAACTCTGAGTATGTCCTTTCCTTTTGCTTTAGATGGGGTTTTCAAACTCAGTACTATTGATCTTTGGTCTAGAGAGTTTTTCATAGTAGGGGGTTTGTCATGTGCATTGTAGGGTATTTAGCAGTATCCCTGGCTTCTAGTTGCTAGATGCCAATAGGTAGTTCACCTCAAGTGTGACAAACAAATGTCCCCAGACATTATAAAATGTTCCCTGGAAGAACAAAATCACTCCCAGTTGAAAAACAGTATTTTAGACCAAGCTTTAATAACAACTAAAAAATAAAATTAGCTGAAAATGGATATGTTAAGAAAGAAAGCATCCAAAAAAAATGCTTATTTTCCACTGGTCTTATTTTAAAGAAATTCATGAAGTTAGGGAGTCCTGTTGTGGCACTGAACTGCTAACCACTAGGTCAGCAGTTCAAATGCACGAGCTGCTCCTCAGAAACCCTATACAGGATCACTATGAGTCAGAACTAACTCGAAGGTACTTAACAACAACGACAATAAAGTTATACGCCAAGCTAACAAGTACTTCCTTTAACATAAGGAATAATATTTCTTTTAAAAAGAACAAAATAGATTTTCTTTTTAACGAGTCAATATTTTGGTTGAGGACAGCTTATTAATGTTCCATAGCCCTTCAACAGTTCTTCCCCTCCGTTTCTGGGAAGAAGGATTTTACAACCAATCCCTAATTAGCATAGATTAGTCTGATGCTCAAGGGGCAGGTGTGCATTCTAGGTAGCTATATTCATATATGTATCTGGAGCACACAGAGGCAATGTGCCTACATCAGACATTAGCAGTTTCATTACTTTAAGTGACCAACAGGTATATTTTTAATTCCCTGGATGATTTAAAAACAGATGTAAGGATGAATGAATTCAGAAAAAGGTCATATGAGACGCTTTCCCTCTATGTGTACTTAACATACGGATCTCTGTTCTTTTTTTAGCAGATAATACTAAGTGAGGCTCGCAATTGTCATAACTTGGCGTGACCTTTAAGAGAAATAGACACTTATAAGAGAGATACTCTGCCTCTTATTTTCTAAATAATGGAATAAATATGGAAGCACACAACACATTTTTAAAATCTACTGGTGGTGGTGGTTATGTGCCATGGAGCCGGAACCACTCATAAAAACCCTGTACAGGGTTACCGAGACTGTAAATCTTTACAGGAGTAGAAAACCTCATCTTTCTCCCATGGAACAGCTGGTAGTTTTGAACTGCTGACCTTAAGGTTCATAGCATGATTCAGATTTTGCAGAAAGAGCACCACCAGAGCACTTGGGACTCAGAGGAACTTTTCTTTTGCTGCGATTTCTCTTCAAATCATGTAAATACTTGATATTTTTACTAGTACCAAGGATTACATGACACTCTCTAAATTTCTGTCACATTTACTTTTGGATAAAAAAATTAGAACTTTGCTTTCAAAATGAATTATCCCTACAATCCCCCCAAAATGTTCGTGTCAGCCTTCTTCCTGTTACCATATGAAGAAAGCTAAATGGTTGGCTTTCATTACTAATGCGCTCAGCCAGCAATTCACTTCTGCCCATCCCACAAAGATAATGCATGTGCAAACAAATATAGGCATGTGTTTATTATTGTTATTTTTAATCAGGCATCATTTATTAAAGTATATAGGCAAAGTTTTTGGAATCTTCCTGCTCCTGGCATCACAACCACTCCCTTCCAAGGTTAAGTACGCAAGCCCTGCCCCAACTCTTGTACCAGCAAGTCAAGGACTTCTACTGAGGATCTTTTTCACAGTCATGCAAAAATTAATATAAAAAGCTATGTAGACTGAAAGTAGCTGGGGCTAGTCTTGCTTCCAGAGATACACATTCCTGCCCCTCCTTCTGATGAAGTATGTTGCTTTTTGACTGAGGGAGTTTCAGTGAGTGAGGAAAGCTACCCTTGAATTGTCATCTCCTAAAAGGAAGCTGACAGTGCTAATAGTTCAAGTGCAGGGTGATTGATGAGAGTGTTCCAGCCTAAGAGGCTGGCAATCTTTGTAATTGTAAGAATCAGGTAAGCTGTTTCACCAGCCAAATCTCTGGTCTCCCTCCACCTCTGCCTGCCTCACCCCAAAAGTGACTGAGGAACACTACTGGTACTGAAAATAGAAATCTCATGTGCCTTGAGTTTTGTTGACTTTGCAGAACTTAGGATTTTGGCTTGCAAATTGGGATATGCATACACCAGTTTTTCCATGTGAATGATATATGAAGGACAAATCTCAGTACTATGAGGCCTGAAGCTTCTATAAGTTGGGGGTTCCTCTTTAAGAAAAGGAAGGTACAATTACAAATACGAAATCAAATTTAAAAAGTGAATAGTTATTTAGAATGTGAAAAGAAATCACAACAATTTACAAGTGTTTTAAACACAAGAAATATCACAAACATAAGATTATGAACAACACAATCTTTTTATTAATTAAACACCCAATACATTTCCTCCATATTTGGGCCATATATTAAATTGTTGGCTGCCTCGTCATAAAACAATAATACTATCATACTATTTTTTTTTTTTTTGCAGAGAAAATAGATAATGTAATTATCACTATCAAAATTTGTTTTTATTTTTGAAAATTCAGAAGTTTATTTCAAATTTATGATCCATTAAAGGCAGTGTAAATTTTTAGAACAGATGTCACATTTTCTTTCATATAAGAATTGTAAGATTGAATTTTCCAGCAGTGAGCTTTTGATTTTTTTCCTTTCCAACTTTATTTTTCTTCTCTACAAGTATATAACATTACCTTGATATCACAATACCAGGTGATTTGTGACAGAGGGAATTTGTCACAGAAGCATCCTCACATCAGTCACTATGTGCAAAAGTGACTACAAACCACATTACTACATGCCACTATACCTAATCTGAGCACAGCTAGAATACTTCTTAGAAGTGAGGATTTGTCTTGCTTACTTTGGACAAGTTTTCAGAATAGACTGATTCCAAGAGAGAGAAGGACATCATGGTTGGTAGTAGAGGGTGAGCAAAAAAGAGAAAGAGTCTCAACACGATTTATTGATGCAAAAACAGGCTCAAAAAACCTACATTTGTGGTATACGTACAGGACCAGGTAGTGTTTCATTCTGTTGTACATGGAATCACTATGTCAGAACCCACATTATGACACCTAACAGAAGCAATAACAACAAACCTACATTAATTGTTCCTCTACCAAAATTGTTCCATGATACCTGAGCACCACCTCACACAAGAGGAAGCTTGAGGAAGGAAGAAGTCAGAATGTAAAGAGAGCATCATTTTAACCAAGTCTGGTTAAAATACTTCCTCTTTGTAAAATGTGAAAAATGCATATGACTACATAAACACATTGCAAATGTAGCTCCTTAAGGTTAAATTCATTTGCATTACCATTAATTTGCTTCTGGAAAAACAGAAACAGTTGTTTTCCTGTCCAAACGTTCTAATCCTTTCCTAATTTATCCATATACACTTTACAGATCTTTGTACTGCAAGGTGATTGGCAAGAAATTTACTTATGTAGCTTCCATCAGGGAAATTTCTAATACTAGCATGAGAATAACATACCAGTGAAGTATTATAATGAAATATGCAAAGATCTGGAGTTAGAAAACCAAGCAGGAAGAACATCATCAGTACTTCTCAAGATGAAAGAACTGAAAAAACAACTCAAGTCTCCAGTTGCAATATTGAAGGATTCTATGAGCAAGATAATTAATGATGTAGGAAGCATCAATAACATGGAAGGAATACAGAGCCACAGGATCAAAGAGAATTGGTCAACATTCAACCATTTCAAGGGGCTGTATATGATTAACAACTAATATTACTGAAGACAGAAGTCCTAGCTGCACTGAAAGCGCTGCCTAAAAACAAAGCTCCAGGAATTGACAAAACACAAATTTGAGTGTCTCAAAAAAGTGATGTATCACTGGATGTTCTCACCTGTCTATGACAAGAAATTAGAGTGACAGCTACCTCGTCAACTGACTGGAAGAGATTCTTGTTTGTATCCATTGAGTGGAAGGTGATTCAACAGATGGCAGAAATTATCAAACAATATCATTAATATCATATGCAAATAAAATTTTCTGAAGAACAATTGTAGTTGTATACCTACAGGGATCTGCCAGAAACTCAAGCTGGGTTAAGAAGACAGAACAAAGGATATCATTGCTGATGTCAAATGGGTCTTAGCAGAAAACAGAATACCAGAAATATATTTACATGTGTTTTAATGTTTTTAAGATATTTACCTGTGTTTTAATGTTTAAAAGTATTTCATGATGTGAATAGTAACAAATTATGGGTAACATTTCGAGGAATAGGAATTCCAGAACACTTAACTGTTCATGTGGAACCTGTACAAACACCAAGAGGCAGTTATTTGAAAAGTCCATTGGGATAGTGCATGGTTTAAAATCAGAAAAGGTGTGTGTCAGGGTTTTATCCTTTCACCATATTTACTCAATCTGAATTATGAGCACATGATCCATAAACTGGACTATATGAAGAATATGACAACAGAATTGAAGACTCAGTAACAACATACAGTATGCAGATGGCACAGTCTTACTTGCTGAAAATAAAGATGACTTGGATCATTTACTGATGAAGATTAAATACTACATTCTTCAGTATTATTACACCTCAACATGAAAAAAACAAAAATCCTCATAACTACACTAATAAGACCCATCATGTTTCAGAGAAAAAAGATTGAATTTGTCAAAGATTTCATTTTACTAGGATCTACTCAAAGTCCATTTCATTTTTGACAGTTTTAATTTTTCTAGGATCATACTTTGTACATTCCATGTTCTGATTGTTAATGGATGAATATAGCTGGTTCTCCTAATTTTAAGCTGTGCCCATGGTGGCAGGAGTTAAATGGCAGCATTTAATTGGCAAAGACAAGGTGGGCATGGTTCCATAATGGACAGTTAAATCAAAGTAGTCATCAGAATAATCTGAGTCATGTGGATTTAAGGAGTTAGCTAATTGAGCAGGGTGTCCCTAGGAGTAAAATAGTTAGAAAACCTGGTGGTGGTGGTGGTGATTATGTGCCGTGGAGTTGGTTCTGACTCATAGCGACCCTGTACAGGGTTTCCGAGGCTGTAAATCTTTATGGGAGCAGAAAGCCTCATCTTTCTCCCGAGGAACAGCTGGTAGTTTCAAACTGCTGACCTTGCAGTTTTCAACCCGATTCATAACCACTACGCTACCAGAGCTCCTAAATATTTATTTTACCTAGGTCAAGTGAACAGCAGTTTAACTTGAATCACCAGAAAAGAGAGTCATGTCTTCTCAAAATTCTCAGACCTGAGTCAATATACACACTCACACCTCTTGAATAAGGAAGGGGTGGTTGGGTCCACATGAGGAAGGACACCACTACACTGCCAACTGTTAGTCTTTCTCCCAGTCTTGTTCCAAGGGATCTATGGAAGTAATCAGATTTTCAGGTTTTACTGGACACTGGCTCTGAATTGGCACAAATTCCAGGAGACACAAAGTGCCATTTTGGCCCTCCAATCAGAATGGAGACATATAGAGGTCAAGTTATTAATGGAATATTTATATAATGGAATAAAGGCCCATTTCACTGTAAGTCCAGTGAATCCGTGGACTCATCCTGTAGTGATTTCTCCAGAAGGTATAATTAGAATAGACATAATCAGCAACTGGCATAACACCAACATTGGACCCTGAAACATATAATAAGGGCTATTATGGTTAGAAAAGCCAAGTACAAGCCTTTAGAATTGCCTCTACCTAGGAAAACAGTAAGCCAAAAATAATACTGCATTACAGAAGGAATTTCAGATACTACTGCTACAATCAAGGACTTGAAATATTCAGGGGTGGTGATTTCTACTATATTCCCATTTAATCACCTATCTGGACTCTGAAAAAAACAAATGATCTTGAAGAACGATGGTGGATTATCATAAAGCTAACCAGATGGTGACTCCAATTTCAGCTACTATTCCAGGTGTTTTTTTATTGCTTGAGAAAATTAATACATGGCCTTGTACTTGGTTATTGTTGTTGTATGCTGTGGAGTCCATTCTGATTCATAGCAACCCTATGAATCAGGGTTTCCAAAGAGTGACTGGTGGGTTTGAACCACCAACTTTGTGGTTATCAGCCCAGTGCTGACCTTACAATGTCACACCAGGACTCCTTGTACCTGGTATGCAGGCATATATCTGGTCAATGCCTTTTTCTCAATTCCAGTTTCTATGGATCATCAGAAACAGTTTTTCTTAAGTTGACAAGGCCAACAGTATACCTTCAATGCCCTACCTCAGAGATACATCAACTCTTCAGCACTATGTCTAATTTAGACTGAAGGGAGTTTCATTATCTTTCCCTGTCAGAAGACATAACACTGGTCCATTACATTGATAGACCTAGTAAGGAAGAAGTATCAATAACTCTGTATTTATTAGTAAAACATTTGCATGCTAGATGGTAAGAAATAAACCTGACAAAAATTCAAGCACCTTCTACTTCAGTGAAATTTCTAGGAGTTTAGTGATGTGGGACTTGTTGAGATAGTCTGCCTAAAGTGAAGGATGTTACTGCCTCTGACAGATCCCATCATTGAAAAAGAGGCACAAGGCCTGGTGGCCTCTTTGGATTTTTGAGGTAACATATCTCTAATTTGGATGTGCCACTCCAGCCTACTTATCAAGTGACTCAAAAAGCTGATAATTCTGAGTGAGGAGAACAAGAACAAGAGAGGGTTCTGAAGCACATTCAGGCTGCTGTACAATTTACTATGCTAATTGACCCATATGAGCCAGTTGATCCAATAGTGTTTGAAGTGTCAGTGGCAGATAGAGATGTAGTTTAGCCTCTTTGGCAGTCCCCGATTGGTGAATTACAGTGCAAACTCTAGGATTTGGGGACAAAGACTTGTCTCTGATTACTTTCCTTTTGAGAAAGAGCTTTAGGTATTACTGGGCCTCAGTAGAGACTGAATGTCTAAACATGGGCCACCAAGTTACCATGTGACCGAAGCTACTCATTATGAATTGGGTGTTGTCGGACCCACATAGTCATAAAGTTGGGTGTGCACAGCAGTGCTCCATTATTAAATGGAAGTAGTATATATGAAACTGGGCTTGAGCAGGACCTGAAGGCACAAGTAAGTTTCATGAGGAGGTGGCCCTAATGCCCATGGTCTCCACTCCTGTCACATTACCTTCCTTCTCCCAGTCTATGCCTATGAACTTATGGGGAGTTCCTCATGATCAGGTGACTGAGGAAGACAAAATTCATGTTTGGCTTACAGATGGATTTGCAGGCACTTCTAGAAAGTAGACAGCAGCATAGCTCAATAGCCCCTTTCTGCAACTTCCCTGAAAGACAGTGGTGAAAGGAAAGTCTCCCAAAGGGCAGAACTTGAAGCAATGCACCTGGTTGTTCATTTTGCTTGGAAGGAGAAATGGCCAGATGTGCAACTGTATACTGATTCACTGTCCGTGGCCAAGAGTTTAGCTGGCTGGTCAAAGACTTAGAATTAACATGATTGGAAAAATGGTGACAAGGAGGTCTAGGAAAGAGATATGTGTATTGACCCCTTTGAATGGGCCAAAAAGTGAAGATATTTGTGTCTCATGGGAACACACACTAAAAGGTTACCTCTGCAGAGAAGAATTTCAACAATCCAATGGATAGGATGACATGTTTTGTGGGAACAAATCTTTCTCTTGCTCCAGTCATTTCTTTCATTGCCCAATGGACTCATGAACAAAGTGGCCATGGTAGCAGGGATAGAAGCTATGCATGGGCTCTGCAGCATGGGCTTCTACTCACCAGAGCTGAGTTGCCTATAACTTAGTGCTTAATCTACTATGAGCAGAAACTAACTCTGGGTGCAAGCTATGATATGGCACCATTCCTTGGGGAGATCAGCCAGGCAATCTGGTGGCAGGTTGATTACATCAGATCATTTACATCATGGAAAAGGCAGTGTTTTGTTCTTACTGGAATAGATACTTACTCTGGATATGGATTTGCCCTCCCTGCACTCAATGTTTCTACAAAAACTACCATCCATGTACTTACAGAATGCCTTATCCACCATCATGGTATCTCACACTTCGCCTCAGATCAAGGGACCCACTTCACTTCCAATTAAGTGTAGCAGTGGGTCCATGGCTCATGGAATTCACTGGTCTTATCATGTTCCTCATCATTCTGAAATTGCTGGCTTGATCGAACAAGGGGATGCCCTTCTACAGACACAATTATGGCACTACCTAGGTGGCAATATCTTGCAGTGTTGGTGCCATGTTTTCCCAGACAACTTTAAACCAGCATCCCATATAAGGTGCTGTTTCTCCAATAGCAAGGATTCACAGGTCCAGGAACCAAGGGTAGAAATGGGAGTGGCAACATTCACTACTACTCCTAGTGATGCACTTGAAATTTTTTTTGCTTGTTTCCTGTCCCTACAGCCCTATACTCTTTGGTTCTGAATGTTTTAGTTCCAAGGGAAGGAATACTACCATATACAGACACAGCACTGACTCCACTGAACTAGAAAATAAGAATGCCCCCTGGATATTTTGCACCCCTTCTGTCTCTTGATCAGCTGGCAAAGAAGGGAGTTACTGTACTGCGTGGTGTGATTGATCCCGATTACCAAGGGAAAATTGGATTGACATTACATAATGGAGGTAAAGAAGAATATGTGTGGAATCCAGGAGATTCCTTAGGACATCATTTAGTATTATCATATCCTATGATTAAAATCAATGGTGAACTACAGCAACTCAATTCCAACATGACTACTAATGACACAGACCCTTCAGGAATGAAGGTTTGAGTCTCCCCACTAGGAAAATAACCATGACCAGCTGAGGTCCCTGCTGAGGGAAAAGTGAACATGGAAAGAG
This sequence comes from Chrysochloris asiatica, assembly GCF_000296735.1. Lineage (NCBI taxonomy): Eukaryota > Metazoa > Chordata > Mammalia > Afrosoricida > Chrysochloridae > Chrysochloris > Chrysochloris asiatica. The sequence goes on along the minus strand of NW_006408588.1, from coordinate 9,817,599 downwards.
TAAGAGAAGGGTAGTATAAGAAGGTAGCTCTAAATACCAGTTACAGTCACAGGACCAGTTTTAATTATTAGATACATATAACAACCGCTATATATATGCTAATTGTTATATATATATAACAATTGGAATCCTGGTGTGGTGCTGTGGAATGAAGTAGTGGACACAGGTCAGTTTGAACCACAAGGCTGGTGGTTCAAACTCACCAGCCACTCCTTGGAAATCTATACAGAGTTGGAATTGTTTATTAAATATAAAATGAAAATGAGGTAAGTGCATTTTTGGTTGTATGTTAGTTGTATCATATTAGGTACAAGTATGACTTTATAATTGTCTTTATTTAGAGAATGTGTATATGGTTTAAGGAGAACTATACAGGTGCCAAGTTGACAAGGGGTGAACTATGATAGTTAAAGTTTGATGCCAACTTTACTGGGTCAAGATTCTCAGTAGTTTGGCAGGTGAGATGAAGTTATCCCCATAATCAGAGTTATCCCCATAATCAGAGCTAATGTAATATAATTAACTCTATGATGCATTCTGCTATGAGCAGCCAATCAATAGGAAAGATGTTTCCTCAAACATGTGACCTACTTCCAATATATTAGACACCAAGGCAAAGCTTATTTGCTCTCTGATGGGTCTGGATCCTGCATCTGGCTTGTCCTCCAACCTCTGGTTCTTTGGACTTGAGCCAATGACCTGCTCTATTGCCTGTCTGCCTATCTGCAGGACATTCCTTCTGGACCTGCCTGCCTCTCTGCCTAACATCTTATCAGCTGATCTTGGATCATCTGTCTCAGTCTTGGAACTCTCACCTCTACCAACTCTGTGAGCCATTTTCTTGATATAAGTTTATTCAAATATAACTATAACTATAGATGTAAATACAAATATACATATACTCCTGGTATGGCACTGTAGGATAAGCACTTCACTGCAAACTTGGTTTGAACTGAAAGTTGGTTGTTCAACTCACCAACATCCCTCAGAAA
>NW_006408588.1:9806095-9807687 GCF_000296735.1 Chrysochloris asiatica | reverse complement strand
CTATACAGGGTCACTGTGGGTTGAAGCTGACTCTACAGCACTTAACAACAATATAAAAGGGAATGCTTTTTAACATTTAACATCTAAATACAATGCTTACTGAAAGATCTTTAGTGATCTTCTATGTGGACTAAAGTCATTTTATTACTAGTTTCTTAACTTTTTTATTTTCACTGAATGCTCAGTTTCACCGATGCTTTTATTCCTATTTATTAATTGGACATTTCATTTTCTCCTTTAGCAAGTTGTTTGATGAGTCTTCCTCCAGTCCTGATGCCATGCTCTTCTTCATGTAGTCCACATTATCAGATTATTTGTTCAGCATAATATTCCATAGTATTCCATTTTGTGTATGTACCATCATTTGTTTATCCATTTTTCCACTGATGGATGCTTAAGTTGTTTCCATCTTTTGCAACAGTGAATCATGCTACAGTGAAACCGGTGCACATATCTTACTTGGGTCAAGACTCTTGTTTCTTTGGGATATACACCTAGTAGTTGGATTGCTGGACTATATGGAATCTCTATTTCTAACTTTTTAAGGAAGTGTCATACCATTTTATATAAAAATTGCATCATTTAAAAATCTCCCCAGAGGAGCCATCAAGGCAAGCAATCAAGTCCCTTCAGGACAAACCCCCTTCTAAGACTGAAACTCAAAGGAAACACATGATCAGGCATGTAAGATTGCTGGTGATCACATTGATCTACTGGTGAGTGAAAGAGGGAGGAAAGGCAGCAATGAAGATATGTGCTGAGTTTGGCCATGCTCCATAGACTACTGTGGGCCATGAGATGAGAGAGAGAAGAGGAAGGGCTGGTTGGTCCAGAGTGTGGTGAGACCTGGGGGCACCTAAGCCCATGGACAAGGACATAGCCTTGGAGGGCTAGAACTGAGAGTGAAGTGCTCAGCTGATATGAAGCAAGGGGAGATACACAAGAATGCCCAAACTTGTAGATAGCACCCATTCAACCTAGCCTTGATGCTTGATGATCAGAACTAGAGAAAGATTAAAATAAATAAATAAATAAATTATTGATAAAGGAAACAAGTGTAAATTACAACAGTTTGATGAACTTGATGACCTATAAAATTTGATGACCTATACTTAAGGATGTTGTTGTTGTTGTTGTTGCAAGGTGCCATCGAGTTGGTACCAACTCACAGCGACCTTATGCACAGCAGAACAAAACACTGCCTGATCCTGGGCCAACCTCACTACTGTTGCCACACTTGAGTCCTTCAATGCTGCCACTTGGCCAATCCATCTCATTGGGGGTCTTCCTCTTTTTCTCTGACCCACCACCTTACCAAACATGATATCCTTCTCCAGTGACTGGTCCCTCCTAACAATATGTCCAAAGTATGAGAGACAAAGTTTGGCCATCTTGACCTCTAAGGAGCCCTCTGGCTGCATGTCTTTCAACACAGATCTGTTGGTTCTTTTGGCAGCCCATGGCATTTTCAATGTTCTCCTCCAACACCATACCTCAAAGGCATCAATTCTTCTATGGTCTTCCTTATTCACTGTCCAGCTTTTGCATACATAATAAGGTTATTTAAAATACCATGGCTTGGGTCAGTCGCA
>NW_006408588.1:9802615-9803825 GCF_000296735.1 Chrysochloris asiatica | reverse complement strand
AGTCAGAACCAACTCAGTAGCACTTAATAACAACAACAATAGTTTATCATGAACATTACCTCATATATTTGTTAACTGCTTAAATGCCTTCTTTAAAGAAGTGTCTGTTCAGGCCCTTTGTCTATTTTTAAATTGGATTGTTTGACTCTTTGTTGTTGAGATGCTGAAGTTTTCTATAAATTTTAGAGATTAGTCCCTTGATAGGCTAATTTTTTTCTCACTTTGCAAACTCTCTTTTTACCCATTTAAAGAATTCTTGTCTTTTGATGCACCAAAGCATATAATTTATTAAGAGATTCCAGTTGTCTGATTAATCTTCTGCTTGTGGTGCATTTTCAGCTATGATAGACTATTTGTTGTTGTTGTTGTTAAGTACCGTCAAGTCAGTTCCAACCCATAGCAACCCTGGTATAGGGTTTTCCGAAAAGCTTTTGGTGAGGTTGAACCACTAACCTTGCAGTTCAAATGGCTTTGCAGTATGGTCCATTAACCCGCAGTGCCAAACCAGGACTCCGTGAGATTATTTAGGACCCCTAAATTTGTCCATATTTTTTCTTTCATGATCTTTATAGTTTTATGTTTTACAGTTATGTTATTTATCTGTGTTGAGTTAGTTTTGTATATAGTGTGGGATATGGATCATGTTTAGTTTTTCTGCAAATAGATATCTACTTTGTCAGAGTCATTTCTAAAAGAGGCTATATCTTGCATATTTAATGAATTCTGACCTACGGTCAAAGATCAGCTGTCCATAAATGAATGAATTTAATTCTGGGTACTCAATTCTGTTTCATTGGTTTATGTATTTATTATTATATCAGTACTATGGTAACAGTTCAACTGTGACTTTGAGATCAGGAAATCTCCTAATCTGTTCTTTTTAAATAGCACTTTCCTTATCAGAATCTTCTTTCTTTCCATTAAAGGTTGGCAATTGGCTTTTCTAACTCTTTAAAGAATATTAATGGAGTCTGGATTAGGAATGCATTGTATCTATAGATCACTTTGGTTAGTGTGGACATTTTTCACAATGTTTAGTCTTTGTATCCATGAATATGATTTATTCTTTTATTTATGTTGCTCTCTTTAGGTTTCTTGCAGTTTTTGTTGTTAAGAGCCATATAGCAGTTCCAATGCATAGTCATCCTGTGTAGGATTTCCAGGGAGCAGTTGGTGAGTTTGAACCATCGACCCTGTGATTCAAACCAAC
>NW_006408588.1:9796106-9802515 GCF_000296735.1 Chrysochloris asiatica | reverse complement strand
AGAGAAGTCTCAAAAAGATGAACTGACACAGTATTTGCAACAATAGGCTTAAACACAGCAACAATTTTGAGAATGGCATAGTGTTTTGTTTTGTTGTACACAGGGTTGTTATGGGTAACAATTAACTTAAAGGCACATGACAACAACATGTCAGCCCAGTTCTCCTCCCAGAATTCTAGACAAGAGTCTCAGGAAGAAATACAGTGGGAGCAAATAAGCTGTGCATTGACCAAGCGACTATGTCACTCTCTGTTAAAAGTTCCTTTAATTTCTCTTTCCCTCAGAAATATCTGTCTATGGCAACCTCACTTCTCAGCTTGATGAGACTTTATAAAAGACTCCAGAGAAAGATGACTTCCAGCCTCCACTCATCTCAAAACTCTTTCCATCTGTGGAATTTAATTTCTCTAGAGCTTCTCACTTTCATACATTTCGTGATTTCAGAGCTGCATATGATTTTTTCATCCACTCTTATTTTTCTAGTTGTTACAGAATAATCAAAACACTGCCACTACTTATCTTAAAGGAAAGTAAAAGATCCTATAAGTATAAAATAATTTAAATCTTTAACTAAAATATACCCCATAAAGAAACCCCATGACCAGAAGCCTTCATAGATTGTAAATATGTCTATTTTTATCAGACAAATGTCATTGATTATGAGTAGATTAGTGTCTATCTGGAGAGAAGAATTTCTCCATTTTAATATTTTCATTAAGTATTGGAATGGATATACTTTACTTAGCATGTTATGAGGTGACTTTCAAATAAATGTTTGATTAATCAAATAAGCCCTTGACAAATTTTCTGATGATACAAATATAGGAGGGAAATTAAATACATTCAATGTCAGAATCAAGACAAAAAAAGATCTCAACAGGCTGGAACAATGTAAACAAATTCCAAGATTAAAATAATAGAAATAAAGGTAAATTTCAGAATTTATCTTTAAAAAAAATTCATTTCAAAAGTAGAGGATGAAAAGATCTTATTGCACAGATCTTTACGTGAAAAAAAGACTTAAAGGTCTGAAATGATGAGGATCCCGATATAAATTAATATTGTGTATAAGGCTACTGTAAACCTAGGTCAATTTTAGGCTATAGCAATAAAAGTAGTATCCAGAACAATAAAGTTAATAGTCCCACCAGACATTTTACTGGCTAGAAAAAACTGGGATGTAGTATTAGGGTCCAGGGGAATATAGTCAGAATGCTGAGACGTCTGGAAACCCTGGTTTATGGATAGTTAATTCTTGGAAAGGAAGAAATCTAATAGACAAGACAACTATCTTTGAGTAGTTAAAAGGCTGTCATGTATAAAGAGATTAGATTTACTATGAAACTTTATAGTTCAAATACAGAATTAGTACTGAATTTAAGATTATAAGGTTGTTGTTGTGTGTCGTGGAGTCAGTTCCGACTTATTGCGACCCTGTAAAGGGTTTCCAAGGCTGTAAATCTTTACAGGATCAGAAAGCCTCATCTTTCTCCTGTGGAACAGTTGGTAGTTTTGAACTGCTGACCCTGAGGATAGCAGCCCGATTTGTAACCACTACGCTACCACAGCTACTTAGATTCTAAGGTAGACGAGTCTAAAACTAGAATGGGCTATCCATGAAAACTCCCTCATTTGTTTTTATGCTAAAATATATACAATAAGGCAAGACATTACACAATACATATTAAATTTACAATTACCATAATGAAGTGACATTGAAAAGTTCTGGCAAAGATCACACATGCATACATCACACATGTCTTGTGACATTTCCAGAAGTGATATTTTAGCCTCATTCAATAGCCTGAAAATGTTACTTTTGAATTTAAAAAACAAAAAAAAAAGGCATAATCCATGGTCAATAAATCATGGATCAAGTATAGGAGAATACCCTTAACTGAAAACAAACAGTTGAAATGATGCATTTGCCATGGGCAGTCTGCAGCCAGAGCTAAGACTGTGGATTTCCTTGTAGTCTTTCTTTGAATAGGCTGATACTATATTTGGCCTGTTCTTAGGTACAACCCTATGCTTGACCCTCTTGGCAGGGACTGTTGCCCACCTGTGCCTGAAATCCTCTGTGCTGATTCCATATGAAACTGGGCAACATGACTGTGCAGGTGGGGGCACAGTTGTACACTACCCTAAACCTGCCTTGTCCTAGCAAGGAACATGTGACCCCTTCATTCCCAAGGCTCTCATGTTCACCCTGTGGCATCTGTGTGAGTCACAGATTTAAATGGCCTGACCACCACAATCAGCCAGTCAGATGGTGGGGCAGAATGAATGCAGAAGTTCCATGCTGGCTTCACCTGCCTAAGTGGTCTTTCTACCCCAGGGAGTTCAGTCTCATGTCCCTCGTAGGCTGAGGATGGCTGTGGTAGCAAGGGCTGTTTCTGGGGATGAAAAAGTAATCTCTTTCTGCCCTGGAGAAAGTGGTTTGCAGAGCAGGTAAGGGCTCCACCTAAGAGAGACTCCAGGGTAGGTTGGTGAGGGTCTGCTGCTGGGATCCAAACTTCCACATCAACATGCACCAAGGTGAAGCCTTAACATTAAACCCACTGGACAAGAAACCAAACCAAACAAATTCATCAACAAGTTAAAAACATAAAACACTTACGTAAAAACTATGTGAGGGGTTTGCTCAGTACAAAAAGAACATTATAATGTCCATATTATTTGCATAAAAATATGATAAACATTAAATAACAACAAAAACCACATTGATAGCATCCCATGTACTTAGTACTAAAATTAAGAGGAAAAAAATCACTAGCAGTATTTTGAAAGCCCCAATGGATGAAAATACCATCTTGAATTAGTATATATCAGTTTATAAATCATTTTATGTGCATATAGATTTTCCTCTGGAATCTGTATACTTTTTAGAATTAAATTTTAAATTAACGAATCATGCTGTATGTATTATTATGGAGTCCTGGTATATCACTGTGGGCTAATGCACAGGATTTCAAAGTCATCTTGAACCGCAAGGTAGGCAGTTCAAACTCATCAGCCGCTCCTCAGAAACCCTGTACTCTATGGGTTGGAACTGACTCGGCAGCACTTAACAACAACAATGTATTATTATGATGTTGTTATTGTTGAGTGCTGTCAAGTAGGTTCCGACTCATAGTGACCCTGTATAGGGTTTCCAAGGAGCAGATGGTGAGTTTGAACTGCCAACCTTATGGTCAAATCGACCTTGTGGCTCAGTGCTTATACCACAGGGTCTTAATATGAAGTATTTGAGGTTCATTCATAATGATTCATACAGGGATGGTTTATTCATATTTACTATGCATAGTATCCTGTATTGATAAAACACAATGCATTAACCCATTCTAATACTGATACACATTTGAATTGTTTTCAGTAGCTATTATGCACAGCATACTAAGAACATGCATGTATATATCCATGATATACAGGGAAGAAATTTTTAGGATTCTAGAACAAAGAAGATATGTACAAGTCCAACTTAACTGGGCAATGCCAAACTGTTTCAGTGTGGTTGTGACAATTTACTTTGGTGGAATACGGGGTTAAGCATTGGGCTGCTAACCACAAGGTCAATGGTTCAAACCCACTAGTTGCTCCTCAGGAGAAAGATTAGGCTATTTGCTCCCATAAAGATTTATAGTCACAGAAATGCAAAAAAGTGGTTCTTCCCAGTTCTATAGGGTTGCTATTGAGTCAGAATCAACTCAATGGCAGTGCTTTCATTTTTGAGTATTTTCAGACTTATAAAGAACACTGTTATTCAAATTTACAAACCAACCACTAAAGGCAGTGATGGTGGGATTGAAGAATTCTACATACTTCTTCATTCTGAAATGGACTAAATATGCTATCAAGATACGTTGATAAATACTGGTGATTGGAATGCAAAAGTTAGAAACAAGAAGGACATGGTTTCACTAATAGCAATGATGCTGAAGATCTCATGACAAAATTTTGCAAGACTAATTAGTTAATCACTGCAAATGCCATTTTTAAGCAAAATAAAAGGTGAATAGACATAGAATTTACCAGAAAGAATACAGAGAAATCAAATTGAGTACATCAGTGGGAAAAGATAGTAGAAAAGCTCAGTGTCATCAACCAAAACAAAGACAGGGGCAGACTGTCATGACCATCAAAAGCTCATGCTCAAGTTTAGACTGAAGATGAAAAAAATGAAAATAAGTCTTCAAGAACCAGAATATGACCTTAGACATATCCCAACTAAATATAGAGGCCACTTTAAAAATAGACTTAATGCATTAGACACTAATGACCAAAGACCAAAAGAACTGTGGGATAACATCAAGAATATCATACAGGAGGAAAATAAGACAAAGACATAAGAAAGAAAGACAAGGCAAAAATGGATGTCAAAAGAGACTCTGAAACTTGCTCTACAACACAGAGATGCTAATGTGTGTGCCAAAAATGAGGTAAAATAATTGAACAAAAATTTCATAGGGCAGCTCCAGGTAAAAAAGCACAGTATTATAATGGAATGTACAAAGATATGGAGTTTTAAAAACAAAAGGGAAGAACATGCTCAGCATTTCTCAAGCTGAAATAACAAGAAAAAAATTGAAGACTTGACTTGCAATATTGAAATATTCTTGGTGTGGTGCTGTAGGATAAGCACTAGACTGTTAATCATAAAATCAGTGACTCAAACCCACCAGCTGCTACTTGGAAATCCTATACAGTGTTGCTGTAAGTCTGAACCAACTTAATGGTGCTAAACAACAACAAAAACAATGGACAAAAAACGGAATGATGCCTAAAGTATCAAAAGAAAATAGAAGGAATACACAGAGGCACTATACCAAAAACAAATGGTCGATGTTCAAACATTTCAAGAGGTAGCATATGACCAAGAAATGATGATACTGAAGGAAGAAGTCCAAGATGCATTGAAGGCACTGGTGGAAAACAAGGCTCCAGGAACAGATGGAATGCTAATTGAATTCTTTCAGCAAACTGATGCAGCACTAGAGATGCTCATTCATCTATGCCAAGAAATTTGGTAGACAACCACGTGATCAATCAGTTGGAAGAGATCCATATTAGTACAACACCCTCCACAGTGATGACTGAACAGAATGTGGCATTCACCAAACAATGTTATTAATATCACATGCAAGTAAAATTTTGCTGACGATAGTTCAAAAATGACTGCAACAGTACATCAACAGGGAGCTGCCAGAAATTCAAGCCAGATTCAGAAGAGGGTATGAGAGATATATCACTGAGGATATCAGATGGATTTGGCTGATATCAGAGAATACCAAAAGAATGTATGCTGTGCTTTCTTGACTAAGCAAAGGCTTTTTACTGTGTGGATCATGACTAACTATGTACAAAATTGTGAAGAATGAACACTTAATTGTGCTCATGAGGAACTGATACACAGACAAGAGGCATTTGTCAGAATAGAACAAAAACAAGGGATGGTGAATGGCTAAAATTCAGGAAAGGTGTGCTCAAGGGTTTTATCTTTTCACCATATTTATTCAATCTGCATGGTGAACAAATAATTTTTAAAAAGCTGGATTCTATGAAAAAGAATGTAGCATCAGGACAGAAGGAAGACTCATTAACAACCTGTGATATGCAGATGCTACAACCTTGCTTGCTAAAAGCAAAGAAGAAATTAAATACTGATGAAGATCAAAGACCACAGCCTTTAGTATGGATTACACCTCAATGTAAAGAAAATCAAATGATCACAACTGGACCAAAAAATGGTTATCATGGTAGGTGGAGAAAAGATTGATGTTGTCAGAGACTTCATTCTGCTTGGATCAACCATCAACACTCAGGGAGGCAACAGTCAAGAAATCAAATGACGTATTGCACTAGGCAAATCTGCTATATAAAACCTCTGTAAAGTGTTCAAGAGCAAAGTTATCAGTTTGAAGACTAAGGTATGCCTGACCTAAGCCATGATATGTTCAATAACCTCATATGCATTTGAAAGTTGGACAATTAATAAGGAAGATCACAGAAGAATTGATGCCTTTGAGTAATGATGTTGAAAAAGAATATTAAAAGTAACACGAACTGCTATAAGAACAAAAAATCTGCATTGGAAGAAGTACAGCCAGAATGCTCCTTAGAAGCCAGGATTGCAAGAATTCATCTCTCATACTTTGGACATGTCGTGAGGAGGAACCAGTCCCTAGAGAAGGACATCATGCTTGGTAAAATGGAGGATCAGTGAAAAAGAGGAAGACCTACAAGGACATGGCTTGACAAATGACAACAGCAGTAGTTTCAAACATAAAAACAATTGTGAGGTTAGTGCAGTATCGGACAGTGTTTTAGTGTTGTGCATAGAAAGCTCTATGAGTCGGAACTGACTGGAAAGCACTTAGCAACAAGGAAGACAAGTTAATACCATTATTAG
>NW_006408588.1:9794237-9796006 GCF_000296735.1 Chrysochloris asiatica | reverse complement strand
TTATTCCTAAGTATTTCATCTTTTTAGTATATTTTATAAATGGTATTGTTTTCCTGATTTCTTTTTTCAGTGTTCTGTTAGTTTAGAGGAATCTAACTGATTTTGTATTCTGCTACTTAAACTGAATTCTTTTGTTAGTCCCAACAGCTGTCTTGTAGCATCTCTGTTATTTTCTATGTATACGATTATATCATCTACAAATATGGACAGTTTCACTTCCTTTTTACTAATTTATATGCCTTTTATTGTCTGTTTTTGCCTTATTGTTTGGCTATATTATCTAATACAATATTTAATAAGAGTGATACAGAAAGATATCCTTGTGTGATTCCTGTTCTTAAGGAAAGGTTTTTAGCCTCTCCCTTAAGAAGACTTTTAGCCTCTCTGTTGAAAATAATGTTGGTTATTAGTTTTGTGTACATGCTTTATATTTAAACATTTTCTGTCTATTCATATTTTGCTGTGAATTTAAATAGGAATGGTTGTTGGATTTTATCAAATGCTTTTTTCTGCATTTTTTATATGACCATAAAGTTTTTTTTACGTTTTTTATTGTGTATTCTAATGTGAACCATCTTTGCATGCCTTGCATGAATTTCATTATACTTTTTATATGAGGTCAGATTCTATTGGCTAGGATTTTGCTGAAAACTGTGTATGAGGCATATTTGTCTATGATTTTCTTTTTTTTTGAATTGTGAATTGAGTGATAGTTTATATGGGAAAACATCAGCTGTACATTCATCCTACCATATTTCATTTCAATGCAGTTTTAACAGACCCCTCCATGCATCATCATTCAACAGCATTTGATTTCATTCCCACATTTTTTGTTTGTTTTCTTTTTATGGAAGTACACTGTAGCACTCAGGAATATATGACCATTCAAACAACCAAAGAGCACACCCAGATAGCCTGTCCCTCCTCCCAACCACGAGCACTAGCACACAGCCCTTCTTCTTTCCTGAGTCCAGAGTCCCCAGCTACTCCATCTCTCCACGTCATCATCTCTGCCTCCACCTCTGGTGTCAGTGCTTCCCTGGATAGGGTCCCACATTCTGGTCTTCTCCTTTGATGGTCCCAGGATTCTCCACTCCTGGACTGCAAAATCAACTACTCCTCTCCTTTTGTTGCAAAACTTTTACCTTTACATTTTCAATGCTCACATCAGTCCTGATAGCAATTATTCATTGAACCACAGGAGTCTTATCCCCATCTCTTTCACCAGCCCCATCCAGACAGGTTGGAAACCACTCTGGAGATTCTACCATCCTCTGCACCCTCTGAAACTAGGCTTCCTCTTAAAAGCCTGTAAGCCAGTCACTTCATGCCTTTGTAGCCCCCACATTTTGGCTAGCCAATGTCTAAGTTGCCCATCCCTGTCAACCCTGTGTACTGAGGGGGTGGGTATGATCATCGTTGTAAATAATCGTTCCCTCTTTTGAGCTACTACATCCATAAATATAGCTCAAGTTCATCAAATTATAGCAGATTATTCTTTCTTCACTTGTCTTTCTTCCTCTAGTCAATTTCTGTTCATCCAGTCATTGAAACCAGGTCAGGTGGGTACTATCTGCAAGTATGGGTGTTCTTTTGCATCTCCCTTCACTTCATATCGGCTGGACACTTCATGCTCCCCTCTAGTCCTCTGTGGCCATGTTCCTGTCCCTGGGCCCAGGAGTCCCCAAGTCTCACCATACTGCTGGCCAACCAGGTCCCAATTCAGGTTGACAGGAGTCTATTGAACATGGTCTGACTTAGCTCACAAC
>NW_006408588.1:9788708-9793962 GCF_000296735.1 Chrysochloris asiatica | reverse complement strand
GAAATTTCCCACCTCAGAAGATTCTGGATGGGGATAAGGATTCCACCTATGGTCTTATGTAATGCAGAGGCTCCACAGGAAGCCTCCGTCACTGGCAAGTTGTAGCCTCATTTTAGGTATTCCAATCAGTTATAGGCTGAAGACGGACTTACACGCTTTCTATGGTGATATTTCTGGCTATTTGCTTCTCTCCCCCTCAAGTGTCTATTTTACAATAGTAGGCAAGGGAAACCAAGATTCAAAACACAGCTAAGCATATAATTTTCTTTGGTAGTAGTATCTTTGACTGGCTTTCATGTCAGGGTTATAATTATTTCACAGAAAGAATTCAGGAATATTTCATCTCTTTCTAAGCTCTGGGAGAGTTTTAGTACAGTTGGTGTCAATTCTTTATAGAATATATGGTTGCTTGTTGTTGTTGGGTGCTGTTGAGTCAGTTCTGACCCATAGTGACCTTATGCAAAACACTGCCTAGTTGTATATCAACCTCTCAATCATTATTACACTTGAGCTCATTGCTGCTGCCACTGTGCCAATCCATCTTATTGTGGGTTTCCCTCGTTTTCACAGACACTCCACTTAACCAAGCATGATTTCCTTCTCCAGGGACTGATCCCTCCTGATAATATATCTGTATTATAAGAGACTAAGTCTGGTCATCTTTGCTTCCATGGAGCATTCATTACGGTTGTACTTATTCCAACATAGATTTGTTTAGTCATCTTGGAGTCCATGGCACTTTTGATATTCTCTGTCAATGCAATTACTCAAATACATCAGTTTTTCTATGATCGTCCTTATTCATGATCCAACTTTCACATGCATATGAGCCTATTGCAAATACCATGGCTTAGATCAGATGTACCTTAGCCCTAAAATATATGGTAGAATTCTCAAATGAATCTATCTGGGCCAGGGTTCTTTTTTTTTTTTGGACTGTTTTGTTTTATGACCTGCCCATATTCTTTTGTAATAAATCTGTTCAATTTTTTTATTTCAGTTGGTGTTATTATATTATTTTAGGTAGGAATGTGCTTCTAGAAATGTGTCCATTTGTTGTTGTTGTTGCTGGGTGCCACTTAGTAGGTTCTGACTCACAGTGACCCTGTTCACAACAGAATGAATTACTGCCTGGTCCTGCCCCATCCAAACAATTATTGTTACATTTGAGCCCACTGCTGCTACCACTGTATCAATCCATCTCCTTGGGGGTCTTCTTTTTTGCTGAACCTCCACTTTATCAAGCATAAGGTCCCTCTCCAAGGACAGGTCACTCCTGTTAATATGTCTGAAGTATGAGAGATAAAATCTCTCCATCCTGGCTTCTAAGAAGCATTCTGGTTGTTCTTCTTCCAACACAGACTTGTTTGTTCTTCTGATAGTCCACAGTACTTTCAATATTCCTCTCTAACATTATAAATCAAATGAATCAATTCTTCTATGGTCTTCCTTATTCTAAGTCCACCTTTCACATATATATGAGGATATTGAAAGTATCATGGATTGGGTCAGGCACACTTTATTCCCAAAATTTACATCTCTGCTGTGGACACTTTAAAGAAGTGTTGTGTAGCAGATTTGCCTAATGTGATATGTCATTTGATGTTTTAACTGCTTCTTTCATGTATTTAATATATATCCAAGCAAAATGAAGTCTTTGACAGATTCAATCTTTTCTCCATTTAACATGATGTTAGAGGTGCAATCCATACCGAAGGCTGTGGTATTTGATCTCATCAGTTATTTTAAGTCCTCTTGGCTTTCAGCAAGCAAGGTTGTATAATCTACATAACACAGGATGTTAATGCATCTTCCTCCAATTTGGATGCCACCTTCTTCTCATATAATACAGTTTCTCAGATTATTTGCTCTGCATACAGAATGAATAAGTATGGTGAAATAATACAGCCGTGGCACAAATCTTTCCTGATTTTAAACCATGCGGTATCCTACAGTCTGTTTGAATAACCGCATCTTGGTCTATGTACAGGTTTCCCTTGAGCATAATTAAGTGTTCTGGAATACCCATTCTTCGCAATGTTATCTATAATTTGTCGTTTTCCACATAGTCAAAAGACTTTATACAGTCAATAACGCACAAGTAAATATCTTCCTGTTTCTCTGCTTTCAATGAAGATCCATTGATGCCAGCAATGATATCCCTAGTTCCATGTCATTTTTTGAATCCAGCTTAAATTTTGGGTAGTTCTCTGTTAATGTACTGTTGCAACCATTTTTAAATTATCATCAGCTAAATTTCATTTGCATGTGATATCAATATTGTTAGATGATTTCACATTTTATTGGGTCACTTCTTTGTAATGGGTTTAAATATGGATCTTTGCCATTTATTTCAGGGAGCTCTGGTAGCATAGTGGTTATCAGTTGGGCTGCTAACCTCAAGGTCAGCAGTTTGAAACTATAGGCTGTTCCGTGGGAGAAAGATGAGGCTTTCTGCTCCTGCAAAGATTTGCAGCCTTGGAAACCCTATGCAGTGTCACTATGAGTTGGAACTGACTCCATGGTACTTAACAACAACAAACATGTATTTTAGGTTTTCCAATTTGTTATAGTACAGCTCTTCATAGTAAGTTGATATTTCATTTGGATTTGTTGCAACACCACTTATTTCATTTTTTATTTTTGTTACTTACATCTTCTCCTACTTTTCCTTTGTTAAATTAGCCAGTTATTTGTCTATTTTAGTAATTCTTCCAAAGAAGCAATTTATAATCTCATTTATTCTTTCATTTTCTTAGTTGTTTTTTTCATTTATTTCTACTCTGTGGTGCTGTGGGATAAAGTACTGAAGGACAAGGTTGGTTTGAACCACAAAGTAACTGGTTCAAACTCACCAGTCGCTCATTTGAAACCACATACAGGTTCACTATGAGTTGGAACCAACTTGACAGCACTTAACAACAACACCAATCCTTAATATTTCCTTTCTTCAGGTGACTATAGCCATTTTTGGTTTCCATGTTTATAATTGATGAAGTTGTTGGTTGATGTGTTGATTTAGTTATTTCTTTTTTATGGCTTCTTTTATTGCTATAAATGAACCTCTGAGCACTGCTCTTGCTGTGTCCCAAAGGTATGTTGTATTTTCATTTTCATTTGAATCTAGAAATTTAAAATATCTTCTGTTACCCAATTGGCACTGTGGGTTAATGCATCGGACTACATTGTTGGTTTGCATCACAAGGTTGGTTCAAACTTACCAGCCACTCCTTGGATACATATATATACCTGAGTCAGAACCAACTCCATAGTTCTTAGCAACAACGACAACAAAATTACCCAGTAGTTTTTAAGTAGGTGCTATTCGGTTTCCATGTATTTGATTTTTTTTTGTTGTTCTTTTTTCTACTGATTTCTAATCTTATGATGTTGTTATCCAAGAATATGCTTTGCACAATTTTGATATAAAAACATCAAATTAAAAATTTTATTGAGATCTGCTTTGTGGCCTAACAGTCTATTCTGGAGAATTTCCATGTGCACTATGAAATAATATATACTGGACTTTTGTTGTGGGGTGGGGATGAGTGCTCTTCATATGTCTATGAAAACAAGTTGTCTGTGTTGTTTAGATCTTCTGTATCTTTGTTGAGTTTCTTCCAATTCGTTCTGTTCTTCATTGAAAGTGGTCTGTTGAAGTCTATTAAGAAGTTGTCTATCTCTCATTTCAATTTTGGTTAAAGTTTGTTTTATGTATTCAGGAGTTCTTTGGGTGTGTAGATATTTATTATGGCTATGTTTTCTTGTGGGATTGATCTTTTAATCATTATATAAAGCCCTTCGTAGCCTCTTACACCAAATTTTACCTTAAAGTCAATTTCATTAGAAATTAATATTGTCACTCCTACTCTATTTTTTAGGAGTTGTGACAGCATAGTGGTTACAAGTCAGGCTCCTAACCTCAAGGTTAGCAGTTCAAAATTACTAGTCATTCCGTGGAAGAAAAATGAGGCTTTCTGCTCCCATAAAGATTGATAGCTTCGGAAACCCTATGTAGGGTCACGATGAGTCAGAACCGACTCCATGTCACACAATCACCAACCATCACCAGTCTCTTTTGGTTGCCATTTACTAGATATTTTTTACCCATCATTACCTACCAATGTCTCTGGTAGGCAGCATACTATTGGGCCATGTTTTCTTATCCATTCTTTCTCTTCACCAGTTCATTTAATTCACTTACACTCCATGTAATTATCAATAGGTATGATTGTACTGCTGTCGATTGGTTGAGAATTTTTTTTTGTAGTGCTGATTTCTTTGTTCTGTGTACTTTCTATGTAAAGTTAATTTATAAGTTTTCTTTTCATTTTCTTTCTTTCTCTTGATTGATTTTATATTTACTGAGTCTATGATTTTCTTCTGTTTTACACTAAGATTTATTAAATTTGTATTAACTGGAAGTTTGTTTAACTTCCTAAATTTAAATCATCCACAACTATATCACCTTGAAAGTGCCCAATTTCATCTGATCTTGGAAGCTAAGCAGGATTGGGCCTGTTAGTATTTGAATGGGAAGTTGCCTGGGAATACTGGGTGCTACAGGATAATGCAATGGACTACAAGGTCACTTTGAACCACAAGGTTGGCAGTTCAAACCTATCAGTCGCTCCTCAGAAACTCTATGTAGGGTAACTATGAATTAGAACTGACTCAATGGCACATAACAAGTTTAAATCAGTTGGTTCTATCTTGATAGCACCTTGATGACTTCTCTATTTGAAATTTCTGTAAATACATAATTTATACCCTCTTTCACTTTGTAGTCATCATTTACAAATTGATGTCTGTATTTCTATACTTTCAGCTTAACTTTATCTGGGTTAGTTTATGAGTGACAAATTTCAGGTTGTTCTTAATCTCAGGTTGTTCTCAGTCCAAAGGACCCCTTGAACATTTATTTTAAGGTTAGCCTGCTTTTTACAAATATCCTTAATTTCTGTTTATCTATAAATGTCGTAATATCAACATACATAAGGGCAATTTTTGTTGGATATATAATTCTTGGTTGGCAGTTGGTTTTTGGTTTGTTTTTCAGGGTTTTGTATGTATCATTCTTGTCTGCATGGCTTCTGCTGAGAAATCAGTTAAATCATTTTGGTTCCTTTTTGTAGGTTATTGTTATTAGGTATGTTGAATCTATTCTGATTCACAGCAAAGTTTGTTACTGCTGCTGTTGTTTTTGTTGGTAAGTGCCTTGGAGTCAGTTCTGACTCATAGCAACCCTGTATAG
>NW_006408588.1:9783951-9787923 GCF_000296735.1 Chrysochloris asiatica | reverse complement strand
TAAGCTATTGCAGAATCCTAAATATCTTTTAAAATTCTTATCAGCTAATTCCCTTGCAGGTTCTTCCTCAAAAGATTTTCTCACCCTGTATTTCGGTCACTTGCTGGAGGCTTCTTGTCCTATTCCTTTGTGTGATTTGCGGTTGTTTGTTGTCTCTAATACTGATTTTTACTACTGCATCTATTTGTTTTGATATTTTCAGGTAGGGTTTTAATGATTATGTTACTATTGTAACATTTTACAATAGATGCTAATATGCTTGTCTTTCTTCCATCTTAATGTATGCTGCTAACCTCTCTATAAGGACCACTATCTCTGATTAACAATATTTTGACAGCATTTTTATTATTAGAGTCTAAGTATTTTCTAAATTTTGTTATGATTTATTCTATAATCTTTAGCTTAGTTATAATTTTAAGTCATTTTTTTCTATTTTTAGGGGTCAATGAACACTAACTTAATAATCTTACAGTCATATAATGTGTTCTGTATGCTATCAAGGCTTTGAAATATGTTGGTGTTAGTTCTTATAGTCAGTTTTCATAAATACTTAATACGAACTTAAAAAGAATGTTTGTTATTCAATTATTAGACATAATATTTCATATTGACAAATTAGATTAATTTTGCTGTTCAAATATTTAATATATTTATACATATTAAAGTAATCTACTGACAGGGAGATGAATGTTAATATCACCAACTTGATTTTTTCCTGTACAGATTTCTCCCTGTAATTATGATTTTTTTAAATTAAAAAATTTGAGGCAATGTAATTGAGTACATACAAATTGACAATGATTTAACTTCCTTATGAATCTATTCTTTTGATATTTTATAGTGATTTTCAAAATCATAAGCAACTATTTTTGTCCTAAAGTCTACATTATTGATACTGATATTATACAATGCCTTCCTTTTCATTAGTATTTGGCTAGAAATCCAAGGAAGTTGACTGACCCAAGTTCACACAGATAGTTGTCAGAAGTAGAATGAGAAACCAGGCTTCCTGATTACCCAATGCAGTGCTCTCACCATGTGCCTTAATAAAATGAGCATGATATGGTGCTGAGAGAAGCGAATGAATGGAATAAATAGACCAAGGAACACTGTAGGATAACAGACCTAGTTATTGGTTAGTTATGTGCTGTGGAATCGGTTCCAATGCACAGAGACCCTGTGTAGGTTTTCCAAGACTGTAAATCGTTATGGAAGCAGAAACCTAAGGAGAAATCTACGGAGAAATAAGGCAGGACAATAAATGCTAGGCACAGAGTTTGGATTTATGAGATGTATGTCATAATAAATCCGGATTTTACTGGTACAATGATTAAGCACTTATCACCTAACCAAAAAATTTATGGTTTGATCCTACCCAGCAGGAGATCTGCTTCTATAACCTTGGAAATCTAAGTTTACATGCAGGCTAGAAAACCTTATGGGACAATTCTACTGTTATGTGGAGGTTCCTATGAGTAAAAAATCTACTCAGTAATGCCTAATATCACCAACAACATACTTTCAGCAATCTTCATGGAAGACAGACAAGGCGAAAGGTTCCTTGCTTTCCAAATTTACTATGTTGTTATTATGTGCCGTCGAGTTGATTCAACTCATAGCTACCCTGTATAGGGTTTCCAAGGAGCAAATGGTGAGCTTTAACCACCAACCTTGCAGTTCAACCTGACTTGTCAGTCTGGTACATTAGCCCACAGTGCCACACCAGAACTCCAAGTCTAGTATGCTGTTGTTTTGTACCGTGGAGTCGGTTCCGACACATAGTGACTCTGTACAGGGTTTCTAAGGCTGTAAATCTTTACGGGAGCAGAAAGCCTCATCTTTCACCCACAGAACAGCTGGTAGTTTTGGACTGCCGACCTTAAGATTAGCAGCCGGATTAATAATCATTATGTTACCAGAGCTCCTTCAAGATCATGGGACTGAAGAGGAAAATGTTGATTCAAGAGTCATTTTGTGTAGGAAATGACATACTACAATGACTTAATGTGTTGGAGATGAAAAGCATTTTAAATTCATAGATATTATCTCATTTATGTCTTTACTTCCCTGACAATGGCAATATTTTTTGGTTAGAAACCAGAGTAAGGAAATAGGAGTTGATCTGGAGTAGAGAGGAGAGAAAATCATGAGTTTTCCCTCTAAGAAATGAGTCTGGTAATTCTAGTTGATAATTTAAACTATCAGAACAAATTTAGACCTGTAGCTTTTTGTTTTTTATGAGACAGGGGGACTGACCAGTAGCATAAAAAATATAGTTGAATATTTGTTTCAGTCTCTGTACTTTTAAAATGCAGCTGTGTTTCTTGATGACCATAAAATAGTACTAAGTATTTTTTGCCCAAATTTTAAAATAAAAAATTGCCATATACTATTACTGTCATAAGGAGCTCTGGTAGCACAGTGTTTATGAATTGGGCTGCTAATCTCATGGTCAGCAGTTCAAATTTACCAGTAATTCTATGGGAGAAAGATGAGGCTTTCTGCTCCTGTAAAGATTTACAGCCTCAAAAACCCTACATGTGGTCACTTTGAGTTGGAACTGACTCCAAAGCACATAACCAACCCCACCACAGTTACTGTCCTATTTTCACAATTGATATCACAGTTAATGGCTTCATGAATAAACTCTTGGACATCCCAGAGAGCCTTCTGGAATAGTCACCATATTCCATGCATTTTTTTAGTATCACTTAATTAAATAACTAAGGGTTATTGCTGCAGACCTTTGAAATCACCTATAGATCTCTCCTTAAAGTGTTGACATGGCCCAATGGTATTTAATTAAGAACCACCAAGATCAAAGCATCAGCTGGTACATCTGCTTGTGTAATTATCAGTAATGCCAGAAAGCAACTATGTGAATTTAGTCATGATAAACTCTCAGGGAATAGGCTCTGGAAGATTTCTACCCAGAAGTTAACAAGTACTGTGCTCAACCAGTCCTTTTTTTTTCTCCTAGTGAGTTTAGCTTTGCTTTTTTTGTTTTTCAAACTGGATACAATAAAAAGGTCTGAGATTCTGCTATGTAATATTATCTTCCTGGAAAGGTTAATACTAATGTTTTAGGCCAGTTCAGTGGCATTACGTTCAACTCTGGAAGTGTGTGATTGTCAACAGGATTATAGTAAACTCACCCAAATGAACCAGCATCTGTCCATAGATTATGCTCAGATCTTACATTGGTTGAACTAGGAATTCCTTGTGGAATCATTTAGTTGTGTGAATGTCAGCTGTAGGATGCTTTTTTGTTGTTAGGTGCCATCAAATCAGTACCAATTCATAGCGACCTTATGCACAGCAGAACAAAACACTGCCTGATCCTGGGCCAACCTCACTATTGTTGTCACGGTTGAGTCCAATGATGCTGCCACTTGACCAATCCATCTCGTTGGGGGTCTTCCTCTTCTTCTCTGACCCTCCACCTTACCAACCATGATAATCCTTCTCCAGTGACTGCTCCCTCCTCACAATATGTCCAAAGTATGAGAGACGAAGTTTGGCCATCTTGGCCTCTAAGGAGCACTCTGGCTGCGTGTCTTTCAAAACAGATCTATTGGCTCATTTGGCAGCCCATGGCACTTTCAATATTCTCCTCCAACACCATAACTCAAAAGCATCAGTTCTTCTATCGTCTTCCTTATTCACTGTCCAGCTTTCACATGCATATGAGGTTACTGAAAATACCAAGGCTTGGGTCAGGCACACCTTTGTCTTCAAGCTGACATCTTTGCTCTTCAACACTTTAAGAAGGTTTTCTGCTGCAGATTTGCCTAATGTAATACGTCATTTTATTTCTTGACTGCTGCTTCCTTGAGTGTTGATAATTGATAGTAGGATGCTTCTTGTTGTTGTTGTTGTTGTCAGTTGCCATTGAGTCAGAACCGACTCATAGTGACCCCATGCACAGCAGAACGAAACAATGGCTGACCCTGGGCCAACCTCACTACTGCC
>NW_006408588.1:9777150-9778351 GCF_000296735.1 Chrysochloris asiatica | reverse complement strand
TCAGTACTTAACAATACATCAATATTTCTACTCCAGCAAGAACTCCTTATATACAGACAGCCTTATTTACATTTATAGTCCCAGCTCCTGGTTTACATTTAATAAATATTTTTTTAGAAGTATATAAAGGAACTCTGATAAATTGTTTTGTTTTCACTCACTGGGCAGATGTGCAAAGCAAATATGATACTTCTAAAGTTTTTACCAAATTATATTCATTTATATATTACAAATATTTACTCTGCTCCTGCAAAGATTCACAGCCTTGGAAACCCTATACAAGTTTATAGCTATGAATTGGATCTGACTCGATGTCACTTAAGAACAACAACAACTGAGAATTTGCTATATGGTTGAGACTTTAGGTATATAAAATAGAGAAAGGAACACATCAAAAATTGTTCTCATTTTACATTTTATATTCCAGTTTATACATTAAAACAAATCAAATAAAATTAACAAAAAGTAAATCCATATTATAATGTCAATCAGTGCCTAGTGCTATGAGTCAAACAAAATCAGTCAAAGACAGGAACAGAAAATGAATACATGTAGCTGGATGAGCATTTGTGTGAGGGCTGTCTAGGAGGATTTTCTGGCCTGAAGGATTCTGAATGAGTAAGAACTAGGCATGGAAGAAAGAGCTTACCGGGTAAGGGAACAGCAAATCTCAAGGTACTAGGTGTATAAACATGATTGATGTTCTTGGATAGCAGCATGAGGCCAGTGTGCCTGAAGCATAGATAGCGGGGGACAGAGAAATAAGAGCAGGTCTGCATGGTCCCCTGGTCCTCCAGAGACTTATTAAGCCATTATAAACTTTGTATGGGTAATATTTTCATAGCAAATATGAAAGGGGGCATTTAATAGTGAATGATTGTTATCATGACTAATTGCAACTGTCACAATCGAAAAGGTAGAAATTTTGTAACAAAAATGGTGAGTAGTTATACTTACAGTCCAGAAACAAAGGACCCTAGGACCATCAAGGGAGAAGAGCACAAGCAGAATGCAGGACCCTATCCAGAGAAGCAGCGACACCAGAGATGGAGGCAGAGGTAGGAACATGGAAAGAGGGAGCAGCTGACAACTCTAAATTCATAGAAAGAGAGGGACTGAGAGCTGGTGTCCAGGAGGCAGGCTTGCAGAATGTGCCCTTTGGTGGTTTAAATTATTATATATGCCTGAGTGTTAAAAAAAA
>NW_006408588.1:9775256-9777050 GCF_000296735.1 Chrysochloris asiatica | reverse complement strand
GCAAGTTTCAGAGTAGGATGCTTAGATGCACTAAAATCACAAGCTCAAAACCCCAAAAGGCCTATTCTGTCCATGCTATAAGATACATTCATGGAATATAATGCTGTATGCTGTGGGGGGCTTTAGTGTGAGATTATTATATTAATACAAAATAGACAGAACCTCAGGTATTTTTTGGTAACTCTAGAACCTTATTTTTAATGTGCTCAGTCAAAATTTCTGGGGCTCAGCTGAAAACTTGGGACAACTGAGAAGTTGACTAAATATATCTAATATCAGATTAATAACAATAAATATATTGACTTAAAATCACAAAATGTATATATAAAGGAAATAAAGTGCTTCAAAAATTCCTCCCTGTAATAAAATAAGACTGTCTGTCCTCTGGGATTTTATTTTCAAACTTGGCACAGAGCCATGAAGGATTTCACAAAATTTTACTATGTACAAACTACTTTAAAGTTTTCATTTGTTTGAATGCTTGCTTCACCAAGAATTCTGCTACCTGTCTATATTTACCCTAAAGACCATTTCTGTATACTAGCATCCTTTTCTCATTTGAGAATGAATAATGGAATGGGGCATAAATTGTTTTTGTTGCTGTTGTTAGGTGCTGTTGAGTCCATTCTGACTCACAGTGAACCTATACCCAGCAGAACAAAACACTGACCACTCCTGTGGCATCCTCACAATTGTTATGTTTCAGCCACTGTGTCAGAATCTCTCTTTAGAGTTCTTTCTCTTTTTCACTGACCCTCCACTTTGTCAAGAATGATGTCCTTTCCCAGAAACTGGTTCCTTCTGATAATATGTCTAAAGTATGTGGGAAGAAATTTAACCATCCTTGCTACCATGTTGCTATAAGGAGCATTCTGGTTACACTGAAATCCAAGACAGATTTGTGCATTATTTTGACAGTCCATAGTACATTCAATATTCTTTGCCAACACCAAAATTCAAGTGCATCGATTCTCCTCTGGTCTTCCTTATCCATTGTCCAGCCTTCACACATATATGAGGCAACTGAAAATACCATGGACTGGAAAAACAGCACCTCAGTCCTCAAAGAGACATTGTTGCTTTTAACACTTTACAGGGATCTTTTACAGCAGATTTACCTAATGCAATAGGACCTCTGATGTGTTAACTGCTACTTCCATGAGTGTTAATTATGGATCCAAGTAAACTGAAATATTTCACAACTTTAATCTTTTCTCCATTTATCATGATGTTATTTATTAATATAGTTGTGAAGTTCTCATTTTCTTTACATTGAGGTGCAATCCATACTGAAAGCTGTAGTATTTATTCTTTGACAGTATTTCAAGTCCTCTTTGCTTTCAGCAAATGAGCATCTACATATCACAGGATGTTAATGAATCCTCCTTTAATCCTGATGGCACATTCTTCTTCATATAATCCAGCTCCTTGGATTATCTGCTCAGCATAGAGATTGAATAATATATGGTGAAAGGACAGAACATGGTCTAAGTACACGTTCTTCAGGGAGCACAATTAAATGTTCTAGACTTCTCATTCTTCCCAATGTTATCCATAATTTCTTATGACTCACAGAAATTGAATCCCTCTTCATAGTCAATAGAACACAGGTAAACATCTTTGTGGTGTTCTCTGCTTTCAGCCACAATCCATCAGACATCAGGAATGATATCCCTGGTTCCATGTCCTCTTCTGAATCTAGCATGAATTTGTGGCAGCTCCCCGTCAAAG
Organism: Chrysochloris asiatica; assembly: GCF_000296735.1. Lineage (NCBI taxonomy): Eukaryota > Metazoa > Chordata > Mammalia > Afrosoricida > Chrysochloridae > Chrysochloris > Chrysochloris asiatica. The sequence goes on along the minus strand of NW_006408588.1, from coordinate 9,775,319 downwards.
TACTTCTGCAATTGTTTTTAAATTATCTTTAGCAAAATTTCACTTGCATGTGATAATGATGAT
>NW_006408588.1:9762109-9767746 GCF_000296735.1 Chrysochloris asiatica | reverse complement strand
AGAATAAAACTCCTCATAACCAGATCAATAAATGACATCATGAGAGACGGAGAAAAGACTCAAAGATTTCATTTTGCCTGGATTCACAATTGACACTCATGGATGCAGTAGTTAATAAATCAAATGAAATACTGTATTAAGTATATATGCTGTACAAGACCTCTTTAGAGTGCTCGAGGAAAGATATAAGCTTGAGTACTAAGGTACATGTGACGTAAGCGATGGCATTTTCAATAGGCTCATATACATGTGAAAGTTGGACAATGAAAAAAATAAGGTTGGAGAAGAATTGATACATATAAATTATGGTGTTAGAGAAGAATATTGAAAGTATCATGAACTCTAAGAAGAAGAAACAAATCTTTGTTGGAAGTTCAGCCAGGATGCTTCGTAGAAGCCAGGATAGTGAGACTTCATTTCTCATATTTTGGATATTGGTTATCAGGAGGGACCAAACCCTGGAGAAGGATATCATGCTTGGTAAAGTGAAGGTCAGCCAAAAAAGCGGAAGGCCTTCCAATGAGATGGATTGGCACAGTGGCTGCAGCAGTGGACTCAGGCACAGGACCAGGGAGAGTTTGGGTCTGCTGTGCACAGGGTCACTGTGAGTCGGAACTAACTCGACAGCACCTAAGAATAATAGCAACAAAAGAGCTTTGTAACATTGCCTGGGCAGAGAGAGGCCTGCTTGTGGGCATGGCTGACGAAAGGCTGTCCTGACTGGAGCAACGTTTCCTTGAACATTTCTGAACCTGATTTGTAATCTGCTTAATTTTCCAATAAGCCCCAAAGATGCAATATGGTTTCTATTCTGTGTGATCATTGCAATAAATTATCCAACACAACTAAGTAGACCTTGCCATGAGAAAGGTTGGCGCCATTTCTTGCAGGTAGTAACAGTGAAAATGGTAAGGAGTAGTCAGATGTTAGCTGTGTTTTGAAGATATATAATAGAATTGGCACTTATTCTGAAGTTATGGTTTTAAATTTATTATACAGCAAATTAGTATCAGACTGATCCAATGATTAATTTAACAGTAAAAACACATGCAAACATGTGTACATAACTCCCCAAACAGATATAATTAATACCACAATATAGACAGAATCCTTGATTTAGTTCGATCTGAGGCTATATGCTATAACAATCTGTGAAGAGTTTTTCTGTTGAACAGTTTTTCTAAATAAGCCATCTCTGGCTTCCTCTGCCCAATTTCCTAGTCTACAATGACAGTTGATCTCCCTCCTTCACCAGTGCATTACTCTATCTTAGCATGAACAATTGCATTTCTGTGATGGGTTACTTCCATCTATCTACCGTCACAAAACTGGGGTATAGTACCCCTCAAGTGAGCTTGAACTTTCTAAAACCCCACTCCTGTTATAAAATGCCAAGAGGAGAGGTTTGAGGCTTGAAATTGACTCTGTCACTTACTTACTGGGTAAACTTGAGCAGATCACTTAACCTCTCTGAATCTATTCACTCAATGCAGAAAATAATAAATCTCCAAGGGATGCAATAAATCTTCATTTATCTATCTCTTGATATCAGTGCTTTAGGACCTCATTCAGCATTGTGTCTAAAAAACTATGGCATCAAACTATGTCCATTAACTTAGATATCCATTGTACATGTAACCATATTTAAGGTTGAAAACTGTCTCTGGTTCAAAGACCTTTAAAAACCTTTTTGTTGTTGAGTTGATTCCAGCTCAACAACAACATAGCAACCCCATAGGACAGAGAAGAATTGCCCCAAAGGGTTTCAAATGTTGTAATCTTTATGGAAACACACTTTCTCTCATAGAACATCTGGTGGGTTCAAATTGCCAACCTTTTGGTTAGCAGTGGCGTGCTTAACCACAGTGCCATGGGGCTCCTTCCAAAGACCTTTAGTTTGAATCAATGCCTATCTGGAACTGTTATTGTCTCTGTAACAGAGCCCAAAGCCAGCTTCCAGACATGAAATCCCATTAAAATCCCTGACACTCTTGAAAATATTCTCAGTGTGGCAATTCATGGAAACAGGTGATGCTGAAGTCTTAAAAAAGGAGGTCCCAAACCAAGACGTTTTCCAAGATTTGGCGAATGAGATTCTTTACACTTCCCTCTTGGTAGCTGAAGAGCTAAGAATACTTGAGTTACATTAATTTAAAAGTAGTGTTTTGAGATAAAGTCTAAAATTGCTCTAGTGGGAGGGAGGCAGACAAGTGCAAAGGATTGAGAGTTGAACAATGTGTCAATACAAACAGAATAGAAATCATCAGCAGACACTGAGGGCAAATTACTTTTCTATATAGAAATTACACCACAATAAAGAGACTGATAGCTTACACAGCTGTGGTTATAAGGGCATCATAATGGCATTTGTTCAAAACAAATAATGGAGCAGCACCAGGCTCAATATGACTTGCTTTCAGACCTTACCAACAATAGAAAGGGGACAAGTACCAGATAAGATTTAAAAAAAAAAAAAAAATGAGGAAAACGATTGAAGATTAAACATGGGTTAAGATGATGAAGCAAGGGTGATGTGTGAATGGTTTTTAAGAAGGCTGCTTTTCTGGTGTGAAATGTTCATTCTAAATATCTAACAGGTTAACAATTTCACAGCTTACACAGAACTGAACTGTTGTTGGTGAGTTATTTGCTTTGTTTCTAGTTGTATGACGTTTGGTATTTGCAATGTGTAATGATTGGTGTTAGAATGGAGATTAAGTATGCAAAAAGTTGGTAATTTAAAGAGATGTCATATATAATATAATCTTAAATAATGTGTACTAAAGCACATTATAAAGAGATCTGGTAGATAGCGGTCACAAGTCGGGTGCTAATCTCAAGGTCAGCAGTTCGAAACTACCAGTGGTTCCATGGGAGAAAGGTGAGGTTTTCTGCTCCTGTAAAGATTTACAGCCTTAGAAACCCTATGCAGGGCTGCTATGAGTCAGAACTGATTCCATGGCACACCTTCACCACCAAAGCATATTATTGGAAATGGTGGTGTAGAATGGAATAAAAAAAAGTTTGCTTTTTGTCTGTTGACATCATCTTTTGTATAGTGACTCAGTCAAAGCCTGGTTTTCTTTCTTCTTAAGAAACATGTTTTCTATAAAGACACAAAGTGACTGGATTACAAATTTTCAAGAGAGAGTTTAGTTTTAAAGTGTGAGGGAGAAGATAGAATCCCCACTGAATAGTACTCATCTTGTCTATGCAAGTCTGGTGAAAGGAGATGGGGATAAGATACTTAAGATGCAATAGTGAGTAGTTGTTATCATGACTAATTGTGATAGTCACAACTATAAAGGTAGAAATTTTGTAACATACAGGGGGTGATAGTTAATCTTATATCCCTGGAAGAGAGGATCCTAGGACCATCAAAGGAGAAGAGCACAAGTAGATAGCAGCACCTTATCCAGAGAAGCAGTGACACCACAGATGGAGGCAGAGATGAGGACATGGAGAGAGAGAGCAACTGGGGACTCTAGACTCATGGAAAGAGAAAGGCTATATGCTGGCAGCCAGAAAGCAGGCTTGCAGAATGTGACCTTTGGTTGTTTAAATGATTATATATTTCTGAGTGCTTTGGTGTACATCCCACCCACTCCACCCCACCCCCAAAAAAGAAAGAAAGAAATACATTTTCTTTCTTTTCAGGAACAGAATTGTCTGTGCAATAGAAATTGGTTTTGATAAATATATTCTTTTGTTTCATAAGAGAGAAGATCACTACCTCTGTATCCTTCTGGTTTCAATCTGAAAACTGGTTCTGGAATTCTACATGTGGAAGAAGCCAAGGGAATGAATAAGTTTACTTACTATATAAAGTTGAATAGTATCAGCCAATAATCATTGAACAGAGATTTTTCCAAAGTTGTAACAAAAGGAGGAATCAATAACTGTTATTAAAAAATATATTTGGCATTATCAGCCAACCAGCTGTAATTCAGTGAACTTGATTCACCATTGGCTATAATCCTCTGATTCTCTTTTAATGCAAACTGTATTTCAGACCCTGGGGCCCAATGAAAAATGTCTGAGCCTGAGAGCCTGCTGGTAATGGACGAGTTAATCAGAGTTTGTAAAGCTTGAAGGCTTTACAGTCTCATTTGTTTCATTTTGTTCAACAGAAAGAGGCCTTGAGAAAGTTTGACTGACATTCATGATAATTACATTTGGAGATTAAAATAATTTAGGGTTTCGAAAGGTTTAAAATGTCTACACCATATTGGGCCTCACATGATTATGGCGTCCTTCATATCATTTCAGTCCGGTGTGGAAATTCATTTGATGTGAATTTAATAGTCATTTTAATGGATATTGTTAATTCCTTGTTTTCAGCACAATAGATAAAGAGGATTTTAATTAAATTCATTATGTAAGCACTTATCAGGAGTAAAAAGGTTCATAGAATTATTATTTTTCTGGCATGACATGCAAAGAACATTGCAAATGACAGGGAAGAGAGCAGTATCAGAGTACAGCTTGCATTAGGAGTCAGACTAATTTCATCTTCTCTGTAGTTGATGTGGCAGGCTTCAAATCAATATAAAAAAAAGCAGTGCCTTGAAACTATTGTTTCCAGAATGAAGCAGTACAACCTAACACTGATGCTTTCTCTCCCCTTCAAACCTAACAGCACTCTTAAAGATCAGAGTTCAAGTTTCCCCAGGTACCAAAAGTCTCCAATGAAAGCCAGATTCTAGGTCCCATAAAAGTCAACCTGAAATCTGGCAAGAACTAGCAGGAGCTTTTTTTCTAGTAGCTCTACTTCCTGTGCCAGCTCAGAATACCATAAGAACAGCCTCTCCCAGGGTGTTCTGGGACACTCCTGGTTATAATCCCTGGCTGACTGAAGGGCTCAAAAAGGCACTGGCCTGTTTGCAAAGAAGCTATTGTGTAATGGAAGGTAGCATTCTGTGAATGCAAAGTCCAGTAAGAACCACTGAGAAGTTTAACTTATTTTGATGCAAGAAATAAGCTTGAATTATTTATTTAGTAGAAATTTTATAACATAATATCGATTGACCATCTCTATTCAAGTCATTAAGCTCACAAATTCTGTCCTTAGCTTGCTACTTTCAGGCCTATAGCACACATTCCTCAGTGTTGTTAGACTACATTCAAACAGCATAATAATTCATTGTAAAAATATACTGGATGCTTTCACAGAACAGAAACTAGCTATGAGTAACCCCAACTAGTTTAACAGTAAATGAACTCTATAATAAATAAGCCAACTACACTCCTATCCATCCTTTAAAACTTTAAAACTTTAGAGTTAGGATACTAAAATTAAATATATAATAAGCAAATTGTTGTCAAGTAATATTGAGTGCTTTTTGATTCATAGCAACCCTGTATATGATTTCTGAGGAGCAACTGGTGAATTTCAACTACTGACCTTGTGGCTAGTAGTCCTGTGCTTATCCTATAGCATCACACCAGGACTCCACAATAAGCATATGTATAAATATACACAATGAGAATGTTTATAAATATATGTGAGAGGGCTTCAAAAAGCTTGTTGAAAAATGAAATAGATAATGAAATTTTTCCATCAAATACTTGAAGCCACCTCATTTATTTGCATGTGTTTCTAACATATGTATGTGTGTGTGTTTTTATGTATATATA
>NW_006408588.1:9759917-9762009 GCF_000296735.1 Chrysochloris asiatica | reverse complement strand
TTTATTGATTGTTTAAGGGACGCTGCCTGTCTTAGGTGGTCAGTGCCTTCCATCATCTTTTGATCCTCCTTACATCATTCAATATTCTGTCCATTGTTGCTAGGTGTAGTTGAGTCAATTCTGACTCATAGTGATGCTGTATAGAGTTTCCAAGGCTGTGAATCTTTGCAAAAGCAGAAATCCTCATCTTTCTCCCACAAAGGAGCTTTTGGGCAGAAACCACCGACCTTGGGACTTGAAGTCCAGTGGAATCCAGATGTGACGCTGCAGTTTAATGCACTGGACTGCAAGGTCAGTTTGAAATGCAAGGTCAGCAATTCAAGCTCACCAGCCACTCCTCAGAAACTCCATACAGAGTCGCTATGAGTCGGAACTCAATGGCAGTAAACAACAGCAATTTATTCCACATATTTAATTGAAATTTTCTGTTTAGCTTTTTACTTCCTCATTTCTACTAGTTGCTCTAGCTTCTCTGCATTCAAGAGAAAGTTTGAGACTTTCTTCTACATCCATTTTGGTCTTTTCTTTTCTCTTGTCTTTTAAAAAATGTTTTGCTTTCTTCTGTATGGTGTTTTGATATCGTCCCATAGTTCTTCTCATTGTCAATCAACAGTATCTAATTAATCAAATTGGTTCTTTAACGGTTTCTAAATTCAGCTGACATATATTCAAGGTCATATTTTTGACTCTGATGGGCTTGTTTTAATCTTATTAAGCTTCATCCTGAACTTGTGTATGAGCAACTGATTGTCTGTTCCACAGTTGGCTGTTGGCCTTATTTTGGCTGATGATATTAAGCTTCTTACTCTCTTTCTGCAGATGTAGGGAACTTGATTTCTGTGTGTTTCATCTGGTGATGTCCATAAGCATAGTCACTTTTTGTGTCTTTGAAAAAACATATGTGCAAAGAAGAAGTAACTTGAAGAAGTCTTGCAAAACTATCATGCAATCTCTTGCATCATTTCTATCATATAGACCATGTTTTCCAACTAACAATCCTTTCTCTTTGTTTCCAACTTTTGTATTCCAATAACCAATAATTATCAGTGCATTTTGACTGCATGTTTGATACCAATTTCAGACTGAAGAAGTTGGTTGTTGTTGTTGTTAAGTGCTGTAGAGTTGATTCTGACCCATAGTGACACTGTATAGGGTTTCTTAGGAGTAGCTGGTGAAATTGAACTACTGACCGTGCAGTTCAAACAAACTTTGCAGTTTAGTGCACTAACCCACATTGGGGTAGAATTATTCCATTTCATTATCACTAGCTTTAGTGATCAGTATGTAAATTTGAATTATAGTGGTTTTAGCTGATCTTCCTTGTAGGTATATGGATATTATACTATCACAGAAAGCACTGCACTCATGACAGATCTTGAAATGTTCTTTTTGATGATCAATGTAACACCATTCTTCAATTTATCATTCCCGACATAGTACATCATATGAATGTCGAATTCAAAATGGCCCATTTCAATTCACTTATGCCAAGAATAATACTGATCTTTATGTATTCCATTTCATTTTTTATTGCTTTTAATTTTCCTATACTCATACATTCTACATTTCTATTATTAATGGGTGTTTATAGTTAGTTGGTTTTTTTTTTTTTCACTTTGATTTGTGCCCCATAAGCAAACGAAGGTCCCAAGAGCTCTGCTACATTGGCATTATGTTGGTCAACTCTATTTTGAGAAAACAGCATTTCTCCACTTGTTAGTTTGAGTGCCTTCCAACCTGAGGGGTTCATCTTCCAGAAGTATATCAAAGTTCCACTACTATTCATAAATATTTCAGTAGCTAACCATTCAGAAATCTGCCTCTCCTTCCTAGCTCATCTTATTCTGGAAGCTCCACTGAAAATTGTCCATCATGGGTGACTTTATTGGCATTAAAAATACTGATGGTATAGCTTCAAGCATCACAGCAAGACACAAACTACCACAATACAACAAATTGACAGACAAGTGTGTTTGATTAGTGCCAATGAGTCAGTTCTAATTCATCATGACTTACAGTATTTCTGAGGAGTGGCTGGTGGATTTAAACTGCTGATCTTGCAGTTCAAACCGATCTTGTGGTTCAGTGCTTA
>NW_006408588.1:9754956-9756728 GCF_000296735.1 Chrysochloris asiatica | reverse complement strand
TTGGGTTATAAACATCAGATGCACGACTTATGACAACTCATACTTACCTTTTTAATGTTATGTAAAATGGCCCTCACTTTGAAATGAGTGGACCATTTCCTCCCAAACCAAAATCAAACTCACTGTAATCAACTCAATTCTGACTCAACAACTGTCAATCACTATGGGAGTAGACAGTCTCATTTTTCTCCTGCAGAGTGGCTGGTGGGTTTGGAACCCAGACCTTGCAGCAATCAAACCAACACCTAACCCACAACATCATCGATGTTCCTCGAATCAACTCCTATCCTCAACAAATTCATTATTATCACCTTCACTTGTTGTATGTGTAGCTTTAAATAATTGAAAAGGGCTCTAGCCTTTAAAGTCAAGTTCACCTGCCACTCCTAGGAAACCCTATTATATAGGGTCATTACGAGTCGGAACCAACTCAACTGCACTTAGCAATAACAACTATTAAGATATGTGTGAACATGTTCTTATTTATCTACAAACTCTTATAGACACAGTTAGGAACTGATCTTGTTTGTAATCTGGGAACTGTCTGTACCTGTCCAAATGTCTTAAAAAATGAATAGTGATTAATATATATACATAACTCATCTGTCAGTTTGTCACACTATTATGGCTTGTGTGTTGCTATAGTGTTGAAATCTATACTACTGGCATTTCAAACACTAGTAGGGTTACCATGGTGGACAGGTTTCAACAGAGCTTTCAGACTAAGACAGACTAAGAATGAGGACCCGCAGAACTGCTTCTGAAAAAACTGCCTAGTAAAAACTTATATAAAACTGTGGAACATAGTGCCAGAAGACGTTGTTGTTGTTAATTGCCATCGACTCTGTTCCAACTCATTGCGACCCTGTATAGGGTTTCCAAGAAGCAGTTGGTGGGTTTGAACTGATGACTTCATGGTTCACAGCCCAGTGCTAATCCTACAACACCATACCTGAAGTCCAAAAGATGAGTCCCTCAGTATAGAAGTCACTCAAAATGTGACTAGGCAAAACCTGCTTCCTCAAAATAGAATCAACCTTAATAACATGGATGGAGTCAAGTTTTTGAGACCTTCATTTGCTGATGTGGCATGACTCAAAATTAGAACAAATAGCTGCAGACATCCATTAATAATCAGAATGTGGAATGTACGAAATATGAATGTAGGAAATTTTAAGTCATCAAAAATGAAATAGAATTTGTGAATATATTAATATCCTAGGTGTTAATTAGCTGAAATGGACTAGTATTGGCCATCTTGGCCTCCAAGGAGCACTCTGGCTACACTTCTTCCAAATCTATTGGTTCTTTTGGCAGCCCATGGCACTTTCAATATTCTCCTCCAACACTATAATTCAAAAGCAACAATTCTACTACAGTCTTCCTTATTCACTGTCCAGCTTTCGCATACATATGAGGTTATTGAAAATACCATGGCTTGGGCAAGATTCCAGGAATTGACAGATTACACATTCAGGTGTTTCAACAAACTGATGCATCCTTTTAAGTGATCATTTGTCTATACCAAGAAATTTGGAAGTCTGTTAGCTTGTCAAAAAACTAGAAGATATCCATATTTGTGCCCATTCCACAGAAATGTGACCAAATAGTATGTGGAGAATATTGAATAATATTATTATCACATGCAAATAGAGTTTTGCTGAAGATAATTTTTAAAATGGTTGCATCAGCACATCAAAAGGGAACTGCCAGAAATTCAAGCCAGATTCAGAAGAGGACATGGAGCCAAGAGGTATAACTGCTAATGTCAG
>NW_006408588.1:9721452-9725209 GCF_000296735.1 Chrysochloris asiatica | reverse complement strand
AATTATAAGCTCTAAAAGCTTCTGGAAAAATATCTTCTGGCCTTATAAAAAAGTAAATAAGAAATGACTACCCTGCTTTCAGATGCTGTTGAGTGAAGACACGATACTTTTAAATCTGGAGTAACCACCTTGTGAACACAAGGGGAAAGACCTAAGGAGCAAAAACTATCACATAAAACATGGCAGGGGAGATTCCTGTATGTTTGCAAAATCAGGACTGTATAATCATGTCCTCAAACTATCAAATGAACCATTCCTGAAATTTCCAACCTACAGACTTCGTTTAGTGATAGAACACATTCCTCTTGTTTTGCTGTTTCATTATATATTGTTACTTGCAGCTAAAATCATTATAAATGCTATACAGTCAATTGGACATCAGATTGACTTAGTTATAAGGTTTGTACAAGAGAAACTAAATTTAAAAAGATACTCTGTGTATTATTTTTTAAAATATAACAATAGTTAATTCAGTAAGATCTATTTCCTTGGAATTTGGAAGGTGCCGGATGTTTGGGAATCTGAATTCACTAATAAAATATAGAAGCAGAGAAGGAAGAATTTAGGAAAATACACACAGGATTACTTCATTGCACAAATATGAAGTTAGTGTTTATCCCTATGGTAACAGAATTTTCATCTTGTATCAAAAAATTTGAAAACTAAAGACTATAGTTTCCAACTGAATCATTTATACAGGTGAGAAAAGTAGGTCAGCAAATGATAAGTACTTGCTCCAAGTAACATAGTATTTACTGGTAAAGACTAGGGCCAAGGTCAAGGGCAAGGAATTTTTTTTTTTATATATACATTTCCACATTCTATTATTATACATTTCTTCACTTCTCAATATTTGACTGTGAATCCCAATCCCAGGAGAAAAAAGAAATTAATAGACATGTACACATGCATTTGCCTTGTGTGATGTTTATCTTGTTACAGATACATATACACAAATATCTATAAATATAGGGAGCGATATTAGCTTCCAGGCAATAATAAAATGCATTTGACATAATAGAGAAAATTCCCATAGATAAAAATGCATCCTTCCTAGTTTTCCAGCCATTAGAAAGATAATAAAACACCCAATTTCTATTCCTGAATGAAACATTTCAGAACTTTAATTTTTCTTGATAACATCCAAATAAACCAGTGATGTTCATCTAAAACTGAGGGCAAAAGGTATTAAATTCATCAGCATATAAATGAGTTTTCTATGATGTGAAGATGGATCATAGAAAAGACATCCATGATTTCAAAGGCTATTACTTACCAGGGAAAAATACATAAGTCAAGTTTTTCAAGTTATCATTTACAAATGATTTCACTGAACTGCTCTTTATATTATCATTTTCTGTTTTATGATTTTCCCCCAGAGAAGCTAAATATAAAGTAATGCATGTAACTCAATATTCTTCAGATTCTTAACACATTTCTTCTCCCACTGGCGCCCTAAGCAATCCTGTTAGCAAAATTTCATTGGTAATTGACCCTACCAATAGAACATAAATGGTATCAGCTAAGAGTGAATTTCAAAATGGTAGTCAGCTTGTGTTCATTCCACAAGAAATGTGATGTACTGTATGATGAGAAATCATAGTAGGGGAGAACACCAGCCCATACTGTTATACTTGAGTTGCTTTAATATTAATACATAGTCTGGCCTCCTGTTTCATAGTCTCTAATGATATTTAACAAAAGTATATAAGAAATCAAAATTCTCTCTTATACATTCACCAAAGTTCAACAGTTTATCTATTCATTCATCCATTTACTCAATAAAAATTTATTGTTAGGTTAACCACCTAGGTCAGGTGCTAAGCCTGGTGATAGCAGATATCATAGAAGTTGAATTCATCAAACCTAATGATTAAAAGTGTATCTCTGCTATTCATAAGGTTTTCAGTGACTAAATATTCGGAAGTAGCTCATCACTCTTTCTTCCTAGTCTGTCTTCGTCTGGAAGCTCATCTGAAACTTGTCCACCATGGGTGACCTTGCTGGTATTTAAAATACCGGTGGCATAGCTTTCAGAATCACAGCAACTCACAAGCCACCACAGTACGACAAACTGATAGACAAGTGGTGGTATTTTCAATAACCTCATATGCATGTGAAAGCTGGACAGTGAACAAGGAAGACCATAGAAGAAATGATGCTTTTGACATACAGTGTTGGAGGAGAATACTAAAAGTGCCATGGACTGCCAAAAGAACCAATAGATCTGTTTTGGAAGAAGCGCAGTCAGAGTGCTCCTTGGAGGCCAAGATGGCTAAACTTCGCCTCTCATACTTTGGACATATTGTCAGGAGGGAACAGTCACTGGAGAAGGATATCATGTTTGGTAAGGTAGAGGGTCAGAGAAAAAGAGGAAGACCCCAACGAGATGGACTGGCCAAGTGGCAGCATTGATGGACTCAAGTGTGGCAACAGTAGTGAGGTTGGCCTAAGATCAGGCAGTGTTTCATTCTGCTGTGCATAAGGTCACTATGGGTTGATACCGACTCAATGGCACCTAACAACAATGATTAACAGAAAGAAAAAGAGAAATTATATGAACAAAACAGAACTCTTGCCTTTGCAGATGGCACAGCCTGTTGGGAGGCTTATATGAGCAATGTTCTACAGGTAAATTAAAATAATCTATGACTATAAGGCATAGGGACAATTATTTGCTTGATGAAGACTCAGAAGGTGACTCAAAGGAGCTGATGTGGGGCTATAGGATCAGCACTGGATTGCAAACCACAAGGTCGGTGTTCCAGCCCTCCAGCTTCCCCTTGGAAACCCTATACAGGGTCACTATGAGTCAGAACTGGCTTGAGAGCAGTAAACAACAACATATATGTAGAGTGAGAGTCTATGCTGTTGTTAAGGCCATCAAATCAGTTCTGACTCATAGAGACCATGCATAGGGTTTCTGAAGAACCACTGGTGGCTTTGAACCACTTAAATTGAGATTAGCAGTCCAGTGCTTATCTTATAGTACTACACCAGGATTCCAAACCCAACAACAATATATGTATATGTGTGTATATTTCTATACACGGTGGTAATACAGTATTCATTGTTCATTCAACAGTACATGCATATGTTCAATAACAACATATGTATTTATTCTTATTGAATATTTAATACATATTGTTGTTAACATTAAATACTTAACTTCAATAAGAAAGCATTGTATGTGTAAAAAAAAAAAAAATGGGACATGAAAGGAGATTGCAACTAATTTATAGGAGTTCTGGTGTGGCACTACAGCATAAGCCCTGGATTGCTAAGCAAAAGGTCAGCAATTCAAACCAAGCAGACATTCTTCAGAAAACCTAGACAGAGTCACTATGAGTTGTAACTGACTGGACAACACTTCAACAACAAAACCAACAATATATTTAAATATATTCATCCAACATTAAAACAGCACTGAGAGTATTTATTCTGAAGTGCAACAAGATCAATTATGAGTTCTAAAATAGGGTAGGAAAAGGATCAAAATTAGAGAGTGTTGACATAGATATATTAGTTATGCAAATATAATAATTTAAGGGAGAAACGATTAGTATCTGAATTAAACAATGGAGATGAAGGGGTGGAGATCAGAAGTATTTTATAATTTGCAAGATTCACTGAATAGATAAAAGAGAGAAGATGAAATCAGGAATAAAAATCACCTTGCGACTAGAAGAATTAGATGGTGCAAGGCTACCGCTACCAATTTCTCAGAAAAGGATTACATCATTGTTGTTGTTAAGTG
>NW_006408588.1:9710819-9720737 GCF_000296735.1 Chrysochloris asiatica | reverse complement strand
GCTACCAGAGTTAAGTATATAGCTGGGACAACATTTCTAGTAAGATATACTCACCAAACAATGGTCAATCAATCAAGATCAAAAAGGAACTATTTACCTAAGGACAAAGTGCAAAAGGGATGGAGATGAGTGTGGAATGGAAATAAGAACCACAGGGAGGAAGTGGGATAATTGTTCCATGGAGGGAACTGTAATTGAGATGAAACAAAATGTATGATCTGCTGAGTGTAAAACTGATGATCTGTCCTGTAAACCTTCTTTCAATTGACAATAAAAACTTTTAAAACATACAGTAAAACTCATTTTCTTGCTTGAATACTGGAGAAGATAATAAATGAAACAGAAAGATGTGATAGTCTACTTTTATAGAGATTTACAGCCTTGGAAGCCCCATGGGGGAAATTCACTTTGTTCTATAGGGTAGCTAAGAGTCAGAATCAACTCCACACCAATGATTTTGGGTTTAGTTTAGGAAAGGCAGGAATGGTACAAGTTTTAAGAGAAGGCATGGAGTTAAATTGTGAATAGATTAGATTTAAATATGTTCAATATAAGAGACATACATACATTAAGAGAAGAAATTTACAAATACTTTGGCCTCAAAGGTGTGAGATTTGGGGTGAGGACAGAGTTCAAGATACAGACTAGAAAGTCAGTGACTTGCAGGATAGGGTTCTAGTAAAGGAAAGAATGGGGTTGCACAGGAAATTTTTATATAGTAAGAAGAGAAGTAAAGCTGAAGATAACCAATCATGCATGCATCAGTAAGCAGTAAGAAGTGAGTCTGTAAACAAGCAATGATTTAGGAGGAGAACCAGATAAAAAGGGAAGGCAATGAAAAAATTTTAGAGGAGTGAACCAAGGAGGAGCCAACCATCTAAAAGACTCAAATGACAGTGTACCTAGGAAAAGACCACTGGAACTGATTTTGGAAGACCTTTGGTGACGTTGTTGTTGTACTTAGGTGCCATCGAGTTGGTACCAACTAATAGTGACCCTATGCACAACAGAATGACACATTGCCCGATCCTAGGCCAACCTCAGAACTGTTGCCATGTTTGAGCCCATTGATGTTGCCACTTGGCCAATCCATCTCGCTGGGTGTCTTCCTCTTTTTCTCTGACCCTCCATCTTACCAAACATGAGATCCTTCTCCAGTGACTGCTCCCTCCTGATACTATGTACAAAGTATGAGAGATGAAGTTTGGCCATCCTGGCCTCCAAGGAGCACTCTGGTTGCACTTCTTCCAAAACAGATCTATTGGTTCTTTTGGCAGCCCATGGCACTTTCAATATTCTCCTCCAACACCGTAACTCAAAAGCATCAATTCTTCTTTGGTCTTCCTTATTCACTGTCCAGCTTTTGCATGCATATGACATTATTGAAAATACCATGGCTTGAGTTAGGCACACCTTAGACCTCAAACTGACATCTTTGCTCTTCAACACTTTAAAAAGGTCTTGTGCAACAAATTTGCCTAATGCAATATGCCATTTGATTTTTTAACTGCTGCTTCCATGAGTGTTGACAGTTGATCCAAGAAGAATGAAGTCCTTGACAACATCAATCTTTTCTCCATTGATAAAAATGTTGTTTATTGGTTTAGTGGTGAGGATTTTTGTTTTCTTTAAATTGAGATGCAATCCATACTGAAGGCTGTGCTCTTTGATCTTCATCAGTAAAGATTTTAAGTCCTCTTTACTTTCAGCAAACAAGGTTGTATCATCTGCATATCGCGGGTTGTTAATGAGTCTTCCTCCTATCCTAATGCCATGTTTTTCTCCATGTAACCTGCTTCTTGGATTATTTGCTTAGCATACAGGTTGAATAAGTATGATGAAATAATACAACCATGTCACACACCTTTCTTAATTTTAAACCATTCGGCATTCACATGTTTTGTTTGAACAACTGTGTCTTGTTCTAGGTACAGGTTCCACATGAGCACAATAAAGCAGAATACTCATACTTTGCAATGTTGCCCATAGCTTGTTATGATCCACACAATTGAAAACCTTTGTGAAGTCATTAAAGCACAGGTAAACCTCTTTCTGATATTCTCTGCTTTCAGTCAAGATCCATCGGACATCAGCAATGATATCCCTCGTTCCATGAGCTCTTCTGAATCCGGCTTGAACCTCTGGAATTTCTCTGTCAATGTATGATTGTAGCCATCTGTTCAGCCCTTGCACCTCCTCATTTCTTCCATTTGCTTTAACATCTTTATGCTGGAGAGCAAGGTTCAGTGACTCTTCTAACATCCATTTTGACCTTTTCCTTCTTTCTTGTCTTCTTAATGACTTTTTGCTTTTTTCTTGTATGATGTTCTTGATGTCATCCCACAACTCTTTCGGGTTCTGGTCTTTAGTGTTTAATGCATCAAATCTGTTCTTCAGATCATCTCTAAAATCAGGTGGGATATAGTCAAGGTCATATATTGGCTTTCATGGACTTCTTTTCATTTTCTTCAGCTTCAGTTTGAATTTACATATGAACAATTGATAGTCTGTTCCATAATCTACCCCAGGCCTTGTTTTGACTGATGATATTGAGCTTTTCCATCATCTCTTCCCATTTGTTGTTGTTGTGAAGTGCCGTTGAGTTGGTTCCGACCCATAGCGACCCTATTTAGGGTTTCTGAGGAGCAGCTGGTGAGCTTGAACCACCGACCTTGTAGTTCAAATGGCTTTGCAGTCTGGCACATTAACCCACAGCACCACACCAGGACTCTTTCCATAGATGTAGTCATTTTGATTTCTATGTATTCCATTTGGTGAGGTCCATGTGTATAGTCGTCTCTTATGCTGTCTAAAGAAGGTATTTGAAATGAACAAATTGTTGATTTTTCAGAATTCTGTCATGTGATCTCCAGCATCATTTCTATCACCAAGGCCATATTTTCCAACTACTGATCCTCTCTCTTTGCTACCAACCTTTGCATTCCAATCACCACTAATGATCAGTACATCTTGCTTGCATGTCAAGATGTATTGATCATGTATTGATCAATACATCTATCATGTGATCTCCAGCATCATTTCTATCACCAAGTCCATATTTTCCAACTACTGATCCTTTCTCTTTGCTCCAAACCTTTGCATTCCAATCACCACTAATGATTAATATATCTTGAGTGCATGTTTGATAAAAATTGGTGACATTAGTGAGGGAAATTCCATGAAAATTATTACAAGAAATCAGAATACAATGGGAAAAGATAGCAAGTATGTTGACCCATAACTAAAGTAGAAATAACCCTAAATATTAATACAGCATGAACAAAATAGGCAAAAGTCTGTCTTTGTGGATATTAAATTCTATTGTACCATATATATATGGAATAGGGTCAAAGTCTAATACAAATGAACATGAATATGGCATAGGACTGGGTGACAATTTGTTGTTATATATAAGGTCTCCATTAATCAAAGCTGACTCTACAGCAATATGGTAGTTACAAGAATGTAATTTCCAAAAATCATTGTCAAGAATGACAAAAATGGCCTTACCATAATAAATGAAAATATTGTTTGAAGAGCATCCCTGGATTTTTTGTGATACATGGAGTGCTAAGAAACTTACTAATTCAAAAAATATAAAGCATTGTTTCTCACCCGGCACATTAGTCTTCTGAACCATCAACTAAGTATTATATCATCATATTCCTTTAGCAACCGCTTAACCTTGGTGTACAGACAAATTCATCTAATTAAATATCTCACAGGCATCCTTCTATTTCCCACAAAAGTAACTAAATAAAAACACTCATGATGGTTCTTTTTTCAGGATGAGAGAAATCACATCATCCTATAGGCTGGACCTGAGTTTGAATTCTAGTGTGTACCTGAAAATACATCTTCACCTTTAAACTACTTTCACCTTATCTGACAGTTGAGACTAGAATATTGGCAGAAATCTTACGGGATTTTGTAACATGGTTGTTATTGTTAAGTGCCATCAAATCAGTTCCAGCTACTAGCGACCCTCTATAGGGTTTCCAAGAAGCAGCTGGTGAGCTTGAACAACCAACCTTGCAATTCAAACGGACTTTGCAGTCCAGTGTATCAACCCATAGCACCACACCAGGACTCTGTAACATGGGTAAGTATTTTAAAAGCCACATTATTAACTCCAGATATTAATACTATTTGGAAGTTACAGAGTCCCTGTGTGGCAATGTATGATAAGCACCAGATTACTAACCTAAAGGTTGTTGCTGTTATTAAGTGCTGTTGAGTCAATTCTGACCCATAGCGATCCTGTATAGGGTTTCCAAGGAGCAGCTGATGAGCTTGAATTGCCAACCTTGCAGTTCAAATGGCTTTGTAGTCTGGCTCATTAATCACACAGGTTGGTGATTCAAACTCACTGTCCACTCCTTGGAAACCCTATAGACAGGGTCACTATGAATAGGTACTGACTAGACAGCACTGAACAACAAAATCTGGAAGTTATAGCAATGTATGATGATGGTAATTGATTTATAAAAGTATATATGTACATGTTACAAACCTATATAATTTGATAGGTAAATTATTGGCTATATATATGCAAATACATATTGGAGTCCTGGTGTAGCACTGTAGATTAAGCACTGGATGACAAGGTCAGTTTGAAGCACAATATTGGTGTTTCAAACCAACCAGCCGCTTCTTAGACACACTATAACGTGACTGTTCAATTCAGTGCTTATCCTACACCAGAACATCTGATTCTAATCTTACAGGTCAAAGCATCACTAATCACTATTTAATGCATATTCTGTTCATTTTCAATCTGTGGGAGACCACAGAAAGGGAGAAATAGTATATTAAGTAAATTGCTTAATACATGGAACTGCTAAGTTTATGTTTAATAGACCAGGAAAAATAAATGACTTAACTATATATTGTTAACAATCCTTAAACAGTCAATGTACTAGATTGGATCATTCATATCCATTTATTAAAGCAAATTCCTAATTAACTACTGACATAAACTTTAGCTAGCAATTGTATAGTATATACTTGGAATCTAAAACTAATATTTTCCCCTGAAAGTCAGATTTAACATATGTGTGATTAGCTCTAAATTAGTGTCAGATTACCCAATAAACTGTGTAAGCACAGATTTTCTAATGCTTACTTATTAATTTGTAGTAAACAATTTCACATTTTTCAACAGACCCAAGATTCTGCTTCTAGGTATAGTTGGCATCTGTTTCTCTCCCAACCCCTTAGCACTTTTCTAAAGAATCAAAGACCCTTTTGGTGTGGTGCTATAGGAAAAGCACTGGGCTGTTAACCACCAGGTTTGTAGTTCAAACTCACAGTTGCTCCTTAGAAACTCTATACAGGGTTGCTATGAGGCTGAACCAACTCGCTGGCACTTAGCAACAAGTAAATGAGCACAAGTAAGCCCCTACTAAGTTTGCTTATTTGGCAATCTGCCCTTGCTCTCAATTAATTTAAATTAGTTAAATTTGATGTAATTCTTATTCAGCTATTAGTTGATAAAGTCTGATTATTTGACATACTCTGGAAATGAAGAGATATAATTAACTTTTACTAATCAGTATCAATAATTCTACTCATTTGAGAACTCAAACTATTTTCATTTTCCTTCTCCATAAAAACAGACTGTTCAAATTAGTTACCAGCAAAACAGTTGCCATTAAAAATAGTTCAAAAGCTTTAAGATTGATAAATTAACACTTGTTACTTTATTCATACTAGGACATTGGACTCTTGATGCTACCACTTACCTTTTGAAATATTTTCCAGGAAAACAAAAATTGAGCTCAGATTATAAAAATCAATGTTTAATTTATGAAGAAATGATGTAAAATAAGACTTTACATGTAGATAAAATGATAAAAGACTTATTTTTTATCTGAACATCAACCAAACCCAAACCACATCGCTAAATATATGTAACAGAGGTATCTGACAAGTCATTTCAGAAATGATATAAATTGATATTGCTACATACTCACCAGAATGACTAAAATGACAGAAAACACCATAACTGAGGAAGCTATTGAAAATATGTCATACATGGCATTTTTATTGACTAATTTTTAGAAGATCACTGTATTTGCTCCTAGACTTTCTTTGTCTGGAAGCTTTACTTGAAACTGTCCAAACATTGTAAGAGGACATCATGTTGGGTAAAGTAGAAGGTCTGCAAAATGAGGGAAACCCTCAATGAGATGGCCTGGCTGTTGAGTCACAATAGACTAAAAACATACAAAACATCATGAACATGGCACAGCACCAGTATGACACAACAAAACACTGTGATGGGTCTTTTGACATGTTTGTGATCTTTTGTATGTTTGAGTCCAATCTCACAGGGGCTTCCTACATTTTGCAGACTGTCTATTTACCAAACCTGATGTGCTTTTACAATGTTTGGACAGTTTTAATTAGAGCTTCCAGACTTGATATCAACTAACAATAACATCAAGTGAGAAAGTGTAGTAACCACAACTCACATGCACTGCTACTGCTATGTAAACTGGCAGAATATTTTTGGAAAAATGTTTGACAATAAACATATATTCACCTTTATTGAATATATGTACATCCTATGGCTAGGTGGAGTGCTCGTGTGGTGCTGTGGGTTAATGCACTGGACTGTAAGATCAGTTTGACTCTCAAGGTTAGCGGTTCAAGCTCACCAGCTACTCCCTGGAAACCCTATACAGGGTTGCTATGAGTCAGAAGTGACTCAACTGCACTTTACAACAACAAAATGGCATAGCAATTGAATATATATTCCTGATTTGGCATTGTAGGATAAGCGCTAGTGTGCTAACCACAGATCAGCAGTTCAAACTCACTAGCTGCTCCTCAGACACCCTATATAGGGTATCTATGAATTGCAAGTGATTCAACATCACTTAACAACAACCACATGGCTTAGCAATTCTATTCCTAATAATCAACTCCATAGAAATTCACTGATATGTTCATTTTAAAAAATATACACTACAATGTCCATAGAAATTCATTGATATGTTCATTTTAAAAAATATACACTACAATGTCCATAGGAACATACTACATGAATATCACAAACTAGATACTTTCCAAATGTCGATGAAAAGTAGAATGGTTAAATAAATTGCAAAATAGTCCTGCCACAAAATACCACACAGCAATAAGAATGAACTTATAACTATATGCAACAATATGGATGACTCTCACAAACAAAAGCGGATTGAAAACAAGTCAGATGCAAATGGGTATATGCTGTGTTATTACAGTATGTTGCTCCTAGGTGCTGTCTGTTCAGTCCTGACTCATAGTGACCCTATGCACAAGAAAACAAAACATTGCCTGGTCCTACACCATGCTCACAATTGTTGCAATGTTTGAATCTATTGTTGCAACCAATATGTGAATCCATCTCATGGAGGGACTTTCTCTTTTTCTCTGATGTTATGCTTGACTAAGTATTATGTCCTTCTCCAGGAACTGATCTATCCTGATAATATGGCTCAACTATATGAGATGAAGTCTCATTATCCTGTTCTTTTCCCAAGACATATTTACTCATTTTTCTGGTATTCTGTGGTAAATTCAACATTCTTCACCATAATTCAAATGCGTATGCTTTCCACCAATCTTCCTTACTCATTTTACAGCTTTCAGTACATAGTGATTGATTGGGTTTACTGCACCTTAGTATTCAAAGTGACATCTTTGCTCTTTAACACTTTCAAGAGTTCTTTTGCAGCAGATTTTCTCAATGCACTATATCATGCTACTTCCATGGGTGTTGATCATGGATCTATGTAAAATATAATCCTTGACAACTTCAATAATTTTCCTGCTAATCATGCTGTTGCTTACTGCTTCAGTTGTGAGGATTTTTGTTTTATGTTGAGGCAAAGCATACTGAAGACTGAAACCTTTGATATCCATCAGTAAAATTCTCTTCACTTTCAGCAAGCAAAGTTGGGTTACCTGTATTCATCAAGATATAAATAAGTCTTCCTCCAATCATGATGCCACATTCATCTTCATATAGTCCAGCTTCTAAGATTATTTGCTCAGCATACAGACTGAATAAGAAAAGTAAAAGGATTCAATCCTGATGCCCACATTTCCTAACTTTAAACCATGCAGCATTCCCTTTTACTGGTAGAACAACCAACTCTTAATCTTCATGCAGATTCCACATGAGCTGCATCAGTTTGTTAAAACATCTCAATTTGTATTCTGTAAATTCTTGAATTCTTGTTTTATGCCAATGCCTGCACTTCAGATTGGACTTTTTCTTCAGTACCATTGGTTCTTGATCATATACTACCTCCTTAAATAGTTGAACAACAAACATGTCATTGATAACTGCCATAAAGTCCATTCTGATTTATAGCAACCCTGTATAGGGTTTCTGAGGAGTGAATAGGGTTCGCTCTGTATAGTGTTGTGGATTTTGACCACCAACCTTGCTGTTAACAGTCCAGTGCTTGTCCTACAGCATCACACCAGGATTCCCCATAGAATCCTTCAATATTTCAACTTGAGGCTTGAATTGTTTTTTCATTTTGAGAAATAATGAGTGTGTGGTTCCGTTTTGGTTTTCTAACTCTAGATCTTACCATAAGACTTTACTTCATATTCTTGAACTGGCTTTGAAATAGTTAGTAGTGCAGTCTTTTACTTCATCATTTCTTCTCTTCACTTTAGCTACTCTGCATTTAAGAGCAATTTTTAGTCTAATCTGATGTAAACTTTGGTGGTTTTTTTTGTTGTTGTTGTTTCCTTTCTTTTTAATGACCTTTTGCTTTCTTCCTGTCTGATATTCTAGATGCCATCCCACAGCTTGTCTGGTTTGGAGTCAGTAGTGTTCAATGTATCAAATTTACTCCTGAGATAGTCTCAAAATTCAGGTGAGATATACTCAGGGTAGTACTTTAGTTCTTATGGATATATTTTAATTTTCTTTACCTTCAATTTGAATTTGAACATGAACAATTAATGGTCTGTTCCTCAGCCAGTCGCTACCTTGTTTTGACTGATTCTATTGAGCTTCTCCATCATCTCTTTCCACAGATTTAGTCAAATTGATTCCTGTGCATTCCATCCAGTGAAGTTCACGTGTAAAGCTGATGTTTATGTTGCTGAAAAAGGTATTTGCAATGAGTAAGTCATTGGTTTTGTAAAGTACTGATCCTTTGTTTCAGCTATTGCATTCCAATCACCAGTAATTATCAAAGCTTCTCCATTGCATATTTGATCAATTTCAGACTGCAGAAGTTGATAAAAATTTCCAACTTAACCTTTGTTATTAGTGATATGTGCATAATTTTAATAAGAATATTAATTAATTGTGAAATTTAAAAAATGCTTTTCAAGTTAAAAATCAATAAATGAATTCACAAGGCAATGATTCCTTGCTGTTGTTCTGTTGATAAGTGCTGTGAAGTTGATTTCAACTCATCATGACCCTGTATACGGTTTATGAGGTTTTAAAATTTTTGTGGGAGCAGAAAGCCTATCATGATTTCCAGTAGAGTGGCTGATGATCTTGAACTACTAATCTTATGGTTAGTAGTCCAGTGTTTACCCTAAGGAAAAAAAAAAAAAAAAACCTTAAAGCAATACTTAGGAAAGGTTTAGAAGATACAACAAAACTAATCATATTTTAAAATGCATTTGACTATTGTTTTAAATTTATAGACAGATTTATCTAGAAAGAGGTGCATATAAAAAATAGGAAGAGGAGAACAAACAAGATGGCGGATCGGGTGGAAGTGTAGTAAAGGAGCTCCCCCAACAACAACACAGAATACCTGACAAAGCAGACTCAGGGGCTGGTACCAGATCTCTGAAACACATATAAAGGAATATTTAGAAGGTTGGAAGGCTCACAGCTGGGGGAATTTGTGGCAGAAGCAAGAAATCTATTGCTTTCTAGTCCGGGAC
>NW_006408588.1:9707546-9708589 GCF_000296735.1 Chrysochloris asiatica | reverse complement strand
CTAAAGTAAATGGAAGAAATGAGAAAGTAAAACAGCTAGACAGAAAATTTTAAAAGGTAGCTCAAGAAGACAAAGTCAAATATTATAATGAAATGTGCAAAGATCTGGAGTTAGAAAACCAAAAGGGAAGAACATGATCAGCATTTCTCAAGCTGAGGGACTTGAAGAAAGAAGTTCAAACTCCAACTTGAAATACTGAAGTAATCTAGGGGCAAAATTTTGATTTATGCAGAAAGTATCAAAAGAAGATGGAAGGAATACAGAAAACCACTGTATCAAAAAGAAATGGTCTATGCTCAACCATTTCAAGAGGTAGTATATGATCAAGAGCCAATGATATTGAACGAAGAAGTCCAAGCTGCACTGAGGGCACTGGCAAAGAACAAGGATCTGGAAATTTATAGAATACAAATTGAAATCTTTCAACAAGCTGGAGGCACTCACTCATCTATGCCAAGAAATGTGGAAGACAACTAACTACCTGACCAACAGACTGGAAGAGATCCATAGCATTATTATCACATACAAGTAAACTCTTTCTAAAAATAATTTAAAAACAGATGCAACAGTACATTGATAGGGAACTTCCAGAGGTTCAAAACAGATTCAGAGGAGGATGCAGACAAGGGATACAATTGCTGACATCAGATGGATCTTAGCTGACTGCAGAGATTACCAAAAAGATGTTTGTCTTTGCTTTATTGACTTTGCAAAGGCTTTTAATTGTGTGGATCATGACAAACTATAGACAACTTTACAAAGAATGCATATTTGGAACACTTAATTGTGATAATGAGGAACCTGTATATAGACCAAGAAGTAGATATTCAAACATTACAAGGAACACCAAATGGTTTAAAATTAGGAAAGTGCTGCACCAGGATTGTATTCTTTCACCATACTTATTCATCCTGTTTGTTGAGCAAATAATACTAGAAACTGGAGTATGTAAAGAAAAATGTGGCATCAGGGTTGGAGGAAGACTCAATAACAACCTTCAAAATGCACATGATATAACTTTGCTTGCTGAAAGCAGAGAGGAC
>NW_006408588.1:9705828-9707070 GCF_000296735.1 Chrysochloris asiatica | reverse complement strand
TTGCGGTCCAGGAGCGGAGGACACTGGGACCATCAAGGGAAAAGAGCAGAGTGTGGGACCCTATCCAGAGAAGCAGTGGTGCCAGAGATGGAGGCGGAGACAATGATGTGGAGAGATGGAGTGACTGGGGACTCTGGACTCAGGGAAGGAGAGAGGCTGTATGCTGACAGCCGGGGGGCAGGCTTGCAGACTGTACCCTTTGGTTGTTTGAGTGGTTATATATTCCTGAGTGCTTTGATGTACATCCAAAAAAA
This sequence comes from Chrysochloris asiatica, assembly GCF_000296735.1. Lineage (NCBI taxonomy): Eukaryota > Metazoa > Chordata > Mammalia > Afrosoricida > Chrysochloridae > Chrysochloris > Chrysochloris asiatica. Next base: position 9,706,816 of record NW_006408588.1, on the reverse strand, counting down.
GAAAAAAACAACACAGGGAATGGAAGCAAATGCTGTTGAATGATGACACATGGAGGGGATTGTAATCATTGCAATGAAACAAAATATGATAGGATGAATGTAAAGATGATGTTCTCCCATCACTCAATTCACAATAAAAACTTAAAAAAACAACAAAAAAAATTGCTTTCAAAACAAAACCAAAAAATGCACTGTGGATTGCTAGTAGAACAAAGAAATCTGTGTTGGAAGAAGTACAATCAGAACGCTCCAAGAGGACCAGATTTTGTCTCTCATACTTTAGGCATGATCATAAGGGACCAATCCCTAGAGAAGGATAACATGCTTGGTAAAGTGGAGGGTCAGTGAAAAAGAGGAAGACTCCCCAACAATATGTATTACTCCAGTGGCAGCAGCAATGGGCTCAAGTGTAGTAACAGTTGTGAGGCTGGCGCGGGATTCAGCGGTATTTTCTTCTGTTTACACAGGGTCACTAATAGTCAGTACTAACTCAACAGCAACTAATAACCTAACAGAGGTAAAATAGATACAGAGACAGAAGTAGAGATCATGAGATATGTTTAACCTATTTCTGGAAAACCATGAAGTTTACCTACTAAAAGTATTATAAATATCATTAAAAATGGAGTCCTGGTATGACACTGTTGGATAACTGGAGTGCTAAGTACAAAGTTGGCAGTTCAAACCCATCAAGCACTCCTTGTAAACTATATAGCAAGGGTGGGGAACCTTTTTTCTGTCAAGGGCCATTTGAATATTTACAACATCATGTAGTAGAAATTTATGTTGCTATGAAAAACAGATCCTACATATATTAAATTTTGAGTCCTACCAGCCACTCCGCGGGAGAAAGATGAGGCTTTCTACTCCCGTAAAGATTTACACCCTTGGAAACCCTGTACAGGGTCACTATGGGTCGGACCCGACTCTATGGCACTTAACAACAACAACAACAACCTGTGGTTACCTTGGAAGGTCAAGACCAAAT
>NW_006408588.1:9690838-9705618 GCF_000296735.1 Chrysochloris asiatica | reverse complement strand
TTCTGCTCCCATAAAGATTTACAGCCTCAGAAACCCTCTGTACAGGGTTGCTATGAGTGGAACCAACTCCACGGCACACCACCACCATCACCAGTGATATATAATTTAAATACTATAACTTTTTACTGACATGAAGTGAATAATTTGATGTTTTTTTAGTTTAGTTATAAAATTGTGCAATCATCACTATTAGCTGATTTTAGACTATTTTAACCACCGCACACACACACAAAAAAACTCCATCACCATTAACAATTACTCCACATTCCCACCTTCAATCCCATCCACTTCCTTCCTTTTCCTTTTGCTGTTGTGAAGTGCCGTTGATTTGATTCGAACTTGTTTACATGATTTCTAACAAAATGAAACATTATCTGCTCCTGCACCCCCCACAAATGGCTATGTTTGAGTTCACTGTTGGAGTCATGGTGTTAACCATCTTATTGAAGATCTTTCTTGCTAGCCCTCAACACTACAATCACGGTGTTCTAATCTCTCCTGATAACATGCCCAAATTAAGTGAGGTGAAGTCTTGCCAGTCCATCTTATTGGAGGCCTTTTTCTTTCTTTCTTTTTTTGTTTTGTTTTGTTTTTTTGCTGACCCTCTACTTTACCAAAGGAGCTCTGGTAGCATAGCGGTTATGAATCGGGCTGTGAACCTTAAGGTCAGCAGTTCAAAACTACCAGCTGTTCCGTGGGAGAAAGATGAGGCTTTCTGCTCTTGTAAACATTTACAGCTTTGGAAACCCTGTACAGAGTCGCTATGAGTCAGAATTGACTCCACAGCACATAACAACAGCAACAACAACAACTTTAGCAAGCATGATGTCCCTCTTCCTCTTGATAATATGTCTGAAATATGAGAAAGTAATTCTGTAATAAGTTTTACAATTGGGAAATGTGAATTCTCCAACACTGGTTTTGGTTTTATCTATTCTGGGGTCCTTGTATTTCCATATATATTTCAGTATCGACCTGTCAACTTCTCCAAAATTAAGGCAGCTGGGACATTGATAGGGATAGTGTATCTATAGGCGAGTAACTATTAAAGTAAAAACTGTCATGATTAATTAAACAATTGATGAGTTTCCAATTATTTCAAGTACAATGAAAAGTTAAAAATATCATTGTATTTCAATAACAGTAGCAAAAACATATTATGTAGAAAACAATTAATAATGAACTATAGGAAGGATAAAAGAAAATAACCAGCAGTTTAAAAAATATTTATCTAATAGAATAAGACCTGTTGTTGTTGTTAAGTACAGTTCTGACTCATAGTGACCCTGTACAGGGTTTCCGAGGCTATAAATCTTTACGGCAGCAGAAAGCCTCATCTTTCTCCTGTGGAACAACTGGTAGTTTTGAACTGCCGACCTTGAGATTAGCAGCCCAATTCGTAACCACTACACTACCAGAGCTCCTTGCCATAAGACCTAGACCCTTCAAAAGTTATATTATAGGTAAAAAATTGAGTGATTCTAAACTACGTAATAACTGAAAAGTTAAAATTTATAAAAGTTCACTTTTGTCTACAAGATTGCAACAACTCTTGACATATTTATATGACAATATAAAATCAACTCTTAAGGAAAAAAAATACACATGACAAACAAATTGTAAAAGTAATTTTAACATTATAGAAAAGGTTATATTTGATATATGCAATAAATGTGTTTTAATAAATTTTAAATTGCTGGAGGTAAATCCTACAAAAATTTAAAAACTTAGTGTTATTATTGTTGCTGTTAAGTGCTTCGGAGTCAGTTCCAATTCATAGCAACCCTGTATAGGATTTCTGAGGGTATATGTCTTTGCAGGAGCAGAAAGCTTCATCTTCCTCCCATAACTCTATCAGAGGCCTTAAAATAGTCCTGGAATCAATAGTAAAGGAATCACATAAATTCTCAATGCTAAAATAATTAAATAAAGTATTTTATGTGTTTTCTTTGAAATGTAAGCATATCACATGATACCTTTGTGGTAGTCTGTTCCTTTACAATATAGAAGTAAAATAGTATAGATCATACAGTTATGTAAGAAAACACACTTCTTCCTTTGACAGTTTCAAAAGCATTTTCCATTGGCTTTTACGTTGGATCAATGTGTTCTTTAAAGTAACATATCAGGCCATACACACTTAGTATGGTTCCTTAAATTCCATGTGGAAACAGAATGCTTTAATGTATAAATGTATTTATTTCTCTTTTATTCACTAAATGATTATTTGAAATGGTTGCTCAGGAGATCTATTTATGTTCAGACTTTGATTATCCTTGTTAATTTTAACAGTAATTGCTAAGATATTCCTACAGCTAAATAAATATCAAGAATTGTGAAGCTTACAAGTAACTTTCCTTGTAACTTTCTTTCTGTATTCCATGAAAGTTTAAATATTGGAATCATTTTCTTCCATGAAGACAGATATCTATAAAGCAGCTAATGTCCATTATATTTATCAAGCACCAACATTTTGGTTATGTAAGCAAGATTAATATAAGGCAAACATTTTCCCAGCAACAGCTAAATGCAAAATCTTAGACATAGTTATTATTGTTCTAGTAAGAAATATTGGCAAAGTGATCTTGATCATTTCCTTTTCAAATTGGTTAGAAGTTTCTAGCTCCAGATGCACTAGAAATTTTAATCTAACCAAGGAACAGTAAGTAATTTCATGTTCTTTGTCTAATAAATGGCTTGCTAGTCCTCTAATCCCTTAGCACTTGAATTATTCCTTAAATTGCTATATTAATTAAATAATAAAAACTCACATAATCACACCATTGCATATGTAGCATATTTTCTACTGCTACTGTGTGAGGTTATGACTGAATTGGGAAATGGTCTAGTTTACCATTATCTAAAAGGTTGTGTTCAGACAAGTTATGTATCTCCTTGATAATATAATAATGATACATTTTAAAATTTATTGAGGTTCACGTGAGGCAGTCAATACTAACTGCTGGTATGAAAACAAAAATGTTTTGTAAAATTATCAAGTTACTCATAATTAATATAAAAAGTAAATGCCTGAAGCTGTCATTGACTATTACAAACAATGTTATTATGAAAAAAAAAGCAAGTAAATATTTACTTGTGGGCATTTTTCTTTTAATGTACTAATTTCAACATTACTTACCAACAGCAGTTGTGATTCCAGCTCCTAACAACATTACTGGACAGAGTAGAACTGCCCCACAGTGTCTCCAAGGCTGTCAATACGGAATCAGACTGTCATACCTTGTTTCTGCAGACTGGCTGGAAGGTTCAAACTGCAGAACTTTTGGTTAGCAGCTGAGTGCTTTAACCACTGTACTACTAGCACTGGTTTCAATACTGGATCAATGTGTTCTTTAAAGAACTACAAAATAGTTAGCTAAGATGAATATGATTCACTAAAATCACGGGGGGAAAGGCCTTTCAGCTTTACTAGGTAGTGTGCTTCCTACTGAAATCTTTCAATCTACTGACCTCCCACCACTGTTACTTATCTTTGTTGATCTTTTGTAACCCCTTAAAGAAATGGTTGGCATATGAGAAAGCCTAAGGTTTAGAGAAATTATGTTAGTTACTTGAGGTCATATTGTAAACAGTAGCAGAACCTTATTTCAAGTTTAAAGGGTCTAATTCAAGAATGCTAGGGATTTTTATTTTGTTTTCACTTACTACTACATTATATATGCAGTTACAACCTACTACCATCACTACTCTCTTTCCTCCCCATCCCTTCAGCAGTACATCCAAGGTCTGAAATCAATGTAATATGGACAATGAATAATATCAGAGTCATAAACACAAAAATTAACTTTTCTTAAAATACTCTGTACTACCTCAATATCAGCAACATACATGCCTTAGCTAAATGTGTAATTCAACAGCTATCCTAGTACAGATATTACTGAAGACTGTATGCACAGACAAGATATTAGAAGGGATTTGCATTGCATTTCCCATGCAAAATTTTAAAGGCTACCATTAGATATTTGTTGTATTTTCCAACTACCAGGGATCATTTCTCTCTTGTATTTTGTGACATGATGCCCAACCATGCTCATTCGTTCCCCTTCCTTCCTCAATTTCCTCAGAATCTTCAAATATCTCTCCCCTTAAGATTGTTGAAATATTAGATCTGTCTCAAGGACTGCTCCAAAACTGTGTCACAAGTCCCATCATAATCATGAAAGGAATTAAGAACAACCATTCTTAGTAAGAAGCAATGAGAAATTCTAATGTTTATTTCTTGCTTATCCAGAATCATTGTCTATGACTTATGGTAACTCTTGCTGCTTTCACCTCTCTGACTCTTGTCCTCATAATATTTGCTTCTAATATCACACTTTGACCACACTCTAGAACGGATTCTACTCCCAAAAGTATTTTTTATAGCCAACAAAACAGACCTATTTATTTAGCATTTCCTATGTACTATGTTACTGGGAGACACAAATGGATTACATTTCACTATTAACCTAAATACTCACTGATGAAGATCAAACTACAGCCTTTGGTATAGGTTGCATCCCAATAGACAAAAACCAAAAATGTCTATCACTGGATCAATAAATAACATCATGATAAATGGAGAAAGATTGAAGTTGTCAAATACTTCATTTTGCTTGGATCCACTATTAACACTCATGAAAGCAGCAGTTAAGGAATCAAACAATATATTCTATTAGGAATATCTGCTGCACAAGACCTCTTTCATGTGTTCAAGAGCAATGATGTTAGTTTGAGGACTAAGTTGCACCTGACCCAAGCCATGGATTTTCAATATGTATGTGAAAGTTGAACAGTGAATAATGTAGTCTATAGGGGAATTAATGCATTTCAATTATGGTGCTATAGGAGAATATTAAAAGTACTATGGACTCCCAACTTCCAGTCAAGCCAGATTCAGAAGAGGCCGTGGAAAGGACATCATTGCTGATGTCTGATGGATCTTGGCTGAAAGCAGAGACTATCAGAAAGAGGTTTACCTGTGGTTTATTGACTATGCAAAGGCTTTCGAATGTGTGGACCATGACAAGCTATGGACTACATTGCGAAGTATTCTGGAACACTTAACTGTGCTCATGAGGAATCTGTACATAGATCAAGAAGTAGTTGTTTGAACAGAACATGGGGACACTGAATGGTTTAAAATTAAGAAAGGTGTGTGACAGAGTTGTATTCTTTCACCATACTTATTCAACCTGTATGCTGAGCAAATAATCTGAGAAGCTGGGTTATATGAAGAAAAACTGGCATCAGGTTTGGAGGAAGACTCATTACCAACCTGTGATATGCTGATGATACAACCTTGCTTGTTGAAAGTGAAGAGGACTTAAAACATTTACTGATGAAGATCAAAGAACACAGCCTTCGGTATGGATTACATATCAATGTAAAGAAAACAAAAATCTTCACCACTGGACCAATAAACAACATTCTTATCAATGGAGAAAGGATTGAAGTTGTCAAGGACTTCATTCTTCTTGGATCAACTATCAACATTCACAGAAGCAGCAGTCAAGAAATCAAATGACATATTGCATTAGGCAAATGTGCTGCACAAGACCTTTTTAAAGTTTTGAAGAGCAAAGATGTCAGCTTGAGGACTAAGGTGCATCTGACCCAAGCCATGGTATTTTCAATAACCTCATATGCATGCTAAGCTGGACAGTGAATAAGGAAGACCATAGAAGAATTGATACTTTTGAGTTATGGTGTTGGAGGAGAATATTGAAAGTGCCATGAGTTATGGTGTTGGAGGAGAATGTTGAAATTGTCATGGGCTGCCAAAAGAACCAATAGATCCATTTTGGAAGAAGTGCAGCCAGAGTGCTCCCTGGAGGCCAAGATGGCCAAACTTCATTTCTCATACTTTGTACATATTATCAGGAGGAATCAGTCACTGGAAAAGGATATCATGTTTGGTAAGGTGGAGGATCAGAGAAAAAGAGGAAGACACCCACCGAGATGGATTGGCCAAGTGGCAGCATTGATGAACTCAAGTGTGGCAACAATAGTGAGGTTGGCCCAGGATCAGGCAGTGTTTTGTTCTGCTGTACATAAGGTCACTAGATACATAAGGTACATAAGATACTGACTCGATGGCACCTAACAACAACAACAACATGGACTCCCAGAAGAACAAAGAAACCTATGTTGGAAGAAGTACAGTTAGAATCCTCCTTAGAAGTCAGGATGGTGAGACTTCAGTTCATCCTTGAGACATATTATCAGGAGGGGCCAGTTCCTATAGAAGGACATCATGCTTGGTAAAGTGGAGGATCAGCAAAAAGAGATGGAACAGCACAGTTGCAGCAGCAATGAGTTCAAGCATAATGATAATTGTGATGATGGTACAAGACTAGACAGTGTTTTGTTCTGTTGTGCATAAGGTCGCTATGAGTTGGAGCTAACTCAATGGCAACAACCTAAAGGTGTTGGTTCCAACTAAGCTATCAGTGCCAAGGAAGAAAGGCCTGGTGATCAGCTTTTGTAATGATTACAGCCAAGAAAGCCCTATAGAACACTTCTACACTTCTACTCTGTAATCCAGGGAGCTGTCATGAGTCAGGATTGAGTCAACGGCAATAGGTTCTGTTTGATTTAGTTTATGTTCTGAAGACTCTTGTGAATGCCAAAAATCATATTTTAGCCTCCCAACAAATCTGTGATACAGAAATTATTTTCTTCACATCTGCCCCTTGGCCTTTCCCTGTATCAATATTTTCATCTTGGTACTCACATATTTTGATGGAGAAGAGAGAGTGTACTCATTCAGCAACCAGGAACATGGAGCTAAACAGCAGAGACAATCCTTGGCCTTACATCTAAATGATTTAACAAGACCAAAAGACCCATGTCATTAAATTTTAATTCACAGAGGTTTGTAGCATGCTTCATAACTACTGAAATGCTGTCACCTGCAAAATGGAACCTAATTTTCAAAGCAACACGGAGAACACAATGTTTTCATGATCTCATTTGTACAAAGAGAAGAACTGTACATATGTGAAAAACCAGTCCAAACACCTGCTAGCAAGTAGCAGGTGAGAAAGTGAAGTCTTTGCCTCCTTCCAAATTTTATGTACTTTTAACAATACCATGCACCTTTCTGTATGATATGCATGTGGCAGCATATGTATATGTGTGTGATTGAATTTATATATATATATAAAATGAAGTCAACTGGCTTGTAAAACTAAATTATTTATGTAGAGTTTATCTACAGTCATCTTACCACCAAAAGTAATAAACTCAGGTACAATGAATGAGTTAGATATGTGTAACTATAAACTGATGGATCAATTTTAATTTCATCACTTAAAGCTAAATTTTTTTTTTTATCAGTTGTTGTTAAATGCCTTCGAGTCAATTCCGATCCATAGCGACCCTGAATAGGGTTTTTGAGGAGCAGTTGGTGAGCTTGAACTACTGACTTTGCAGTTCAAATGGCTTTGCACTCTGGTGCATTAACCTACAATGCCACACAAGTTCATTATTTACTTAGGAGTTGTTATGGAATTTTATGTCACTTTAAAAGGTGAACTTTTATTTTGGTTTGTATGCATCATCTCATTGAACTCTCACGTTGACCCCATGTGATACTTTTAGGAACATCCACATTTTGCACATAAGAGACTAAAACTTTGAGAAGTTAAACCCAATTCTATCCCATTTACAAGTAAGTCATTTAGCCAATGTTTCCACCAACAGCTGCATTCTCCCAGGCTTGAGAGTGGGAAAAATTATAAAAACACAGAACTCCCAACCCACATGAGTTTATAAATCAAGGAAATTAGGATAATTTCAAATGTAAAAGTAAAAAAAAGTGAGTAATTGCCTGTAACACATATATCTAAAAACTGAGAGAAGTGCTGTGGCTACAAGCGGTTAGCAACATTAAAAAAAAAAAATCAAAATCACAGACTAAACTAGAGACTCGTAGTAAAGGTGACTCAAAGAATACTGATTGTGAGCAACAGGAAGAGGACTGGGTAAAGTTCAGATGACACGAAAACCTAAAACATTTATTTTCATTATTACTTGAGATAAGGTTCAGAAAAATCATTCCCTAGCTAATCTCTTCTTAGAAAGAACAGAGGAACATTAAGTCAACTGATCATAATCATTAAAAAGATGCTTAAATCATGTTCCCTGCTTCTCGAAGCCCCACCTTAACTCTTGCAATTTACACCCCCATCTTTTATTCCAGAGGACTGAAGCCAAGAACTGTGCAATCATGAATAAATGGTAAACATGCTGTGTGGGTTTATTTTCCCTTGCTCAGGGTTTTCTGTGGGGTGTATGTGGTAGGAGTTACACCATGCATAGCCAATTGTATTCAGTTCATCAGTTGATTATTTCCCTCCCAGAAAAGCTCCCAGCCCTGATATGCTTAACTCTATTACCCAACTCTGAGGCACAATGAAAGATTCATGAGGACAATGATAGTATACAGATGTGAAAGACAAAATAATTTTGGAGGAGATAAAATTATTTTAGATCATTGCTCAATCATAATGTGTTGTATGAAAGCACAGTATGGCAAGCCATGTGTATTATCAAAAATCCATCTTTATGAACTATGGCACCTTGTACAAAAATATATTGCTTCTAGAGATATGCAGAGAATAACTCACCTAGCAGAACAGCAATAAGAAACAGAGAACAGTGATGTCTTTCACTGGCTAGCGTACTTTTTCTCACAGAGACCATGTCTAAATCTATCATATTCACTCAATGAAAAGTTTATTGGAACCTCATTCAGAATCTTCCATCTCTTATTTTACACACAATTCTAAAAACTTAAATACGGAGCATAACTGAAGAGCTTGGACTTAGAGTCTCGTCATTCAGATCAGAACCACAGGCTTTCCCATGCATTAGCTGCGTGACTGGGGCAAGTGATTCAGTCTTTCAGAGTCTCCATGTCTTCAGCTCCAAAATGGTAAAAATACGCACAACACTTCATAGGGTAAATATAAGAATGTAATAACTACAACCATGAAAAGCACAAACCCAATTCAAACACTGGTATTTTTCATACAACCTGGTGTTTCATTCAATTGGTGAAACAGCAATTTGTTTCCACTCTCAAAGGAAAAACTATCTATGCTGGAATTATTGAGAGATTGTACACTGAGCTCCACAGTGGAAACTTCCGAGTGATTTTCAAGGGTGACGTTGTCAGCTGTGGCTAACATACCAAAAGCTCTTGTTGTCAAGTCAGTTTAGAATCACAGCAACTCTCTAAGACAGGCTAGAACTGTCTCATAGCGTTTCTCAGGCTGTCATCTCTATGAAAGCAGACTGCCACATCTTTCTCCCATGGAGCAGCTGGAAGGTTCAAACAACCATCCTTTTGTTAGCAGTCAAATGCTTAAGCATGGTACCACTAGAAAACATTCATTAGAAATATTTACTTAATATTTAAATAATTTTTATATATACATACACATACATATACAAATATGTATACATACATTGTTGTTGTTAAGTGCCATTGAGTCAGTTCCAACTCATAGCAACCCTGCATAGGCTTTCTAAGTTGTGGTTGGTGAGTGTCAACCACTGACATTGTGGTTCAAACCAACCATGAGTTCAAGTGTTTATCTGATGGCGCCACACCAGGATTCATATATACATATATAGGAATATATATATTTGTTATGTATAGCAAAACATTTCCCATTTCAACATTTTTGCATTTGTACAATTCACGGTCATTAATTACATGGATCATGTTGTACAATCATCACTATTATTTGTTCCCAAATATATCCAACACCTTTAAGAAAAGCTCAGTATTCCCTAAGAGACAACTTCTCTTCTCCTTTCTTCCTCCTTCCCATTCCCAGTGACAATTAATAAAGTTTGCCCTGTTGGCACTGTGGGCTGGACATTAGGCTGCTAATAGCAAGGTCGGTGTTTCAAACCCACTAACCTTGCTATATTAGCAGCCTAATATCTAGTCACTTCACACGAGAAAGATGAGGCTGTCTGCTTCTGTAAAAATTTAAGTTTTGGAAACCCTATCAAGATTACTATGAGTTAAAATGTAATTTATGGCATTGGGTTTGGTTTTGGTCTTTATATTTGTCTAGTCTAGATATTTCACATAGTGATAGACATATCAACCCATGGAATAGAATTGAGGCCAGAAATAAACCTGTACATCTATGAACAATTGGTTTTTAACAAGAGCACTAGGTCATTTCTATAGGGAAAGAATATTTTCTTTAATATGGATAGTGTTGGGACAATCTGATCTCCACATGGAAAAAAATAAAACTGGACTCATGCACATACCATGAACAAAAATCAACTCAAAATGAATTAAGTGCTTGACTGTAAGAACTAAAATCGTAAAACTCTTAGAAGAACACATAGATGTAATTCATGTTTTAGGACTTAATATTTAATAATGGATTGGAAGATAAGACACCCAAGCATGAGCATGTGTGTTTGTCGAAGGACTTCAGTGAAGTAAAGAGACAAGCAACAAACTGGAAGAAAAAAAAAATGGAGGGACCAGATATCTGGTTAGGGTTTAATATTCAGAATATATAAAGAACTAGCAAGGTAAGTTGTTCAGATGAATAAAGTCCATATGAAACATTTGTCCCTTTATGCTCTTTGTTTACTACATCTTTTATCCTTTCTTAAATTGATTTTAATAGCTCTTTACATATTTTACATACTCGCCTTTGCTTTTAATTTGTAAAATTTCTCCAGTTTACTCTTTGCTCAAATTTTGCCATGCAGATGTCTTAAGTGTTTGTATGATGAAATGCAACAAATTTTTCCTTTACTATATAAGTTGCTTTCACCAAAGGAAGTGCTTTTTTCCCCAGTCTAAGATCAGTAACATATCTTTCCATATGTATTTTGATCTCTTGTGTGACTTTTTTCCCACTCAACACCAATCCAATTGCAATCTATGTTTGTGCATGATACAAGATAAGCAAACTTCCAATAAACATCTTTGGTGAAAACATAGTTAATAGTATTTTAATCCATGGATTCTTACATTTTCTAGATAAAATAAATGCAGACTTTGTTCATGTTATTATAAATTATCAAAATTCTTATCAATAAAAGTAAGGTATTTTGACGAGCGCAATGACTCAACACTGGAGTCCTGGTGTGGCATTGTGGGTTAATGCGTCAGACTGCAAAGCTGTTTGAACTGCAAGGTCAGTGGTTCAAGCTCACCAGCTGCTCCTTGGAAACCCTATACAGGGTCGCTATGGGTCGGAATCAACTCAATTGCACTTAACAAAAACAATGACTCAACAGTAGCTTGTTCGGTCTTTAAAACTCACACTCTTCTACAGAATCACATTTCTATGGGATACATGATCATTGTATTTAGTGGTTAATATAATTTTTCTAAATGTTAACCAGTTCATGTAATGTATAGCTTAGATAACATTTCTTTTTATCAGTATGTTACATTTTGAGGTTAGAAATAAAATTATATGGATGGCCCTCTATACCTAGGTAGGATTAGAATTGGGAGACTTTGGGCCTCTCCATTCCAATTCTGCTTTCTTATATCTATCATAGAACTCAGAAAAGTGAACAAAAGAATAGCCCACAAAAGTACTACACAGCTGGAGAATTACGTATTTCCCCGTATACCTCCCAACTGCCATATAATTGCTCAAAACAATGAAGGACTTAGATAGTAACTGCTTTGTGAAATAATATGCAAAAATAACTGGAAAATAGGGGAACACAGTGGCTCTCTTTATGATAAGCACTGGACAGTGAAGCACAAGATTGGTAGTTTGAGCCTACCACTCACTCCATGGGAGACAAATGAGGCTTTCTATTCCCAAAAAGATGTACCACCTCAGAAACCCTACACAGAGTCGCTATGAGTTGGAACTGATAGGTCAGCACTTAACAACAACAGTAACAATGAGGGGTAACACCAATTCTGCTCATTGTTATCAAAGATAATCCAAAAGAAATATTTATATTAATGCTGATGCCCACTAATTTTTCTATCATTACCATATCATTATAAAAACATTATCACAGTTGACTCCTACAATCTCTATATAAAAGACAAACAGCAAAGATTTTCCTCCTGTTTTACAGAGGTGACAAAAATTAATCAATTTATCTAAGAGTCAAATGCATAGAAAAGGATAAGTGGAGTATAGAACTCACCCTATATTTATAAATCAATTTTTGCCAGCATACCATGTTTTTTTAAAATAGATGAAGGAATGAATGAAAAGCCCATCTTTCAATTTATAATCCAGTGAAAATCTAATAGTATAGTTTTAGAATGAGGGTGCCTAATAAGCTGCAGTATTTTCAATCACCTCATACACATGTGAAAGTTGAACAAGGAATAAGGAAAACCAAAGAATAATTGATTCATTCGAATTGTGGCTGTACTTCCAAGACAGACAATGGCTTATATACAAGTTCAACCTGAAGCTGAAGAATATTTAATAAGTCCAAAAGATTAAAAGTATGACCTTGAATATATCCCATCTTAATTTAGAGACCATCTCAAGAAAGATTTGATGCATTAGACACTAATGACCAAAGACCCAAAGAGTTGTGGGATGACATTAAAAACATAAAGGAAGGAAGAAAAAGGTCATTCAGAATACAAGAAAGGAAGAAAGAAAAGTCCAAAATGAATGTCCAAAAAGACTCTGAAACTTGTTCTTCTGTGTAGAAATACTAAATCAAATGGAAGAAATCAAGAAGTAAAAGAGCTGTACAGAAAATTTCGAAGGGCAGCTCAAGAAGACAAAGTCAAGTATTACAATGAAATGTGTAAAGAGCTGGAGTTAGAAAATCATAAGGGAAAAAAAAAAAACAATCAAGCAGAAAGAACTGAAAAAATCAAGCATCAATTTTCAATATTAAAGGATTATTTGAGCAAAATATTGCATGATGAAAGTATTAAAATAAAATGAAAGGAAAACAGAGTCACCTGAACCAAAGGAAATGATTGATGTTCAACCTTTTCAAGAGGTAGCATATGATGAAGAAGCAGTAACATTTTAAAAAGAAGTCCAAGGTACACTGAAGGCATTGGCAAAAAACAAGTCTCCAGGAACTGACAGAATACAAATTGAAATCTTTCAACCAACTGATGCACCATAGGAGACACTCACTCATCTATGCCAAAAAATTAGAAGACAGCTACCTACCCAACCAACTGAAAAAGATCCATATCTGTGTCCATTCCAAAGAAACATGACCCAACTGAATGTGGAAATCATCTAACAATATCATTACTATTACATTAACGTAAAATATTGCAACAGATAATTAAAAAACAGAAGCATCCATACATTGACAGAGAACTTTCAGAGGTTCTAGCTACATTCAGAAGTGGATGTGTGGAATGAGGGATATCATTGTTGATGTCAGATGGATACTGGCTGAAAGCAGAGAATACCAGAAAGATGTTTAGTTGTGCTTTATTGACTATGCAAAGTATTTTGATTGTGTGGATCATGACAAGCTATGGACAACATTACGGAGAATGAGTAATCCAGAACACTTAATTGTGCTCCTGAGGAACCTATACATAGATTAAGAGGCAGTTGTTCAAACAGAACAGGGAACACCCAATGGTTTAAAATTAGGAAAGGTGTGCACCAGGGTTGTATTTTTTCACCAACCATACTTATTCAATCTGTATGCTGAGCAAATAATCTGAGAAGCAGGATTATATGAGGAAAAACATGGCATCAGGATTGGAGGAAGACTCATTAACAACTTGCGATATGCAGATGATACAACCTTGCTTGCTGAAAGGGAAGAGGACTTAAAATACTTACTGATGAAGACCAAAGACCACAGCCTTTGGTATGGCTTGCATCTCAAAACAAAAATCCTCACCACTGGACCAATAAACAATATCCATATAAATGGAGAAAAGATTGACATTGTCAAAGACTTCATTTTGCTTGGATTAATCATCTACACTCACAGATGTATCAGTCAAGAAATCAAACAACATATTGCATTAGGCAAATTTGATGCACAAGATCTCTTTAAAGTGTTGAAAAGCAAAGGTGTCAGTTTGAAGGCTAAGGTGTGCCTGACCCAAGTCATGGTATTTTCAATACCCTCATATGCATGGGAAAGTTGGACAGTGAATAAGGAAGACCATAGAAGAATTCATGTATTCAAGTTATGGTGTTGGAGGAGAATATTAAAAGCACCATGGTATGCCAATAGAATAGACAAATCTGTGTTGGAAGAAATACAGCCAGAAGATTCCTTACAAGCCAGGACGGTGAGACTTTGTTTCTTATGCTTTGGACATATTATTAGGAGGGACTAGTCCCAGTAGAAGGACATTATGCTTGGTAAAGTGGTTTGATTTGTTGGTTGGTTGGTTGGTTATGTGCCGTGGAGTCAGTTTCGACTCACTGCAGTCCTGTACAGGGTTTCTGAGACTGTAAATCTTTACGGGAGCAGAATACCTCTTCTTTCTCCCGCAGAACAGCTGGTAGTTTCAAACAGCTGACCTTAAGGTTCACAGCCCAATTTGTAACCACTATGCTACCAGAGCTCCTTTGGTAAAGTGGAGGGTCAGCGAAAAAAGGAAGATCCTTAAAGAGACATATTGTCAGAGTAGCAGCAGCAATGAGCTCAGGCTTAGCAAAGATTGTGCGATTGGCCCAGGACCACGCAGTGTTTCATTATGTTGTGTATCGGGTTGCTTTGAGTTGGTATTGACTGGATGACACCTAACCACCACAACAATATATAGATAGATATAAATATATCTATATCTA
>NW_006408588.1:9687245-9690738 GCF_000296735.1 Chrysochloris asiatica | reverse complement strand
TCTATATCTATATCTATATCTATATCTATATCTATATCTATATATATACACACACACGCACATACATATATGTTAAGAGCCATCCAGTCAATTCTGACTCACAGTGACCCTGTATAAGGTTTCTAGGGAGTGGCTGGTAGGTTTGAACTGCAGACTTTGTGGTTAAAACTGACCTTGTGGCCCAGTATTGATATATAACAACAACAATACATATACTGTTAATACATATCGAATTGTGTCCCTAAAAAATATGTGTTGTAAATCTTAACCCCTATACCTATGGTTATAATCCCATTTAGGATTGGGTTTTATTTACTATGTTAATGAGACAGTATTAGTATGTTGTTGTTGTTAAGTGCCATCGAGTCGGTTCCGACCCATAGCGACCCTGAATAGGGTTTCCGAGGCTGTAAATCTTTACGGGAGCAGATCGCCTCATCTTTCTCCCGCGGAGCAGCTGGTAGTTTCGAACTGCTGACCTTCCGGTTCACAGCCTGATTCGTAACCACTACGCTACCAGAGCTCCTTAGTATTAGTATAAGATGTACATTAAATCAATCTCTTTAGAGATATGAAAGATTAAATAAACAAGCAAGCCAGCAAGCAGAGATGAGAAAGCTAGTTGCCATGCTCCATGAAGATTGCTAAGGAACACCAAGTATACAAATACAGAAAAGAGGCATGGACCTTCTTCCAGAGCCAAAAGAGAGAGAATGTCTTCCTCTAGAACTGATGCCCTGAATTTGAACTCCCATCCTCCTAAATTGTAAGAAACAAATTTTCTGTTTGTTAAAATCACCCAATTATGGCATTTCTGTTACAGTATCACTAGATAGCTAACATAATAAAATTGTCTTCATTTCTCCCAACATAGATCTTCCATGTTAAGCACCTTGGAATCTGCTTTCCTATTCTGCTGAAAAAGAGGAGAAGGCCACAATGAGCAATTACTAGGTGCTAGACACTTTCTGAGATGCTTAGAAACATTATCTTATTTACTACTCACAAACACCCACAAAGGAAGTACTAATATCTGTATTTTATACATTTGGAAACTGACTTCAGTAAGGTTACATGATTTGCCTCTGGTCACACAACAAGGTTTCTGGACCCCCATACAATATGCCTGTAACTTTGCCATGATAGGTTTCTATTTAATACTATAGACATAAGAGTTGCCCCATCCTGAGAATACCAATCCAATTTATGATTAAAATAATATCAAATCCCTAATAACTTAATATTTCTTTTAGTGCCTTTCTGGTATACCAGTATTAATTCCTACTGGACTGCTCCTAGTCTGGATGCTATTGCATTAAGCCTACTATAATCAATTAATTGGTTTGATTATTGGCCAAAGTTTCCCATTAGATAAAAATGGGGGCGACGGATCCTCAACCACTTGTTTTAAACTAATGTAATTCAAATAAGACACTGTCTTGATTTCCTTGAGTGTTCCAAAGTAATCCAAATTGACCACATACCTACTACTACTCAGAATTTTAGTTTGTGCATTACAAATTAGAAGTAAAACATGGAAGGACCAGGACTAAATCAAGGTTAACTTAGAAAATACATATGCAATGAAAGAAAAGAAATAGTATAGAATTATAAGTTACCAAAAGAAAAAGTTGTTTTTATGTTTTGTTTTAAAGTCACCTTTCATTCAGAAAGGATGTCTCACAATGAATTAATAATATCTTCATGTGGCTGAAGATTCCAGTATTTATGAAAAATCTAGTATTTGCAAAAAACATGAAGTGATTAGGTTTTTATGACAGTAATGACTTTTAACCATCAGAAAACAAATGTCTTTGGAAAGATTTAATGTTTGGAATTGGGAAAAGAAGTGAGTATTGTAATGCCAAAGAGAGTCTATGTCTTGGTCTTGGTACTGGTTACACGGGGCACTCAGTTTGCATATATTCTGTTTGTATATTATAATTCAATACAAGTTTCTAAGAAACAGCTTCTGATAGTAAAGACTAAAACCTCCCAGAATAGTTTTTAAATGAAGGTTCTTGCGTCTCTTTCTCTATGAATGTTTTTAAAACAAAAGTCATGACAAGAACTATCTATTCTTGATAGAAAAAAACAAAGAAAATATTTTAAAATCATTTCACAAATGAATAAATATGACAATTTCCTCTTAGTCTAGTATTCCATAAATGTTTGACTTGGGATAAGAAAATATGATGTGAGGCCCACACATAGAACAGTTCCTTTAATTAACTCCCCAATCTCCTATATGGTGGTGGTTATGTGCTGTGGAGTCAGTTCCAACTCATAGCAACCCTGTACAGGGTTTCTGAGGTTGTAAATCTTTACAGGAGCAGAAAGCCTCATCTTATCCCATGGAACAGCTGTTAGTTTCGAACTGCTGACCTTAAGGTTCACAGCCTGATTCGTAACCACTATGCTATCAAGAGTCTCCTATATACAGATACACATATACACACATACACTCAAATCATGTATACTATCTCGGAAGATAAATTTTGCCCTTTATGAGTACTATTAAACAACACTCATGCACTTACATTTTCAAATGTTGGTTTCAGGATAACATTCATTAGTATATTTGCTTACAAGCCAAACATGGCTTTAAAGTTTATTGCTGTGTTCTATGAATTCTTTAGTTTTCAAGTTCAGTGTTTTAAACCCAATTTTATTTAAAATCTACTAGAAAATAAGACTCTCAAATTTTAAATGTCATAAGGATCATTTGGATATTTGTTGAAAACATATTTTAAAACTTTGTGGAGGTGGGGCTTGATGGCGGCTAGAGTGAAGGTGTAGCGAAGGTCGCTGCCAGCAATAACTCAGAATTCCAGGTAAAAAAGAGTCAAGACAGAGCTCCAAGACTCGGATCCAGAGACATAGGAATAGTTTAAAGGTTTGACGGCTTATAGCCTGTGGGATTTGGAGCTGAGGCGGGAAATCGCGTACTTTTGAATCTGCCGGCCAGGCTCGGAGGCCTGAGCCCACATCCTGGGCGAGTCCAAGCAGCCGGACGGAATCAGGACTGCAGAGAGGGCCTCAGAGATGCCGCGGAAACACGCCACGGGAACCTTGGAAAGTATACTTTGCCGATTTTGTGTGGTTACGATTTTATTTTTTTCTTTGGTGTTGGGTAATAGGTGCGCTCACTGTTTGCCCACCTACAGTCAGGTGAATAGAGGTGGGGGTTTAGCCGAGTGGCCAAGACCCACCCTCACTGCTGGTGGTTTCCTCTGCCAGGAAATCACACACTCAGCCCAAGCTGAGACGCAGATTTGGTCAGCCTTTTTACAGTTGGTTGAGAGGGGTCCTGGCATAGTGTAGTGGGTTGAGGTGCTGCACTGCAAATTCTTTTGAACTGCAAGGTCGGTGGTTCAAACTCACCAGCCGCTCCTCGGAAACCCTATGCGGGAGACGCGAATGTGCATCCTATGTGGTCTGCTTTTCTTTTTTTTTTTTCTTTCACTGGTTTGAGAGGAGTCCCAGAACAGTA
>NW_006408588.1:9675399-9680162 GCF_000296735.1 Chrysochloris asiatica | reverse complement strand
GGATTATAAGCGTTGGAAATGCAAAGGTAGATGTTTTGTAACAAGTAAGGGAGTGATTAATTCTCCAGTCTAGGAGCCGAAGTCTCTGGGACCACCAATGGAGAAGAGCCAGCCGAGAGTGGGACCCTACCCAGAGAAACAGAGATGCCTGAGATGGAGACAGTGATGATGATGAGAAGTGATGAAGCGACTGGGGACTTTGGACCCAGAGAGGAAAAGGGACTGTGGGTCGAAAACTGGGGGGATGGGAAGGGGGAAGTGTAGGGGGCGGGTATCTAGGATATACCCTTTGGTTGGTAGATGATGCATGGAGG
Organism: Chrysochloris asiatica; assembly: GCF_000296735.1. NCBI lineage: Eukaryota > Metazoa > Chordata > Mammalia > Afrosoricida > Chrysochloridae > Chrysochloris > Chrysochloris asiatica. Next base: position 9,679,848 of record NW_006408588.1, on the reverse strand, counting down.
GGATTTGAACCATGGCAATGAGATGATATATGATGGAATGAATGTAAAACTAAAGTTCTCTCATGTAAACTATCATATAATTCACAATAAAACATTAAAAAAAAAAAAAACTTTGTCAGATAGCCCATTTTGTAGATCTGTAGAGATAGACTGAGAAATCTGTTTTCACAAGCATGCCAGATTATTCTGGAGCAGAAAATAAGTAGACCACACCTTGAGAAACACTGCCACTATTAGAACTTCAAATATAAGAAGTTCCAGCCTAAACAAGAGAGTGTATGGATATGAATAACCATATCATTTTTATCCTGGAATCCAGCAGTCAGTGAGTCAACTCTGTAATAGAGTAAATCAACGGAAAAAAAAACCCAACAGAATATAGGTGACTTCACCATGTTCCCTTAATAATTGATTTTCTCTTTTTACAAGCTGTACCTCTGGCTAAAGTTGTAAACAGGTGTAAACTTTGTTCCAGTACTTTTACAAACTTTGATCTGTGAGGTACAATGGTTTATGTGAGGAGAGAAGGTACGATTCAGTAAACTTTTATGACAGCCTGACCCATGATTGACTAAAGCCTAACAAAAGATTTTACTAAATAGCATACAAAACCTCGATTCTGAAACAAGCCCCATCCATGGACATGTGATTCAACTTGTGACAACATGTGCATGCCCATTACATGTGGAATGTCATGTGCTGTCAGTATAGTCACAGGGGAACTTATTAATTTTTCTGAAACCCAGAACTTCATCATTCTAGAAGCAGCAGCTACCTTATTTACCCTCTTTCTTAGGCAATCTTTAACTCCATTATCATTCTGATCATTAACGTGCATGGGTTGAAAGGAGCCAAAGAAAATTCAAATGCAACCCAGAAACAACAGAAATGTGTCATCTTGGAACAGACATGTGGCCTGTCCAACGTAGGCACCTGCTTCTTGTGATGAGTAATGCCAGATGTTTTAGAGAAAGATATAAGCCCCTATTACACAGCTGCTACTTTATGTAGCTTTGCAATGATACATCGCAAGGGAGTTTTGTTTTTCTCTGACGCTAAGTTAGCCATCACTTACAACTCTAACATTTCAGAATACAGTCCAAGAACTCATAACCCCTGCATCTTTTACATCTTTCTCTTTCTTATTTTTAATCTTTCTATTCACTAAACACACAGTGAGAATTGTTCCCCATCCCTAAATTCAGATAACGTAACCAGTGCACTCTCTCATTACCTGTGGACCAAAGCAGCTATACTTATAGACAACCTTCTGGCATTCTATTAAGATATGGCTGTGCATTTGATAGAAGATGTATATTTGTTGGTTGTAACTGGCAAATGAGAACTAGCTCACATTTTTAAATAGTTTAGAAATGAAAAATTACATCAGTGACACTGAAATTAAGTATTAAGAAAGATCTCTGAAACACTAACTGAGCATATCCCAATTAAAACTACAAATAACAAACAGTAATGATAAATATTAACAAAGCATTCCCATCAATTCTATTTCAACTCACAGTGACTATAATAGGTAGGTTTCTGTGTAAATTTGAGTAGCCCAGGATTTCCAGAGGTTTAGCCATTGGGATATTATTCCGATAGTGATGAAACCTAAAGCAGACCTAGTTAACGCTATGCTGATTGACAATGTGCAGCCAATCAATTAAAGGGATGCTTCCTTGTAGTTATGGCCTGCTCCCAATATGAAGGACACTAAAGAAAGGCTCTCTCTCTCTTCCACTGTGGACCTGGGACTCTGCAACTATAAGCCATTTTCTTGATAATAAACTTTTCTCTCTCTCCCTCTCTCGTTATATTTGTTGTTGTTGTTGTTGTTAAGTGCTGTTGAGTTGATTCCTACTCCTAGCAACCCTGTATAGGGTTTCCAAGGAGCAGTTGGTGAGCTTGAACCACCAATCTCATTCCATACATATATATAAATATATGTTTCACACTGATTTTGCTTCTCTAGAAAACCTGGCTTACACATGTGGTACCGAGAGAGTGGGGTTATAGAAAAACAAAATCATGAGTTTTCTAAATTGATTCTCAAGTCTGGTTAATTTTAAAGGCACTGATACAGGGTGGAGGCATGTTTGAACATCACAGGAATTGACTTTGGGCTGACTTTGAGTTTGGTCCTATTTCTTCCTTGTGGAGTCAGAGGAAGTCAGATATGGTCCACACTTGATTTAAGCAGTTGGCACTCTGAGCAGTATTCATTGCAATGGCTCCAGGCCTATGAAATTATGAGGCTTTATAAGAGAAAGAATGAAGGGGCATGGGAAAAGTTACTTAAGCAGGGAGAGCAGCAGCTTCTGGAGTTGCCTGGAGCCAATGTCAGGCTGGTTAAAAAAGATAGCTGATCTGTGGCCAGGACCTACTGGAATCTACCCTACCAGAAGCCCAAGGCCATATGCATATGAATGGGGTTAGCTCAAAGGAGAAGAAAAGATTGAACTTGAGTGTATTGAAAGGTTTACTCTGTCTTACTGAGTTACAGATAATGGTTTCTCCTTCCTATTATTGTAAAATAAACATACATGTCTGATAAAAGTGAATATTGAATGTGAAGATTACATAGAGCTTGTAAGCCCACCTTCAGCCTGTACTTGATTGAATTTGATAAAAGGAGAGTTAGAATTGGCCAGATAAAAATGGACTTCTTGGCTTAAGCCTTTGTAGAGTATGGGGCCTTAGGTAGAATCCTTAGTCCCACCCAGAACCTTTACAGTTGGTCCATTAGCTTTTGAAAAGACATGCAGACCAACCCAAAACAGCTGGGAAACAAGAGATACATGATTAAAAGAAAGCAGAAAAAAGCAGTTTGACATTTTGAGTTTGAGAAGGCAAGGAAAGAAGGCCTATCAGAGAAAACTCCCTTCTAGGGCTGAATGTTAAATGAGCTTCTGAGTCATAAAATATGCTCACTGGTGACCACCTGGGTCTCCATGTGAGTAGATTTTGGGGAAATGTAGCAATGATGATACAGACTGAGTCCAGTAAGAGGAGAGGGAAGACTGTTTGGTTTGAAGTTTAGGGAATTGCATGAACTCCCGAGCCCACAGACACTGACCTCACCCATGGGAGCTAGAGCTCAGAGTGAATGGGCCAGCTGTTTTGACATTCAGGGAGGTGTGTGTGAACTCCCTAACTTGCAGCTGGTACTCATTTGACATACATAGCGTGAATTTCCAGGGCTAAGCTGACCAGAAATCCGATCAGATAAAGATGTCTGATACTCTGAGCAACTGTAAATTGCTACAATTTGATGAACTAGACTTTTGCTTATGGATGCAGCAGCTCAAAATGCCAATTGGAATGGAAGATTCTCTATATCAAGGAATATGCTTGCCACCTCAGTGTACTGGGTCCATGTTGTTGTTGTTATGTGCCGTGGACTTGGTTCCGACTCACAGCAACCCTGTACAAGGTTTCCAAGGCTGTAAATCTTTACGGGAGCAGAAAGCCTCATCCTTGTCCCGCAGAACAGCTGGTAGTTTCGAACTGCTAACCTTGCGGTTTGCAGCCTGATTTGTTTCACTATTAAAAATGGGAGTCTATAAAGGGGTGAAGTGGCTGGCTTACAAACTTTCATGAGTGTTCTTAGTTTTAGAATGAGGGGACCAGGGAGAATCCCCATTGACTAGTTTTCATCTTTTCCAGATGAGTCTGGAAGGGTGAAAGGGGGTGGGGGATGATGCTGATAGGATTTTATTATTTAAATTGTGAGCGAAGTAGAATTAATGTGATTTATCAAAACTATAATTATAGAAGATGTGTAACTAAAAGGGAGAATAGTTATTTTTCATTTCAGTAACAGACGATCTCAGGACCATCACAAAAGAAGAGCTTGAATAGAGCTTGGGATCCCTGCCTGGAAAAGCAGAGACAGCTATAGAGGTGGCATCCTGGAAAGAGAGAGCAGCTATGGACTCTAGGCCCATGGACTGAAGAAGACTGTGTGCCTATAGGCTGGCTTGCAGAATGTGCCCTTTGGATATTTAAATGAATATATATTTTTGTTTTGTTATGCATGTATCAAGTACTTTTGTTTTGTTATGCATGTATCAAGTACTTTTGTTTTGTTGGTTTGTGACATTTAAGATGAAAATGAGGCCAGTGTGTTTTTGATTGTATGTGTTTTAGTTATATCATATTAGGCTCAAGTATGACTTTACAATTTTCTTTATTTAGATATTACGCATATAGTTTATAGGTTTGAAGTTGACATCAGTGGACTGTAATTGTTAGGGTTTTGTGTCAACTTGAATAGGTCAGGATTCCGAGAAGTTTAACAATTGGAATGTGCTTATTCCCATAGTGATGAAACATAAAACAGACATAGTTAACTCTATGATGATTGACTATGAGCAGCCAATTGATTAAAGGGATGTTTCCTTTGAGTTGTGGCCTGCTCCCAATATAATGGACACACAGGAAAAA
>NW_006408588.1:9670353-9674477 GCF_000296735.1 Chrysochloris asiatica | reverse complement strand
GAGAGCAGGACCCTACCCAGAGAAGCAGTGATGCCTGAAATGGAGCCAGAGATGATGACGTGGAGCAATGGAGCAGCTGGAGACTTTAGATCCAGAGAGGGAGAGCGGCTGTGTGTTGAAGACCTGGGGGGTACGGGGGAAGGATTGCATGGAGGGGATTGTAACCATGACAATGAGATAATATACGATAGAATGAATGTAAAACTAATGTTCTCCCATGTAAACTATCACATAATTCACAATAAAACATTTAAGAAAAAAAAAAAGAAAGAAAGAAATTTGGAAGGCAGCTACCTGACAAACGGATTGTAAAAAATCCATATTTGTACCCTTTCCAAAGAGAGGTAACCCAACAGAATGCTGAAATCATCAAACAGTATCATTAATATCACATGCAAGTATAGTTTTGCTGAAGATAATTCAAAAACGGCTGCAACAGTACATGGACAGGGAACTACCAGAAATTAAAGCTGGATTCATAAAGGGACATGAAATGAGGGATATCATCGCTGAAGTCAGATGTATCTTGGCTAAAAGCAGAAAATTCCAGAAAGATGTTTACTTGTGATGTACTGACTAAGCAAACCCTTTCTACTATGTGGATCATAACAAGTTATGGATAGCATTGTGAAGAATGGGAATTCCAGAACACTTAATTGTACTCATGAGGAACCTGTGCATAGTCAAGAGACAGTTATTCAGATAAAACAAGGGAACACTGAATGGTTTAAAATCAGGAAAGGTGCATTCTAGGGTTGTGTTCTTTCACCATATGTATTAAATCTATATGATGAACAAATAATCAAGAAGTTGGATTACATGAAGAAGAATGAGGCATCAGGATTGGAGAAAGACTCTTTAGCAACCTGAGATATGCAGACAATACAACCTTTCTTGCTGGAAGCAAAAAGGATTAAAAATACTTACTGATGAAGATCAAAAGCTACAGCCTTCAGTATGGATTGCACCTCAGTGTAAAAAAAATATTTATATTCACCATTGGACCATAAATAGCATCATGATAAATTAAGAAAAGATTGAAATTGTCAAAGATTTCATTTTGCTTGGATCCACTATCAACACTCATGGAATCAACAGTCAAAAAAGCAAATGGTATATAGGCAAATATGCTGTGCAAGACCTTTTTAAAGTGTTCAAGAGCAAAGACATCAGTTTAAGAACTAAGGTGCTCCTGACCCAAGTCATGGTATTTTCAACAGCTTCAAATGCATGTGAAACTTAGACAATAAATAAGGAAGATCATACAAGAACTGATACATTTGAATCCTGGTGTTAGAGAAGAATATTGAAAGCACTATGGAAAGCCAAAAGAACAAACAGATCCATGTTTGAAGAAGCATAGATTACTAAGACAAAATGTTCCTTAGTAACCATTATGGTGAGACTTCACCTCTTGTTTTTTGAACATGTTGTCAGGAGGGACCAATCCCTGGAGATGGACACTATGCTTTGTAAAGTAGAGGGTCAGCAAAGAGGAAGACCCCCAACAAGATGGATAGACACAGTGGCAGCATCAATGGGCTCAAAGAAAACAACAATTATGAAAAGTGCACAAGACCCCACCATGTTTTATTCTGTTCTGCATAACGTGGCTGGGAGTCCGAGCTGACTTGAGGACACTTTAAAAACACAACAGCAAGAGTATGTTTAGTCATTTGTTCAGTAGCTATTTGTTGCATGCCCTCTATGTGATATTTATGATAAATTCTGGATAAACAGTCATTGGAGCTACTCTTAAATATCCCAGGAGGGAAAAGAATATTATGTAGGGAAATAGAAAAATAATACAATGACAAATTGAGATAAATCTGATGAAGAAGATCAGCATAGTTGTGATAAAGACAAAGTACAAGAAATCTACTGTAGATAGACTGGTCAGAGGCATTTTCTCCAACAAGTGACATTTAAACTGAAACTTAAGAGATAAGAAAACTAAGATCATAGCAAGGGCAGAAGGAGACTGTTACAAGTAGAGGAAATAAGAATGTCTCATCTTGGGGAAAGAAGCAAACTTATTATATTTTAGAAGCAGGCAAGGAATAGATCTTGGTATATTTTCTAGGCTAATATAAGGAGCTTGGACATTAGTAGAAGTGAGATCGTTGTTGCTGTTGTTGTAAAGTGCCATTGAGTCAGTTCCAACCTGTAGCGACCCACGATAGAATTTCTGACGAGCAAATGGTGAGCTTGAACTGCCAACCTTGTGGTATAAACCAACTTTGCTGTCCAGGGCATTAATCCACAGAGCCACACCAGGACTCCACAAGTGAGACAGGAAGACACTAAAGGGCTTAACGCAGAAAAAGTTAAATTTTAAACATTCATATGTTAAAAATATCATGCTGAATGTAATGAGAGGAAGCAAAGAGTGTGAAAAGATCTGCTAGAGTAGCCCTTCTCTAACTTTAAAGTGCACATACAACTCTGAGAGAAAGGGATCTGGTAAGAATGAAGATCCCCATTGCCTGGGACCAAGAGATTGTACATTTATGGCAAACCCCCCAAGTGATGCAGATGTTGATACTCTATGAATCTTACTCTGTAGCAAAACATGGCAATATTTTTACAGTAGCCCAGACTCTTGTTTGTTTCAAAATGGTAATTTGAGTTAGCATGGTGAATGTGGTAATGAAGAAAATTTGACATATGTGGGACATATTTCAGAGTCCAAACAAAAGGATTCAATGCCTTTTAAATCAGCATTACAGCAATGTATCTATTAAGACGACCTCTGAAGTTAACGTTTCTGAAGTAAAGGAATACCCTGAAAGTCCTAGTCTCAACACTGGATATTTGTTATTGTTGTTAAGTGCCATGAAGTCAGTTCTGACTTATAGCAACCCCATATAGTGTTTCCAAGGAGCAGCTGTTGTGTTTGAACCACCAACCTTTTGGTTCAAACTGACCTTGCAGTTCAGTGCTTATCCTATATCGCCACACCAGGACTCCAGATGGAGATAAAAGTTAAAGGCAGAGGTAGATACTTCCCATGAATAGTTCAGAATTGATCACAGCTTTGAGGTTGAGGAGAATGTTAGGGTGGTTGTGGGTGGGGTGAGGATGTTATCTGAGGCTTAGATTATTTGCCTGACGGCCAGGGAATAACCATCAGCCTATCAATGAGAGTAGGCCACAGATGTGCAGGAAATGCCCTTGAACATCAAAGTGTGAAGGTTTCAAGTCATAGTTCTGTCCCATTTCAACTGTGTGTCTATGAAAAAAGTCATTGTCATAGTCTCTTAAGTCTGTTTTCTTATTTATCAGAAGATGCTGTAATAAGAGGGAGTCCTGGTGTGGCGCTATGGGTTAATGCGTCAGACTGCAAAGCTATTTGAACTGCAAAGTTGGCGGTTCAAGTTCACCAGCTGCTCCTTGGAAACTCTTAAAGGGTCACTATGGGTCGGAATCGACTCGATGGCACTTTACAACAACAACAACAACAAGCTGTAATAAGAGCATACATATGAAAACATTTAGCACAGTACATGATACAAGAATGTTTTAATAAATATTAACAGAATCACACTTAAGCATCTTAATTTATTGTTTCTTGTGACAGTGAAAATACAAAATCACCTACTTAGATATATATTGTAGGGAGCAGTTTCACATCCTGGAGTGTGTTCTTTTGCACCCCATATTATTTCTACATCCTATCATGACATTTTCTGAACTTAGTGTGTTAGTTTCCTAGCGCTACTGTGACAAACAAATAACAAATAGGTGGCTTTATAGAATAGCTTTGAAGGCTAGAAGTCCAGATCAGAGCATCAACTCTTTGTCAGTGGCTCTGAGCATTCCTTAGTTTTGGGTGGTTTCTCACATAGTTTCTTCCTCCTATATGCATCTGTATCTATTCTGTACTTTTTATAAGACACCACTCAAAAGGAATTAGATTTAGGACCCACCTTACTTTTACATGGCTTCATTAACATAGCAAAAGAAAACTCCTATTTCCAAATAGGGTCATATTTACAAGTGCAGAGGTTAGGACTTCAACATAACATTTTTGTTGCTGGGGAGAAAAGGAGGTGATAGGGAGAACACCATTCAACCCATAAATCATCTTTAAATTAATCAGTAGTCTACACTTCTGAAGGAGT
>NW_006408588.1:9668122-9669538 GCF_000296735.1 Chrysochloris asiatica | reverse complement strand
TTATGAAGATCAAAGAGCACAGCCTTCTATATGGATTACATCTCAATGTCAAGAAAACAAAAATCCTCACCACTGGACCAATAAACAACATTCTTGTTGCTGTTAGGTACCGTCAAGTTCATTCTGAATCATAGTGACCCTATGTACAATAGAATGAAACACCACCCAGTTCAGCATCATGCTAACACTAACTAACAATTGCTGCTACGCTTGAGACCATTTCTGCTATCACTGTACCAATCCATCTCTTTGGGTGTCTCTGTCTTTTTGTTGACCCTCCATTTTACTAAGCATGAGGTCCTTCTCTAGAGACCGGTCCTTCCTCATAACATGCCTGAAGAATGAAAGTTGATGTCATTTCCAATTAAAGTTAAATATATAAATAGTTTAAAATAGGACTTAAAGAACATATTCATTCCCTTTACCATACCTGAAAGTATTCATAAAAGTACTGGATTTCTGTGTTACTTAATCACTTAGGAAATGAAGTACAGCAATGTTGAACTAGATTCCTGAAGTGTCTCATTACAACGATCATGGAGGAAAATTTTTTTTCATGAAGACTTGCTATTATTCTTCCGCTGTTTAGTTGTTGTTTATGTTAAGAAAGAGGCATGCTGGCTTTATCTTTCCTATTTCACTTTAAAGCCATTTCTTCAGTCCACACTGCCAGAGGGTAAGGAAAATCATGGTTCTTATACTCTACCACTCAGATGTAGTGAATTTATGCCACCTTAAATTAAGTCTGTTTTATAATTAACAGGAATTTTTTTGCATAAAAGCAAAGATCCAGACATGTCAGAAATCTGTCTCAACTCTCAATGGGTAAAACATGACATCTGTAATGTGATTTGCATCATTAATTCATAGTGATTATTGACTCCTGATGCAACATTAGAGGATCAGTATTGAAATTTGGAACCAGACTCGACAGTTCAAACCCACCAGCGGCTCCTCTGAAACCCTATACAGGGTCACTATAAGTTGGGACCAACTTGATAGCACTTAAAAATAAGTCAAACTGCAGCCCTTAAAACTATGTTCACATCAATGAGCTATTTTAATATATAATCTTGAAAGTTATGGGCTTTAACTTTCCCAGCTTAGAGAAGGCTGTCTAAAATACATGTGGTAAACCCTATTAGTTAGTTCAGTTGCTGATCCCTGAGTCTCAAATGAACACCAGATACCATCTCCAAAAAACATACTGTAGGAGAACAAACAAGATGGTGGATCGAGTGGAAGTGTAGTAAAGAGCTCCGCCAACAACAACACAGAATACCCAACCAAACAGGCACAGGCGATGGTCCCAGAACCACATATAAGGAATATTTAGAAGGTTGGAAGACTTACAGCTGGGGGAATTTGTGGCAGAAGCAAGAAATCCATTGCTTTCTAGTCTGGGATGCTCAGCTG
>NW_006408588.1:9660481-9664947 GCF_000296735.1 Chrysochloris asiatica | reverse complement strand
AAAAAACCATACTGTATCTACCCAAGTAAAGACAGATGGAGCTTCTGTCCATCTCTGTATATTTATATTTGTGTGTCTGTCTGTCTATCTCTCTCTTCCCCCTAGAATAATTCTAACCAAAATGTCCCTTGGCAATTTACTATGGTAGAAAAGAAGCTATAGTTTTTGTCATTATCACTGTGCACACTATCTCGGGTAACATATAGGGCCATGTCTAAAATGTTACATGCAACTTTAACCCTCTGTAAGAATTTTGCACAAAACATTCTGACTCACTCTATTCTTAAACTGCAGATTCCTCTGAACACAGAGGAAATGTCTAAGCATTTCCCACTCCTGCTTATGATTACTCTTTTTCCCTACTTGGTCTACATATCCGGGGATATAAATATTCCAACCACACAAGATATCAAAATTCTATAAGCCAGTTTTTCCCTTCAGCTCATTTCATGACAAATAGTATCATGTATTTGAGTTTAAGTGATGAAAGAACAAAACAAGCAAAACCTTTCACCTGTACTTCTGCAATGATTTAGATTAATCCCTCCTGCTTCCACATCAACCCATTTAAATCCACCCTACACACTGACCTGAGAGAGAAACAATAGATATTCTAAGTTGTAAATTTGATCATTGGCATTTGTAATAGAGCTTGAAAACTTTACCACACCAAACAATGATCTTCCTATTTGACCTATTAAGTGCCTGTGAGTTGGTTCCAAGTCATAGAGACCCTTTACAGGGTTTCCAAGGAGCAACTGGTGGGTTTGAACTACTAACCTACTGTTAGCAGTCCAGTGCTTATCCTACAGTGCCACCCCAGGACTCACTGTATCTGACTTTCTTATTAAAATATGAAACTTTAGGTCAAGGAACCAATCATGTATCCCATTACTCCAAAATCTAAGATAAGGGATGAAATTTTGTATGTACTTCATCAGTGACTGGACTGCTAGCCATAAGGTCTGCAAGGTCAGCCGTTCAAATCCACTAGCTGCTCCTAGGAAACACAAGGGTGCAAATCAGTTGGAACTGACTTGACAGCACTTAACAACAACAATATCAATGACTACTTCATGAATAACTCCTAATTTTTCAAAATCTCAAAAATAGTGATCAAGGAAGAGACGAAAATAGTAAGTGAAAAAGTGCTAAACTATAGATGATCTCTGGCTACATCCCTTTCTCATTCCCCAAGACAACTGGAGTAATATCTGAAATATTTTATATCATAACCGACTACTGCACCCAGAGTTCTAAGATCACACTCCAAGTGATATGCAGAAAAATTCTATTTCATACCAACATATTATTATTCAAATGGTATAAAAGCTGAACTCTTGGTTTTAAATAGAAAAGAATGAGATGTTTTCTGAATATAGTTTCACTAAAATGGTTTGAGTAAATATCATTCAATAATTATAATTCAACACCCACATCTGCCTACACCCAACACACACATATACTCTCATTTTTTGATATGGCAACTCTTACTTGGAGATATGGGGGCAAAGCTTACTCACTGTTAACTGCCATTCCACCTCAGCTTCCCCTAACTGTATTATAATCATAGTAATTACTGCCGTAATGATAGTAATAATACTTCGTGCTTGTACAGCGCTTCTCAGATGATCTCAAAGCATGACTGCATCATGACTGTAAAGTTAAGAACATTTGTCTCCTCTGGAGTTGATGTTTTATAATAAGGTAGAAGTTCACAGACTTGCCTGACACCTGCAAATCAAAATTATGAGGAGGCTTGCAAGATTTGTTTCTTTTATTTAGCTAGAAAATGGTAATTTTATTGACACAGGTCAAGACCTGCTTCCAGAGGGGTGCACCAAAGAAGAAACACCTATAACTTATCCAACACTCACTGATCTAATCAAGAATGTTTTTTTGTACTGAGAAGGAAGGAAGGAAAATTCTAATGTGTCTATGGTTTATGCCTGCAAAGTTACTTTGAAGTCATGACAATACTGATTGCCTTAGCTTTCCAGTCTTACTCTCTGTAGGCTAGGAACCACGAGACGGAATAATTGATCTTCCCGCTTCCATGTTGTAACTGCCCCTTCTCTGAAGTTTAATCTCTATATGGCAGTAGAAATATGGATTTTAAATCCAAATTGTATTATATTACGCTCCTACTCAAGACTCTTCAATGCTTATTTACACACTTAGGGTAATGTCGAATTTGTAACCATGATCTACTAGAATTTCCCAAATTTTCCTGCTGTTCGTCTCTCCAATCTGGTCCTTGTTTCCCATAATTCCTCCACTTCAGGCATACTGATTTTCTGTTTCTGCAGGACCATTAGCTTGAGCCCATCACAAGGCTGCTTCTGTTGGTGCTTTGTCTTCTTGCAACACTTTCACCCGTTATCCTCCTCTCCACATACACTCCCTCATTCCCTTCAGCTCTCTCTTCAAATATGACCTCCTCAGACATGATTTCCTTAACTGTATTCTCTAAAAAAATTTCCTGATCTTTAGTAGATTATCTCCTCTCCTTAGACCACTTTGTCTTTCTTCACATTACCTATTCTTACCTGTCATAATAATATCTGGTTAATTGACCTCTATTGGTCTTTTCCACCAGAATATAAGATCCCTGTAAACAGGGATTTTGTGTTCATGACTGTAGCCCAAGCACCTAGAATAAAATTTGGTATATAGTGTCCTGTCATTTAATATTTGCTGACAAATGAGTAAACAATGTACATTTTCTATACTCACACAGCATCTAATAATACCAGAGAACCATCCATTTACTTTCAATACCCTGGAGATTCTGTAAAGTCTTGAAGTTACAGATAGGAAAGGAAAGGAATGACTTTTACCTATTAGTTTCAGACATAAGAATGTGAGTGTGAGCAGGAACTGGGTGTCTGCAGCCACTCCCTATATAATCCCAGGCATTTCTGTCTTTTACTAAGTATTATAAAGTATTATGGAGTCCTGGTGTGGTGCTGCAGGATAATGCACTGGACTGTAATCACAATGGTTCGAACCCACCAGTCGCTACTTGGAAACCCTATACAGAGTTGCTCTGAGTTGAAACTGACTAAACAACACTTAACAATAACATAAATTATTACATAATTGGACACCTGGTGTGGAGAAGTAGTATCAACACTGGACTACAAACCACAAGGACAGCAGTTCACACCCACCAGCTGTTCCTAGGAAACCCCATACAGGATCGCTATGAGTTAGAATTGACTAAATGGCACTTATGAACTTAAAGTCAGGGAGTCTAGTCACCTGGAAGCATCCTTCAATGATCTATACCACTGGTATAGATCTATAAACTGTGCCTCTTTTTCTCTTCATCTGCTCTTTCCATTCCTTCTGAGAAAGGTTAAACCAGATGACTTCACAGATCCCAAGAAAGTTTCCCCATGGGACCAGTAATAGGAAGAAATTGTTTTCACAGGGCTACATGCCTATTTTGTTAGCCCCAGGGGTCAAATTTTTGTGTCTTGCTTCCTTACAGGGCACTTTAAACTATCAAAACAAGTTTGTGCAACCAAAGAGCTACTTGGTTGAATTCACCAATAGTGCACATGCCTATCTACAAAAATGCACAATTCTTCTCTGTGAAAGGTGTTTATGGGCCAAATACAAGGGCTGAAAATCTCAAGCCTACCTAAATGAACACACAAATTGTGAGATATGCCAAGTTGGTGCTTTTGAATTCTTAAGGGTTCAAATAAGTCTTGGAACTTAAGTAGCAGTCTCATTTATAATTGTCCCTATTTCTGTATGAAGCTGCCTCCCTAACAAACATCACTCTCTCCTCCCCACCCCAAAGCCTAATAAGGATATTGGTTCCCATTGCCAGGAGGCACCACAATGCCCACTCTATGGCATGTAAGAGGAAAAAAAAGTTGATGGCACAGTCTTTATTTAGCAATAGTTTAACAGTTGGCTCAGTCTTATCAGCTGGCTATAACACTAATTAAAAACATATATGTGTTCCAATCACATAGAACAAACCTTGTTTTCTCAGCACGTTTCATACCATCTTCTTATTTTCTGGAAAATGACATAGATATAACACTGCACATCTTACCAAAATGCTTAACAACATCATGATTCTGGTTTTCTTTTAAAACTATATAAAGCTAAGTTAAAGAGCATATCAAGATCTGCTTCTCTACTGCAGAACTTAAACATGACTCCCAAGCTATGTAGCCACACACCCATCTGTCCATTCATCCATCTGTCCACTAAGTCAGGCAATGAATATCAACTCTGGGAGAAACTCAGTAGGAACTGGAAGTATAAATATTATACCAACATGGTTCTGGCTCTGAAGTAACCATCTACCTCAAACCAGAATTTTTTTTCTTCAATAACAGTACCAATAACTTGTTGTTGTTGTTGTTATGTGCCATCGAGTCGGTTCCGACCCATAGCGACCCTGTATAGGGTTTCCGAGGGTGTAAATCTTTACGGGAGTA
>NW_006408588.1:9630554-9660381 GCF_000296735.1 Chrysochloris asiatica | reverse complement strand
AGATTTGTCTTCCTGCTCACTGGTTTTGCCTTCCATCTGTCAATTCTAGTCCTTTGCCTTTTTAGAGTATTGTCTATTTCTGATGTTCTATTATTGATTGTTGTTATGTGCCATCGAGTCGGTTCCGACCCATAGCGACCCTGTATAGGGTTTCCGAGGGTGTAAATCTTTACGGGAGTAGAAAGCCTCCTCTTTCTCCCGTGGAGCAGCTGGTAGTTTCGAACCGCTGACCTTAAGGTTCGCAGCCCGATTCGTAACCACTACGCTACCAGAATAACTTACAGGCCCAAAAATATCATCTATGAAACTTTACTCCTATTAATCTTTTTTGATGATGCTATCAAATCATTAATTAAATCTGTGCTGCATATCATCATTGTCAGGGATCTTCTGTTTCCTTGATTCACAGACTGTGATTGACACAGTGCTTTCACATAGAGCAATTCATTTAATCCTCACAACAAAGTGCAAAATAATGTCATTAACCTCACCTTTATCAAAAGAGCAGAACCTCAGAGATGCTGTTACTTGACCAATGATACATAGGGTCTTAAGATCAGAAATGAAGTTACCTGTCTATAAATCACTACATTGTTGTTGTTTTCAAATGCTGTCGAGTCAATCCCAACCTACATTGACCCTGTATAGGGTTTCCAAGGAGCAGTTGATGAGCTTGAACTGCTGACCTTGCAGTTCAAATGGCTTTGCAGTCTGGCACATTAGTCCACAGTGCCACACCAGGAGTCCATTACAGCTTCCAAATTTCCCTCTGGTGACTCCTTCAGCTGCCTACTCAAAGTAGAGTTGACTATATTGATGCAAATGGAGTAAACCTTTCAGGACCTTCACAACTCAAAATGAGAACACCTGGAAACATCCATTAATAAACATAACATGGAGTGTATGAGGTATGAATCTAGGAAAACTGGAAGCTGTCAAAAATAAAAAGGAACACATAAAGATTGATATCCTAGGCATTGGTGAGCTGAAAAGGTCTGGTATTGGCCATTTTGAATCTGAAAAACACATGGTTCACTATGTTAACAATGAAAAATTGAAGAGGAATGGCATCACACTCATCATCAAAAAGAAAATTTCAAGATCTATCTTGAAGTATAATGCTGTCTGTGATAGGATAATATCCATAAGTCTATATGGAAGTTCAGTTAATACCACTATTATTCAAATTTACACACTAACGACTAAAGTCAGTGATGAAGAAACTGAAGAATTCTACCAACTTCATCAATCTGAAACTGGTCTAGCATGCAATCAAGTTGTATTGATAATTATTGGTGATTGGAAGGCATAGGCTGGAAACAAAGAGGAAGGATCAGTAGTTGGAAAATATGGTCTTAGTGACAGAAACGATATTGGAGACTGTGTGATAGAATTTTACAAGACCAATGATTTGTTCATTGCAAATACTTTTTTTTTAAACAAAAGAAAACTATACACATGGACCTTACCAGATGGAATACACAGAAATCAAACTGAATGAAATGGTGGAAAAGCTCCATATCATCAGACAAAAAACATGGCCAGGGGCAGACTGTGGAACAGAAAGTCACCTGCTCATATGCAAGTTTAGAATGAAGCTCAAGAAAATTAAAACAAGTCCACAAGACCCAACATATGACCTTGATCATATACTACCTGATTTTAAAGATGATCTCAAGAACACATTTGATGCATGAGACACTAATGACTAGAAGAGTTATGGGAAGACATCAAGAACATCATACAATAAGAAAGCAAAAGGTCATTAAAAGGACAGGAAAGAAAGAAGAGACAAAAACGGATGTCAGAAAAGACTCTGAAACTTGCTCTTAAGCATAGAAAAGCTAAAACAAATGGAAGAAATGAGGATGTTGAAGAGCTGAACAGAAAATTTCAAAGGGCAGCTTGAGAAAACAAAGTCAAGCATTATAATGAAATGTGCAAAGACCTGAAGTTAGAAAACCAAAAGGGAAGAACACACCCAGCATTTCTCAGGTTGAAAGAAGTGAAGAAAACTTTTCAAAAGACTCGACTTGCAATATTGAAGGATTCTATGGGCAAAATATTGAATTATGCAGGAAACATTAAACGAAGGTGGAAGAGATACACAGAGTCACTGTACTAAAAGGAAATGGATGATGTTCAACCATTTTTAAAGACAGCACATGATAAAGAGCCAATAGTACTGAAGGAAGAAGTCCAACGTACACTGAAGATATTGAGAAAAAACAAGGCTCTGGTAATTGATAGACTACTAATTGAAATTTTTCAACAAAATAATTAAGCATTGGAATTACTCATTCATTTCTGCCAAGAAATTTGGAAGATTGCTACCTGACCATCTAATTGTAAGAGATCAAAATCTGTGCCCATTCTAAAGACAGGTGACCCAACGAATGCAGAAATCATCAGACATAATCATTAATATTCCAGGCAAATAAAACTTTCTAAATATAATTTTTAAATGGCTGCAACAATACATTGACAGGGAACTGCCAGAGGTTCAATCTGGATTCTGACGAAGACATGGAACAAGGAATATCATTCCTGACATCAGTTAGAGCTTGGCTGAAAGCAGAGAATACCAGGAAGATAACCTGCGCTTTACTGATCATGCAAAAGTTTTCAATTGTGTGAATCATGACAAGCTATGGATAACATTTTGAAGAATAGGTATTCCATAATACTTAATTGTGATAATAAACCAAGAGGCAGTCATTCAAACAGAAGAAAGGGACACTGAATGGTTTAAAGTTACAAAATGTGTGTGCCAGGGTTGTATTCTTTCACCATACTTATTAAATCTGTATACTGAGAAAAGAATCTGAGAAACAGAATTATATTAAGAAGTATGTGGCATCAGGATTGGAGGATGACTCATTAACATACTGCATTATGCAGAAGACACAACCTCGCTTGTTGAGAGCAAAGAAGACTTAAAATACTTACTGATGAAAATCATAGTCTTCAGTATGGGTTGCACCTTAATGTAAAGAAGACAAAAACCCTTACAACTGGACTAATAAATAACATCATGATAAATGTACGAAAGATTAAAGTTGTCAAAGAATTAATTTGCTTGGATCCACTGTCAGTACTCATAGAAGCAATAGTGAAGAAATCAAATTACATATTACATTAGGCAAATCTGCTGCACAGGACCTCTTTAAAGTGTTCAAGAGGATAGATGTTAGTTTGAGGACTAAGGTGCACCTGACCCAAGCGATGGTATTTTCAATACACTCATATGCATGTGAATATTGGACAATGAATAAGGAAGACTGTAGAAGAACTGATGTATTTGAGTTATGGTGTTGGAGAAGAATACGAAAGGTACCATGGACTGACAAAATAACAAAAAAATCTGTGTTGGAAGAAGTACAGCCAGAATATTCCTTAGTAGTTAAGATGGTGAGACTCTGCTTCTTGTACTTGGTACACATTATAATGAGGGACCAGTCCCTGGGGAAGGACATTATACTTGGTAAAGTGAAGGGCCAGCAAAATATAGGCATTCCCACAAGAAGATGAATTGGCACCTTAGTAGCAGCAACAGGTTCAAGTGTAACAACATTTGTGAGGATGGTGTTAAATCTGTTGTTGTTGTTGTGTGCCGTGGAGTCAGTTCCGACTCATAGTAACCCAGGGTTTCCAAGGCTGTAAATCTGTACAGAGCAGAAAGCCTCATCTTTCTCCCGTGGAACAGCTGGTAGTTTCGAACAGCTGACATTGTGGTTCGCAGCCTGATTCGTAACCACTATGGTACCAGAGCTCAAGTCTAGTCATTGTTAAGTTCTTTTTTCCACAGGGTAGCTATGAGTCACAATTGATTCAACAGAACCTAACAACACAACAACACAACTGCCAATTTTCTCTCTGGCATCTCCTTCGAGTGTTCTTTCAATAGACATTCACTTTGCAAATAATTATTGAATGCCAACTATGTGTAAAATATTTCACTATGCAAGAGAGTGGATCCTTAATAACTTTGTCAATTTCTTCAGCTTTGAAACTGACCAGGAAAAGTTCAACATTATGTTCCCTGAGTAGACCATGGTTATGTAATTGCTGGATATATTTGGATGTTAACCAATGACTGGGGCTTCCAGAGGCATCTTAGAAAAAAGGTCAGAGACCTACTTCCAGGGATTAAAAAAATCAGTCATTGAAAATCATACGGAGCACAATTCTAGTATGACACACATAGGTCAACATGAGTCAGAGTCAACATGACAACAACTGGTTCTTGTTGTTTCCATCATTTCCAGCCAAGTATAAAATATCACAGAGTCTGCCTTTACTAGTATACGGCCTCCAAAAGATGCCAAACAGGTCAAAGCGTTTCTCCACAAATTGTATCAATTTTTAAATAAATCTTCTTATTTTTCAAAGTACTTTCAGACATAGCCCATTGCCCACATGCTGACCTAGAAAGTGAATTGGAGGAGAAAAGGGTAATCAAAGGCGCATTTCTTCGGCAGTATTTGAGAAGCACAGGTGATGAGTAGCTAAATTCACTAGGGCCAGTGGTAAGTGCAAAATGATTTCACCAAAGCACAGGTTAAAGAGCTCTTCAATATCCCTGGCTGATAGTTCTAGCATTTCTGCCACTTTTTAACTAAAGTCACTTCTCTCGTTAGCTTTCCCTCACACTTGCTGTTTGTTGAGCTCATTTAAATCTTGGTGCAATAAGATGGCCTTGAAGATAGAAGACTTGTGAAATTAAAAACAGATGCTTCAATGCACTGGGGTCAAGTCTGGGTCTGGAAATGGAAACAGGGACAGCAGGTTTTTATATTCTCTTGAGCAAGTACCAGGACATTCTTTAAAACGAAGCACTCAGAAAATATAAATATTTCCATTAGTCAAAGGATACCAAACCAAGGTTTGTCAACTCAGTGACTGTGAGGACTTTTTCCAAGTGGAAATATTTACAAGAAGGCTGAGGCAATTATTGTTACCAAGAACTTTTGTGAGACCTGCGCCATTTTCTCTCATTTTCCAGACAGACATACTGTAGCCTAAAAAGGTAAGGGGATAGGATCTGAGAGGGCAAGGGTAAGAAAGATGAAAAGAAGGGATGAGAGAGAATAAATGGTATATCTGCATATATATAGGTAGACAGATAGATATAGATATGGGTGTGTGTGTGTGTGTGTGTGTGTACACAAAAAGAAGGAGGGAGAAAGAAAGAGAACAAGTTTTCAAATCACTTAGGCATACATTTTGGACTCCTGGTGTGGTGCTGTAGGATCAGCACTAGACTGTGAACCACAGGGTCAACAGTTCAAAGCCACTAGATGCTCCACAGAAACCCTATACAGGGTCACTGTGAGTTAGAAACAACTCGATGGCACTTGACAACAATAGGCATAGGTTTAAATTATGGTAGTGTCAGGTGCCCTTGATCAGTTGATTTAATTTCTGGGGCCCAAATTGTCTCATTTGTATAAAGAGTGTAATTATATTTACTTTGTTTGGTATCTGAAAGAAAAGTGAGATATTGGGTGAAAATGTCTAGCAAGGTGTGTGGCAAAAATACACATGCATTAAACAGTGCTACAGATGGTTATAAAATGAAGAATTGAAAAGAAAAGAAAATAGGTTTTCTCTGAATAGCATCTCATTTTAACATCAGAGTGGTTTAAATCTGTATTTGAAAAATCTATCTTGGTATTACAAAATTTTCTACATTTTATACCCATTAGACTATCCCGCTGGTATTTTCAATAACTTCATATGCATGTGAAAGTTGGACAATGAATAAAGAAGACTGTAGAAGAATTGATGCGTCTGAGTTATGGTGTTCAAGGAGAATATTAAAAGTACCATGGATTGCCAGAAGAACAAAGAGATCTATGCTGGAAGAAGTGTAGCTAGAATGCTCCTTAGAAGCCAGGTTGGCCAGACTTCATCTCTCACACTTCAGACTTATTATCAGGAGGGACCAGTCCTTGGAAAAAGACATCATGCTTGGTAAAGTAGAGGGTCAGTGAAAAAGAGGAAGACCCACAACAAGATGGATTGGACAGTGGCAGCAACAATAGGCCCAAGTGTAGCAACGATTGTGAAGTTGGTGCAGGACTGGGCAGTGTCTCGTTCTGTGGTACATAAGGTCACAATGCATCTGTACCAACTTGACAGCATGTAACAACAACAACAAAAACAGACTATCCTGATCATTTTTCCACGGTGTATTTATTTCAAAACATGGTTTTGTAATTATTGTTAGATGCCATCAAGTCAGTACCAACTCATAGCAACCCCATGCACAACAGAACGAAACACTGCCCAGTCCTGGGCCAACTTCACAATCGTTGCTACATTTGAGCCCATTTCTGCTGCCACTGTGCCAATTCGTCTCACTAGGGGTTTTCCTCCTTCCTCCTATATGAGAGACTTTGCCTCTTATATACTTTCAATATTCTCCCGCAACACCATAACTGAAATGCATCAATTCTTCTGCAGTATTCCTTTTCACTGTTCAACTTTCACATGCATATGAGGTTACTGAAAATACCATGGCTTGGGTCAAGCACACCTTTGTCCTCAAACTGACAGCTTTGCTCTTCAATACGTTAACGAGGTCTTGTGCAGTAGATTCGCCTAATGCAATATGTTGTTTGATTTATGTACTGCTACTTCTGTGAGTGCTGATGGTTGATCCAAGCAAAATTAAGTCTTTGAAAACTTCAATATTTTCTCCATTTATATGGATAAGAAAGATACAGCTGCCCAAACAAAAACTGATTTGTTTTTTTTCCTTTTAGTTCTCTGGGTTTCTCATTCCTAGATGGCTACCAGAATCACCTGTGTAACTTCAAATGAAATTGTCAAGTCCCATAGCCAAAAATTCGTTACAGAAGGTGTAAGTAAGGCTCACACACCTTTACTTTTGAAAGTTTGTATTCTGATATACAAACAAGGGTGAGAATTGCTACAATAGATACTAAATAAGTCTGGGCATCCTGGCAGTGCAAGGCTTTATACCCCATTCCATCACAGAAATGATGCATTTGAGTTATGGTGTTTGAGAAGAATATTGAAATTATCCTGGACTGTCAGAAGAACAAACAAATGTGTGTTGGAAGAAGCACACCAGAATGTTCCTTAGAAGCCAAGATGGCGAGCTTTTGCTTCTCATACTTTAGATATATTATCAAGAGGGACCAGTCCTGGGAGAAGGACATCATGCTTGGTAAAGTGGAAAGCCAGCAAAAAAGAGGACGATCCTCATTAGGAAGGATTGGCATAGTGGCAGCAGCAATGGGCTCAAGATTAACAATGACTATGAATATGGCACAGGAATGGGCAATGTTTTGTTCTGTTGTGCACAAGATCATTAAGAATTGGAACCAATTCAACAGCACCTAACAACAACAACAATCTCATCACTAAGAAAATAAACACATTTTATCCAAAGGGATGGAAATATCAACTTTCTAAATCAGACTCAAGCCCTTTTGTTATATGTTCTTGTGTTTTCTGAATGTGTTCATCAAACTTTCTTTGCGGGTTTATTCATATATAAAACCAAGATGTACCCCATAAAAGATTATGGAAACAGTAAATTCTACATTTAGAATTTAATCTTGATCTTAGCCAATGCTTCACAAGTCTATATAAAGACATTTACAATTCAATAATTTCTATATCTAACGTGTGGAGAAGCACATCCATGAGACTAGGGAAGCGACTGTGACATGTGATGTTCTCAGGAGTTAAGTTATGTAACTTGACAGTGTGCACCAATTTGCTTAACTATCTCCACTAAACAAGCATTGACTGGTGAATGGAGATTAAGTCACCAAGAAATTTAAACTCTAAAATGAAAAGCTATTTTTTCAATAAGCCCAAATGGCTAATAAAGTACTGTTGTTAAATGCCATCAAGACTGTTTTAACTTAGCGTGATCCTGTAGAGTCTTTCTGAGGAGGTAAAAATTTGCAAATGCCTCATCTTTCTCCCTTGGAGTGATAGTAGGGCTCAATCTGCTGACCTTGAAGTTTTCAGTCCAGTGCTAGTCCTACAGAGCCACCACACGCCAATAAAGTACTGAATATGGCATGGTGCTGTGGGTTAACGCACCAGACTGCAAAGCCATTTGAACTACAGGGTCGGTGGTTCAAGCTCACCAGTCGTTCCTTGGAAACCCTATATAGGGTTGATATGGGTCAGAACCGACTCGGCGGCACTTAACAACAACCAATAGAAGTGCCCTCATTGTCCACAGATACTTCTGGAGCACATTTTCTCTTGAGATTACAGCTCTGGTTATTGAAAAGACTTTCACTCCTACCATTTCATAAGGCAAACAGTTATAAAAACACAAAACTTTGCTCTTTCATTACAGAGTTAACCATTTTCAAAAGCTCTGTTTGCAAAATCTAAAAGAGTTTATAATGCATTTCTTTTAGAGATACAGCAGAAAATTTTCTCCAAATATTTTTTTTTTAATGAAATGCCAAAAAGACTTGTGAAAATGTAGTTAGTGGGCCAAGAAAACAAAAGAATGGATGATGATGAGAGTCTCTCTTTTCTTTCATCCGGTTTCACTTAACTAAGGTCAGGCATGCAGATAAACAAACGCACTTACACTTACGCATGGTACATTCCTAACAGAACTGTTGAGCCTAGGGGAGAGAGCCAGTCTCAGTGCCTTCCCCACCTTGTAGAAACCCAGCTGCTCCTCATCACTTAGGAAGTACATTATGAAGAACGCAGCTGACTGATAATTAAAGTGAAGAGATTCCATTCAGATGTAATCATAAAGGGAAATGACAGAGACACAAAAGAAATGAAAAAATGCTTTTAAAAAAATGAAATACTCTAAATCCTTGAGGAACTGAAGTATCCCCAAACCTATATTATAAAAATAACAAATTGACCTTAAATTAATTATCCTTTTGATACTGAAGTCACATTAAGTGAGAAGAATTCAAGGGGTGGGGGGAAGGCCATGTTGGTAAGAAAGAAAAGCAAGTCATTTTAAGAGTTTAATACTTCAGATGGGTTTATCAACAGAATGGGTATAATTAATCCTCTGATTGCTTAACTTTTTTAAGATATTGGGATTTTTAAAATGGTTCTAAATATGGGATATACCAGATATTCTTATCAAATATGTTTAAGGTGAATTCATTTTGAGATACCCTGAAATTTTTCTTATAAACATTTGAATTTAAGAGGGACCTTCAAAAAGTTTGTAGAAAAAATTCTATTATCTTTTAGTTCCATTTTCCACCAATTTTTGAAACCCCCTCAGAATGATAAACTAAATCAGTAACACAAGATGGAATCACTCAAGTACTGTCCATGTTGGCAAGCCAGCTGAAATCGGGGAATGTTTGTGTCTGCCTCCTGTTTTTGAGGACCCCACCAATTTCCTATTTATCAGGGTATAAAAACACCACCAATCATCCCTCCCATAGCACTCTCTATGAAGCTGGGTTTGGTAATTCACTACAGTGGTTACACATTATTCTGATCTATTACTCACAGTTCTGGGATTTATCAGGGAGGCTTATTGTTGCTGTTAAGCACCATTGAGTCGGTTGTTACTCATAGTGACCCTGTATAGGGCATCTGAGAAGCAGCTGGTGAGTTTGAACCACTGACCACTTGGTTCAAACAGACCTTGTAGTCCAGTACATTAACCTACAGGTTACAGTTCAAGGTCAGAAATGCTCAGGGCACACTTCCTCCAGTCAGCACAGCCTCTCCCCAGCCATGCCTACACACAGTCCTCTGCTCTGCTCCAGTTCTTATCAGGGCTGCTGATAAATGTCCCAAAGACACTTCACTCTGCTGTAAGCCTCAACCTGAAGGCCCTCAGCTAAAGCTCTGTTGGTCAGAAGACCTATTTCCCCAACTAGGGGACTGGAGGCACCCCACTCAACAAATGGTCCCCCCAAAAAACCATTGAACTTTAAATTGTCTGTAGTCTGGGAAGCCCACTATTCTGTTTGGTGCTCTGACTCTGCGTTCTGCTGCTACTGCCCCTCTGCCACTCCTACTACTACTGTCTGTGGGTCAAGGTGCTTCAATACACAGGAATTTCAGAGTCAAAATGATGTGCTCCACTTGTGACTTCTTCAATGATAATGAGATCTCTCTTCCTGTTTATGAGATGGTTCATTTTATACCCACATCAGAGTTTCAATTTTTAAAATCACAATTAGCATTTTTAACAATCATTCACAACTGAATCATATCATCCTATCAGCATGTTCTCCCACCTTCTTTCACCTGACACATCAAGAAAAAAGTTATTTGGAGGGAATTATGGGTAGAAAAGATGCAGGAAGTAAATCACTGCACTGCACAGGTTCTTACCAATTTCCTATCTTAACATTCCATCATTACAGAAGTTGTTTGATCCCAAGTCAACCAATCCTTAGCTACCACCCAAGTAGCTAAAGTTGCCTATAGCTCTGCTACTTTAAAACACTGACCCTTTCTTTGTTTGCCAGAAGGAGCAGCTAACTTTCAGGTTGGATGCTATCTCATTCACAAATCTCTAAATAAATATTTTGAGCTCTGCAAGTTAACATTGGGACAAGAAGGGGGACCAAAGTGGACCATTATCACTTCCTAGATTTTGAGAGAAATGCAGGCTTGACACCCACTGAATGATTTGTGGGTTTTGCCCTCTGTTTTCAACTTCTGGAAATGATGGTGACCTTTCTTTGATCTGAGCTCTGCAATTTTGTGTTGATCTCTCTGAACACAATAAGCTTTTCAACACAGGCTGTTGTTGTTGTTGTAGGGGGCTATTGAATTGGTTCTGACTCATAGCAATCCTATATACACACAACAGAATGAAACACTGCCTGGTCCCGTGCCAACCTCACAATTGGTACGTTTGAACCCATTACTGCTGCCACTGTGTCAACCCATCTCATTAGTGGTCTTCCTCTTTTTCACTGACCCTCCAATTTACCAACAATGATGTCCTTCTCCAGGGAATAGTCCCTCCTGATAATGTGCAAAGTATGAGAGATGATGTTTTGCCCTGTTGGCTTCTGCTAGTATTTCTGCCAACATGATTATTTTGTTCATATGGCAGTACATAGGACTTTTAATATTCTTCTCCAGTACAATAACTCAAATGCATCAATTCTTCCTTATTTATTGTCCAACTTTTATATGCATATGATACTACTGAAAATAACATGGTTTGAATCACATGCACCAGTCCTCAAACTGACATCTTTGCTCTTGAACACTTTGAGGAACTTATACAGCAGATAAGCCTAATGTACTACATCATTTGATTTCTTGACTACTGCTTCCATCAGTATTTATGGTTGATCCAAGCAAAATAAAGTATTTGACAACTTTAATCTTTTCCCCACTTATTATGATATTATTTATTGGTCTAGCTGTGGGGATTACTGTTTTCTTTACATTGAGATACAACCCATACTGAAGGCTGTGCTCCTTGATCTTCATCAGTAAGTATTTTAAGTCCTTTTCACTTTCAGAAAACAAGGTTGTATGATCTGCATATTGAAGGCTGTTAATGAGTCTTCCTCCATTCCTGTTGCCACATTTTTCTTCACCTAATCCAGCTTCTGGTAGGAGCTCTGGTAGCGTAGTGGTTACGAATCGGGCTGCGAACCTTAAGGTCAGCGGTTCGAAACTACCAGCCGTAGCATAGTGATTACAAATCGGGCTGCAAACTGCAAGGTCAGCAGTTCAAAACTACCAGCTGTTCCATGGTAGAAAGATGAGACTTTCTGCTCGAGTAAAGATTTACAACCTTAGAAAACCTGTACAGGGTCATTACGACTTGGAACCAACTCCACAACACATAATAACAACAACAGCAATCTAGCTTCTCAGATTATTTGCTCAGAATACAGATTGGACAAGCATGGTAAAAGAATACAACCTGGCATACACCTTTACTGATTTTAAATCATTCAGTGTGCCCTTGTTCTGTTTAAACAACTGTCTCTTATTCTATGTATAGGTTCCTTATGAGAAAAATTAAGTGTTCTACAATACCCATTCATCGCTACATTATCCATAGCTTGCCATTATCCACAGTCAAAAGCCTTTGCATAGTTAAAAAATCACAGGTAAACATATATCTGGTATTCTATCCGTTCAGTCAAGATTAATCTGATGTCATTAATGATACCTCTCATTCCATGTTCTCATCATAAATCAGACTTCAGCCTCTGGCAGTTCTCTTTGAAGTATAAATACTGTGCTAGTGGGAGCAAAGGGAAGGATCAGTAGTTGGAAAATATGGACTTGGTGATAGAAATGATGCTGGAGATCACATGATAGAATTCTGAAAAATCAATGATTTGTTCATTTCAAATACCTTCTTTAAACAGCATAAGAGACAACTATACACATGGACCTCACCAGATGGAATATATAGAAATCAAGTGGACTACATCTGTGGAAAGAGACAATAGGAAAGTTCCATATCATCAGTAAAAACAAGACCAGGGGCAGACTGGGGAACAGACCATCAACTACTCATATGCAAATTCAAACTGAAGATGAAGAAAATGAAAGCAAGTCCACGTGAGCCAAAATATGACCTTGAATATATTCCACCTGAATTTAGAGATCATCTAAAGAACAGATTTGATACATTAAACACTAAAGACCAAAGACCGGGAGAGTTGTGGGATGACATCAAGAATATCATACATGAAGAGAGCAAAAAGTCATTAAGAAGACAAGAAAGAAGGAAAAGTTCAAAATGGATGTCAGAAGAGACACTGAAACTTGCTCTCCAGTATAGAGATGCTAAAGCAAATGGAAGAAATGAGAAGATCCAAGAGCTGAACAAAAAATTTCAAAGATCAGCTTGAGAAGATAAAGTCAAATATTACAACAAAATGTGCAAAGATCTGGAATCAGAAAACCAAAAAGGAAGAACACGCTCAGCATTTCTCAAATTGGGGGAACTGAAGAAAAAATTCAAGCCTTGGCTTTCGTTAATGAAAAATTCTCTGGGCAAATTATTGAATGTTGCAGGAAGCATCAAGAGAAGATGGAAGGAATACACAGAGTCACTGTACAAGTTGTTGTTGTTAAGTGCTGTCGAGTCAGTTCCGACCCATAGCGACCCTGTACATGGTTTCTGAAGCTGTAAATCTTTACGGGAGCAGAACGTCTCATCTTTCTCCCGCGGAGTGGCTGGTAGTTTCGAACTGCTGGCCTTAAGGTTCGCAGCCCGATTAGTAACCACTACGCTACCAGAGCTCCTTACTGTACAAGAGGAAATGGTTAATATTCAACTATTTGAAGAGATAGCATATGATCAAAAGCCAATGATACTGAAGGAGAAAATCCAAGGTGCATTCAAGGAATTGGCAAAGAACAAGACACCAGGAACTAATGGAAACAAAATTGAAATCTTTCAAGAAAGTGATGCAGCACAGGAGGCACTCACTTATCACTGCCAAGAAATTTGGAAGACAACTATCTGGCCGACTGATTGGAAGAGATCCATGTTTGTGCCCATTCTAAAGAGAGGTGACCCAATGGAATGCGGAAATGATTGGACAATCTCTTTGATATCCCATGCGAGTAAAGTTTTGCTAAAGGTAATACAGAAATGGCTTCAATCATACATTGACAGAGAACTTCCAGAGGCTCAAGCTGGATTCAGAAGTGGCCATGGAATGAGGGATATCATTGTTGATGTCAGATGGATCTTGGCTGAAAACAGAGAATATCAGAAAGATGTTTACCTGTGCTTTATTGACTATGCAAAGGCTTTCGAATTTGTGGATCATGACAAGCTATGGACAACATTGCAAAATATGAGTATTCCGGAACACTTAATTCTGCTCATGAGGAATCTGTACATGGACCAAGAGGCAGTTGTTCGAACAGAACATGGGAACACTGAATGGTTTAACATTATGAAAGGTGTGCAACAGAGTTGTAAGTTTTCACCATACTTATTCAACCTGTATGCTGAACAAATAATATGAGAAGCTGGGTTCTATGAAGAAAAATGTGGCATCAGGATTGGATGAAGACTCATTAACAACCTGCGATATGCAGATGATACAACCTTGCTTGCTGAAAGTGAAGAGAACTTAAAACATTTACTGATGAAGATCAAAGAGCAAAACCTTCGGTATGGATTACATCTCCATGTCAAGAAAACAAAAATCCTCACCAGTGGACCAATAAACAACATTCTTATCAACAGAGAAAAGATTGACGTTGTCAAGGCCTTCATTCTTTTTCGATCAACTATCCGCACTCATGGAAGCAGCAGTCAAGAAATCAAACGACATATTGCATTAGGCAAATCTGCTGCACAAGATCTTTTTAAAGTGTTGAAGAGCAAAGATGTCAGCTTGAGGACTAAGGTGTGCTTGACCCAAGCCATGGTATTTTCAATAACCTCATGTGCAAACAAAAGCTGGACAGTGAATAAGGAAGACCGTAGAAAAATTGATACTTTTGAGTTATGGTGTTGGAGGAGAATATTGAAAGTGCCATGGGCTGCCAAAAGAACCAATTAGATCCATTTTGGAAGAAGCACAGCCAGAGTGCTCCTTGAAGGCCAAGATGGCCAAACTTTGTCTCTCATATTTTGGACGTATTGTCAGGAGGAACCAGTCGCTGGAGAAGGATATCATGTTTGGAAAGGTGGAGGGTCAGAGAAAAAGAGGAAGACCCGCAACGAGATGGATTGGCCAAGTGGCAGCATTGATGGACTCAAGCATGGCAACAGTAGTGAGGTTGGCTCAGGATCGGGCAGTGTTTCATTCTGCTGTGCATAAGGTCGCTATGGGTCAGTACTGACTCGATGGCACCGAAAAACAACAACAACAGTGGATAATTTATCTGAAACTGACATCTGATTTCATTTTGCTGGGCCCAGGTTCCAAGTCCTAAATATGTTTCCAGACCAGGGCTCATAGACCAGTTATTTGAACATGACATTATGCTTCCTACGGTATCATTCCTTAGGACTAGAAATGTCCATAGTCTCCTCATGATACTTTTTGTTTTGTTGTGCACATATAAATGATGCAGATTACCACATATATTGGCGATGGGCTCTTTGTGTTCTCAGGGTTTATAAGCTCTGACTTCTAGTATTTCTACCTTAAAAATTTTGGACCTTTGTTTTGCAAAATTTTGGACTGAAGTACCTTTGTTTTTGCAAAATGTTAAAGTAGACTTTAAAAACATTGCAAAATATCATTAAACATAATTTTGGATTACAGTGGCCACTGTGGGACACTTTTCAATTTGATAGGCTAATCTATTTGAAAGGACAACTGGAAGAAAAAGATCCTCTAACTAAACAAGGGACTTCTGGTGTGGTGCTGCAGGATCAATACTGGACTATGGATCACAAGGTCGGAAAGTTAGGTTGCTATGAGTCACAACTGACTTAATGGCTCTTAACAACAGCAAAAACTATACAAAAGAAATGGAAGACTTATTTTAATTGATATGTTGAGTCATTTAGAAGGTCCGAGGAATCTAAAATAGCTTCAGTGTTAAATCCATTACAAAAGGTGAATTAAAAATTAAAGAAACTTCAAAGGTAGGTGATTGATCATCAATGACAAAGATTTACATGATATCCTTTGTTTAACCCACCTCGCTATACCTTTCATTACCTGAATATTCATTGTCTGTTAGCCCCCTATCTCAACTCCTGTTTTTCACTAAGGACTGACTTGGCTAAAGAAACAGAACAAAACTAGAGAAAATGGGAGAAGCTAGCCCCCAGTTAAAGAGAACAAAGGACTGGAGAAGTAGCCAGGACAGAAACTCTGGTGTGCCTCCCAGGAAGATTAGACTCAGGTTCTTCTGGATTTAGGACCATTCCAAGGGACTGGAGGCCAAACAAAAGTCTTGACTTTGGTTGACCCTATAGTTAAATGTACTGTAATTTATAGTAGCCTACATGAAAAAAGGGGCTTCAAAGTGTTCATGAAAAAATTCTATTTATGTTTTAATTCCATTTTTCCACAAATTTTCTGAAGCCTTCTCATATCTTCAGGTCGAATGGCCTAAATACCACCACTTGTCTGTTAGTTTGTCATATTGTGGTGGCTTGTATGTTGCTTTAGTGCTGGCAGCTATACCACCAGTATTTTGAATTTTACCAGCAGGGTCACCAATGGTGGACAGGTTTCAGCAGAGCTTCTTGACTAGGAAAGACTAGGTATGCTTCTGAAAAAAACTTAGTCAGTCAAAACTTTATGAACAGCAGCAGAATGTTCTCTGATATAGTGATGGAGGATGAACTGTTCAGATTGGGAAACATTCAAAATATTACTGGGAAAGAGCTGTCTTGTGAACGTAGAGTTGATCTTAATGATGCACTTGGACCTTCATTTGATGGCATGGCACAACTCAAAATGAGAAGAAACAGTTACAAACGTCTATTAGTAATTGGAATCTAGAATGTACAAAGTATTAATCTAGAAAACTGGTAGTGTTCCAAAATGAAATAGAACACATAAAGATCAATTCTGAATCACTAATAAGCCCTGACGTGGCTCTGTAGGAGATAACAACTGGACTGCTAACCACAAGGTCAGCAGTTCAAACCCACCAGCTGCTCCAGGAAAGTGTATTCAGAGTTGCTATGATTTGTAACCAACTGGAGAACACACAACAACACTAACAGTGAACTAAAATGGAATGGCATTAACCATATTGAAATGAATGAACAATCGTATAGTATGCTATACCAGAAAGAAAACTGAAGAGCAAAGGCAATACACTAACAATCAAAAACAATATTTCAAACCCTAACTTAAAATTCTACCTGGTCATGTGGTGGGGTTGGGAGAGGGGGTGGTTGGGTGAGGTGGAGGGAGGCAATGGTAGAGCACAGGGTAGGGGACAGACACGTTATAGTTCTGGTGTTCAGGAGGGCTATACACAAGAAGGAGGAGGGAGTAGAAGAACAAGGTAGATAGGAGAACACTGAGACAGGTTTGCATGGGCTAAATGGGAAAGAGATAAATAGTGATGAATGCATGTTCAACCTTGGAACAACAGGGCTCTGTGGTACAGGGATCGAGGCCTAGACTGAAGAGATGAAATAATACTAAGATGCTTGACCGTCTTATAAATATTAGTTTCCCTTGCCTACTGTTGTAAAATAGACACTTGAGTGGGATACAAAGAAATGTCAGGAAACATGATTACAAAAAGCTTGTAAACCCGTCTTCAGCCTATAACTGATTGGAATACCTAAAAGGCATTCTACAACTTGCCCAGTGAAATAGGCCTCTTGCGGAGCCTTTACAGTGTATATAACCTTAGATGGAATCCTGAGCCCCAATCAGAAACTTCTGAGATGGGACATTCCCACTAGAAAGGACAAGCAGACCAGCCTGGAACAGCTAGAGCAATAGAAGATACATCTTCAAAGAAAGAACAGCAGGAAAAAAACAAAACAAAAATGGCAATATGATTGGCTACTACAAGAGTAAGCAAGTTGTTCACTGGGAAGCCATCAAGGAATGTAATCAAGTCCCTTCAGGACAAATCCCCCTCTAAGACTGAAACTCAAAGGGAACACATGAGCCGGCATGAAAGCTTGCTGGCAACCACATTTGTCTACTGGTGAGTGGAAGCAGAGGGAAAGGCAGCAATGAAGAAATGGACTGAGTTCAACTACATTCCATAAACTCCTGTTGACCTGGAGATGAGAGAGAAAAAAGGAAAAGAGTAAAAAAGGAGCCAACAGATAGGGGGGAAAAAATCTTTTACAATGACATATTGGTCCTGGTTGATCCAAAGTGTGGTGAGACCTGGGTACTCCTGAGCCCATGGACAAGGATATAGCCATGGAGGGCTAGAGCTGAGAGTGAAGCAATCCTGCTAATTTGAAGTGAGAGAAGATGCACAAGAACACCCAAAATTGCAGCTAGTACCCATCTGACCCAGCCTTGATGGCTTCATAACCAGTACTTGACTAGAAGAAAAAGAAAAAAAAAAATTTTTTTTTGATTAAGGAAATTAGGGTAAATTGCTACAATTTTGATGAACTTGATCTACACTCATAGATGTAAGTGGCTTACAAGTTTCCAAGGGAGAATTTAGTTTAAGAGTGTGTGGTGGGGATAGAGTCCCCACTGAATAGTTTTCATCTTGTCTAGATGGGTCTAAGGAGCTCTGGTAGCGTAGTGGTTACATATTGGGCTGCGGGCTGCAAGGTCAGAAGTTCGAAACTACCAGCTATTCCATGGGAGAAAGAGGAGGCTTTCTGCTCCTGTAAAGATTTACAGCTTTGCAAACCCTGTACAGGGTCACTATGAGTCGGAACCGACTCCATGGCACATACCAACAACCAGATGGGTCTGTTAAAAAGAGATAGGGATAAGATTCTTATGATTCAATAGCGAATAATTGTTATCATGACTAATTGCGACCATCACAATTGTAAAGGTAGAAGTTTTGTAACACAAATGGTGGAGTAGTTAATCATATAATTCAGGAACAGAGGGCCCTAGGACCACCAAGGGGAAAGAGCACAAGTGGAATGCAGGACCCTATCCAGAGAAGCAGTGCCACCAGAGATGGAGGAAGAGATGAGGACATGGAGAGAGGGAGCAGCTGAGGAGTGTAGACTCATGGAAAGAGAGGGACTGAGAGCTGGTGGCCAGGAGGTAGGTTTGCAGAATATGCCCTTTGATGGTGTAAATAATTATACATGCCTGAATGTTTGCTTCTTTAAAAAAAAAAAGTGCTAAAATGAATAAAGTGAAATACTGTTAAATGATGGTACATGGAGGGGATTATAATCACTGTAATGAAACAAAATATGTGATTTCTTGAATTTATAACTGATGATCTGCCTTCTAAACTTTCATTCAATTCACAATAAAAATTAAAAAAAAAATTCTACCTTGTCAGTGATAATCACAAAATAATCATTACTATCACACACAAGTAAAATTTCACTAAAGATAATTTTTTAAACTGTTACAGCAGTATATTCACAGGGAAGTGGTAGAAATTCAGAAGAGGTTGTAGAATGGGGCTATTATTACTCAGTGCAGATGACCTTGACAGAAAGTAGAGAATGTTTCCTTCTGTTGGACATAGGATCCCTATGAGGCCAACTCACAACAACAGTAACAACAAGGCCTATATAAGGAGTCCTGGTGATGCAGTAGTTAAATGCTTGGCTACTATTTGAAAGTCTGTGGTTCGAATTCACCAACCACATGATGGGAGAAAGAAATGGCAGTCAAATTCCATAAAGATATACAATCTTATAAACCCTATGGAATACAATCAAGATGCTTTCATAATTATTGGTGACTGGAATGTGAAGGTCGAAAACAAAGAGGAAAATCAGTAGTTAGAAGATACAGCATTGGTCATAGAAATGGTATGCGATATTGCATGACAGATTTTTGCAAGACCAATAACTTCATTTCAAATACATTTGTAAGACAGAATACACAGGAAACAAATTGATTACATCTGTGGGAAGAAACAGTGGGAACATGTAATATCATCAGCCAAAACGATGCCTGGTGGCAGACTGTGGAAGAGACCATCAACTGATCATATGAAAGTTCAGGTGAAGCAGAAGAATATTAAAACAACTCCACTAAAGTCAAAATATGACCTTGGACATATTCCACCTGAATCTAGAGATCACCTCAAGAACAGATTTCATGCATTAGTTACTAATGACCAAAGACCAGAAGAGCTGTGGAATGACATCAAGAATATTGTACAGGAAGAAAGGAAAAGGTCATTGGAAAAAACTTTTAAAAACTGGAAAGAAAGAAAAGACCAAAATAGATGTTAAAAAAGACTCTGAAACTTGCTCTGCAGCACAGAGATGCTAAAGCAATAGCAGAAATGCAGATGTCAAATAGAAGAACAGAAAATTTCAAAGGGCAGGTTGAGAAGGCAATGTCAACTATTATAAGAAAATATACAAAAACCTGAAGTTAGAAAAATGAAAGGGAAGAACACACTCAGCATTTATTAATCTGAAAGAAGTGAAGGAAAAATTCAAACCTTGACATGCAATATTGAAGAATTCCATGGGCAAAATATTGAATGATGCAGAAAGCATCAAAAGATGGAAGGAATACACAAAGTCAACATACCAAAAAGAAATGGCCAACCATTTCAAGAGGTAGCATATTATCATGAACTGATGGTACTAAAGGAAGAAGTCCAAGGTGCACTCAAGGTATTGGCAAAAATCAAGGTTCCAGAAATTGACAAAATACAATTTTCAACTAACTGATGCAGTACTCAAGGTGCTCGCTCATCTATGCCAAGATGCCAACAGATCAGAAGAGACATATATGTGACGATTCCAAAGAGAGATGACCCAGTGGAATGCAGAAATCATCGAACAATTTCATTAATTTCACATGCAGGTAAAATTTTGCTTAAGGTAATTATAAAACATCTGCAAAGGTAACTTCCAGAAACTCAAATCAGATTTTGAAGAGGACATGGAACTAGGGATAAAATGACATCAGATATGCTGATATACTGATGTCAGGAAGAATTAGGCTGAAATCAGAGAATACTAGAAAGAAGAGAATACTGACTATGCAGAGTCTTTCAACTGTATGGATCAAGACAAGCAGTGGAAAACACTGCTAAAAATAGGTATTCCAGAACACTTGATTGTGCTCATGAAGAACCTGGGCATAGACCCAGAGGCAGTTTTTCCTATAGAATAAGAAGATACAGAATGATTTAAAATCAGGAGAGGTGTGAAACAGGGCTTGTAGCCTTTCACCAGATTTATTCAATCTGTATGCTGAGCAAATACACAGAGAAACTGGATTACATGAAGAAGATTGGAGGTAGACTCATTAACAACCTGTAATATGCAGACGACACAACCTTGCTTGCTAAAAGTGATGAGAACTTAAAACAGTAACTGATGACAATCAAACACTACACCTTCAGTATGGATTGTACCTCAATGTAAAGAAAACACAGATCCAACTGGACCAATAAATGGAGATAAGATTGAAATTGTCAAAGACCTCATTTTGCTTGAATACACTATCAGAACTCATGGAAGCAGTGGCCAATAAAACAAATGACATATTACATTAGGAAAATCCATTGCACAAGACCTGTTAATCCAATCTGTCTAGGCAGGGCTGATGAAATGAAATGCGGATAGGTCTCTTATGATACAATAGTGAATAATAGCTATCAGGACTGATTGTGAGGGTTGGAAATGTAAGGGTAGACGTTTTATAGCAAGGAGGGTAATGGTTAACTTTCCAGCCTAGGAGCGGAGGTCCCTGGGACCATCAATGGAAAAGAGCGGAGAGCCGGACCCTACCCAGAGAAGCAGTGATGCCTGAGATGGAGGCAGAGATGATGGCATGGAGAGATGGAGCAACTGGGGATTTGAGATCCAGAGACGGAGAGGGACTGTGTGCTGAAGACCAGGGGGGAGGGGGGGCAGGCTTGCAGGGTATTCCCTTTGGTTGGTTGATGATGAAACGCTATATGATAGAATGAATGTAAAACTAATGTTCTCCCATGTAAACTATCACATAATTCACAATTGAAAAAAAAAAAAAAAAAGTGTTGAAGAGCAAAGATATCAATTTGAGGATTGAGGGGTGCTTGTCCCAAGCCATGGTATTTTCAATTGCCTCATATACATGTGAAAGTTGGACAACGAATAAGAAGGATTGGTGCATTTGAGTTATGGTGTTAGAGAAGAATATTAAAAGTACCATAGACTGCCAGAAAAATAAACAATTCTGTGTTAGAATAAATATAGCCAGAATACTTCTTAGAAGCAAAGATGGCGAGACTTCATCTCACATACGCTTGACTTACTATCAGGAGGGACACACCCTTTGAGAAGGACATATTTCTTGGTAAAATGAAGGGTCAGTGAAAAAGAGGAAGACACCAAATGAGACTGATTGGTGCAGTGGTAACAGAAATGGTCTCAAGTGTAGGAAAGATTGTGAGGATGGTGCAGAACCAGGCAGTGTTTTGTTAGGTTGTACAAAGTGCTGCTATGAGTCAGAACCAACTTGATGACCACCTAACAACCATCCAGCAACAAGCCATACCAGGCACTTCTAGTCTGTTCTACAGGATCACTATGAGTTGTAATTGACTCTTCAGTAGTGGGCTTTGTTTTGTTTTGTTTTTAATGTCTATACATACTAGATAATTAATAGATATGAAGCATCAGCACCAATAATTGGGAAAAATCATAATGCAAATTGAGGAAACTTTTCCCTCTACGTTTCGGGTTTATAATTTTTCTGTTTCAGAAAACATACTGGTCATTGACACTTTGCCTGAATCCTCCCTAAAAAACAACAATGGAAGAGTTTTGCTTGGCTTTCAGACTAAGAATGTAAACACAAAGTCTCAAGATTGGACTAAATTAGAGCCATTTTTACTACCTCAATCCTGGAAAAAGGTAAACAAAAGCAGTATCAGTGCCAAGAGGCCACAATAAAATCACACAGACTATAATTTTAAAAATTAAAAAAGCAGCAGGAGGAGGACCAAATCATTTGGTAGGCTCAGAACCCTTACAATAGTCCACTGTAGTCCATTCATAAACCAGAGAAAGCATGGAAAATTACAGTAGATTATCAACAACTTGCGCAATAAACCCAAACACTTCTTCCTGTTGTTATGTGCCATCAAGTCGGTTCTGAATCAATCCTGTATAGGCTTTCAAAGGAGCAGCTGGTGGGCTTGAACTGCCAACCTTGTGGTTCACAGTCTAGCTCTGATCTTATAGGACCACACTGGGAGTCCAAACACTAGATACCATAAAAGAGGGGGTGCCTTTTAAATTACTGTTACAGAAGATGGCCAGGGATGAGCTCTATGGTAATAATAATAATATAAAATTGGGACAATCCCTAGGCTTTCGGCCACCATCATAAGTACTTGAAAGTGAGAGAAGAGCTACAGTGTAATAGAATACCAATACCAAGGCTATCACAATGCATTGTTACAAACAGAAGCCCTCACCAGAGAAGCATAAAGTAGAAGAACAGCATCACCTATGAAATGTTGGGTAAATGATATATTTGACAAGTTGTGATCATTTGCTGTACAGAGTGATGCCTTAGTGAGGTGGCATGTCTATCAGCAGCAATTTGGGAAATGGTTCTATAGCCCCTTTTCCAAAGAGTTACCAAAATATTTGGGACCTGTCAAATTTACACAATAAATGCTAACTGACCACCTGAAGGATGGCCAGTATAAGGATAATTCTAGTAAGTGCCAGAACCCTGGAAATTCCACCATTGCTACCTAGCCCAGTACTGGACACATAGTCAGTTGACAGAGCTGAGGACAGCAAAGCTGATAATCACCCATGAACCCCACCTGCTAATTATTTGTACTGACTCTTTTGCATTAATAAAAAGCCTCATCCTGTAGATAGTCCAATAGGAAAAAGATAGTTCAGAAATGCTTAGAAAACATTTATGGGGACAGAAATTATGGCACAATATCTGGGATAAATAATAAAAAGCCAGTTCAAAAGAGACTATGTATCACATCTCAGTACACACACAGTAAAGTCTCCACTAAGTCACAAAGAAGATGTTCGGCAGCTCCGAGGGTGGTCGCCCCCACCAATAAATTAGACATAGCCATGTAGATAAATAAAGAAGAGTGCATACAGGTGTTCAAACCACATGAAAATTAGCCAAGGAGTCAAATCCATCATTCATAGAAAAGCTATAAAGTGGCCTATTAAAGAATATGCTGCCCCAAATGTCTCACTTCACTTAAGGAAATTGTTGCTGTGTGCCATCAAGTGGATAGACTAATAGTAATGCTATAGAACAGATTAGAACTCTCTCATAGGGTTTCCAAGGCAGTAATCGTTTTTAAATATATAATTTTATTCTGTTGTTGTTCTTAAGAATACATAAAGCAAAACATACACCTATTCTGCTCTTCCTACATGGACCATTTAGTAATCTCGATTACATTAATCAAGATCTGCAATCATTCTCACCCTCATTTTCTGAGTTGTTCCTCCATCATTAATATAAGTTGACTGCCTTGTAAAGTTCCTATCCCACTACTCATCTGTCAAATTTGTTGCCCTGTAATGTCTTGTGTGCTGCTGTGATGCCAGAAGCTATGCCACTGGTGCATTAAATGCCAACAGTGTCACCTATGATGACACTACACCTAGGTTTCAGTGTAGCTTCCAGACTAAGACAGACTAGGAAGAAAGAGGGACAAATCACTTCTGAAACACTGGCCACTGAAAACCTTATGAACAGCAGTGGAACATTGTCTGATACAGTACCAGAACACGAGCTCCTCTGGCTGGAAGTCATTCAAATATAACTGGTGAAAATCTATCACCTCAACATAGAGTTGAGTTTAATTAGTCAACAGAGTAAAACTTTCAGGACCTACATTTCCTGATAAGGCACATCTCAAAATGAGAATGAACAGCTGCAAAAATCCATTAATGACTGTAACGTGGAATGTACCAAGTGTGAATCTAGGAAAACTGCAAATCATCAAAAACTAAATAGTATACATAAAGATCAATATCTGAAGCACTGAAATGGACTTGCATTGACCATTTTGAATTGGACAATAATATGGTTTACTATGCCAAACAAATTGAAGAGGAATGGTATCACATTTATCATCAAAAGCAGCATTTCAAGGGTTAATGTGAAGCACAATGCTGTCTGTGATAAAAGGATAAACCACTGGATTTCAGGATTGGTTTTATCTACAAGGTCAGAGATTCAAACTCACCAGCCGCTCCTCGGAACCCCTATACAGGGTCACTATGAGTTGGAACCAGTAAGACAGCACTTAACAACAACAACAAGGAAGACTGGGAATGTGGTGGCTCCATATGATAAGCAATGGGCCTCGAACTACAAGGTTGGCAGATCAAGCTCACCAGTCACTCTTAAGGAGAAACATGAGGCTTTCTGTTCCTAAAAAGACTTAAAAAGTCTCAGAAACTCCATGAAAGGTCTCTGTAAGTCAGAATCGACTTGATGGCACTTAACAATAGCAAGGAAAACCAGTTAGTAGCACTATTATTCAAATTTACACACAAACCACTAAAGCCAATGAATGATAATAAAGTTAAGGAATTATACTAACTTTTTTCACTCTGAAATTGATCAAAATCATTAAATCACATTGATTATTACTGGTGATTGGAATGCAAAAGTTGGAAACAAAGAGGAATATAGTTGAAAAATATGGCCTTGGTGGTAGAAATGATGCAGGAGCTTACATGATAGAATTTCACAAGGCCAACCACTTATCCATTTCAAATACCTTTTTTCAACAACATAAATGTCAAGTACATATGTGGACCTTGGGTGACAAAATATACAGTGATCAAGTTGACTACATCTATAGGAAGAGATGA
Source organism: Chrysochloris asiatica (assembly GCF_000296735.1). Lineage (NCBI taxonomy): Eukaryota > Metazoa > Chordata > Mammalia > Afrosoricida > Chrysochloridae > Chrysochloris > Chrysochloris asiatica. The sequence continues at coordinate 9,634,991 of NW_006408588.1, read as the reverse complement.
TGGAGAAGTTCAATTGTTGTTGTTGTTAAGTGCTGTCGAGTCAGTTCTGACCCATAGTGACCCTGTATAGGGTTTCCAAGGAGCAGCTGGTGAGCTTGAACCACCAATCTTGCAGTTCAAACAGCTTTGCAGTCTGGTGCATTAACCCACTACACCACAATACCATTAGTCAAAAAACGTCCAGACACAGACTGTGGAACAGGCTATCAATTGGACACATACAAATTCTAACTGAAGCTGAAGAAAATTAAAACAAATTCATGAGAACCAAACTATGATGCCGTGTACGCTGTTGTTCAGGTGCCATCGAGTCAGTACCGACTCATAGAGACCTTATGCACAGCAGAACAAATGGACCTCGAACTACAAAACATAAGGTCGCTATGAGTATGATGCTGTCCATATCCCACCTGAATTTACAGACCATGTCAAGAACAGATCAGATGCATTAGACACAAATGACTGAAAACCAAAAGAGTTGTGGGATGACATTAATAGCATTATACATAAAGAAAGCAGAGGTCTTTACAAAGACAGGAAAGAAAGAAATGTCAGAAGAAATATTGAAATTTGCTTTTAATTGCAAATAAGCCCCAATGACTAGAAGAAATGATGAAGTAAAATAGCTGAATAGAACATTTCAAAGAGCAGCTCAAGAAGAGAAAGTAACATATTTTAATAAAATGTACAGGAATCAGGAGTTATAAAACCAAAGGGGGAAAATGCTCAGCATTTCTCAAGCTATAAAAAAAATAAAGAACAAATTCAAACCTTGGGTCACAATATTGAAAGAATGCTATGAGCAAAATGCTGAATTACATAGGAAGCATCAAAAGGAGATGTGACTAAAATAATTCTTAATTGTGCTCATGAGAAACCTGTACATAGAACAAGAGGCAGATGTTAGAAAATAACAAAGAGAGACTAAGTTGTTTAGAATCAGAACCATTCAACCATTTCAAGAGTTAACATATAGTAAAGAATTGATAATACTGAATGATGAAGTCCAAGCTGCACTGAAGGCATTGATGAAAAACGAGTCTCCAGAAATTGACAGAATACCAATTGAAATGCTTCAACAAACTGATGCAGTTAGATGTATACACTTGTGTATGTCAAGAAATATGGAAACAACTGACCAACCAATTAAAGGAGTTTCATATTTGTACCATTCTAAATAAAAGTGACCCAACAGAATATGGAAATCATCGAACAATACTGTCACATGCAAGTAAAATTTTGCTGAAAATAATTTTAAAATGATTGCACCAATACAGCAACAGGGAGCTGCCAGAAATTCAAACCAGATCCAGAAAGAGATGTAAATGAAGATATCCTTGCTGTCATCGGATAGACCTTGGTTGTAGGCAAAGAATAAGAGAAGGATGTTTACTAGTGCTTGATTGACTATGCAGAAGCTTTTGACTATGTGGATCATGACAAACTACCAATAGCGTTGTAAAGAATGGATATTCCAAAATACTTAATTGTGCTCATGAGAAACCTGTACACAGAACAAGAGGCAGCTGTTAGAATAGAACAAAGGGAAATTGAATGGTTTAAAATCAGAAAAGGTATGACAAAGTTGGATCCTTTCCCCATACTTATTCAATCTATACACTGAACAAATAATCTGAGAAGCTGGATTATATGAAGAATGTGGCATCAGAAGTCAAGGAAGAATCATTAATAGCTTGTAATGTGCAGATGGCACAATCTTCCTTGCTGCAACTGAAGAGTTCTTGGAATACGTACTGAAGAAGATCGAAGACTACAGCTTTCAGTAACGACTGCACCTCAACCTAAAGAAAATTAAAATCTTCACAACTGAACCAATAAATCACATCAAGATAAATGGAGAAAAAGATTTAAGTTGTCAAAGATTTCATTCATAATCAACACTGGAAGCAACAGTCAAGAAGCCATTATGCAAACATGCCGCAAAATACCTCTTAAAGTGTTAAAGAACAAAGACGTCACTTTGAGGACTAAGATGCACCTGACTCAAGCCATGGTATTTTCTGTCACCTCAGACATGGATAATTAATAAGGCAGTACGTAGAACAGTTGACGCATTCGATTTATGGTATTGGTGAAGAATACTGAAAGTACCATGAATTGCCAAAAACAAAACAAAACAAAAACGAATCTATCTTGGAAGAAGTATAGCCAGAATGAATCTTGGAAGTGAGGATGACAAGACTTTGTCTCTTGTACTTTGGACACGTTGTAAGGATGACCCAATCCCTGAAGCAGGACATGTTCACAGGACCAGGCAGTGTTTCTCTCTGTTGTGCATGCTTGGTAAAGTGTAGAGTCAGCGGAAAAGAGAAAGTCCACCAACTAAATGCATTGGCACAGTAGCTGCAACAATGGGCTGAAACATGATAGCATTTGTGAGGATGGCCCAGGGTCAGGAAGTGTTTAGTTCTGTTGTACATAGGGTTGCTATGAATCAGAACTGACTCAACAACTTCTAACAACAACAAAGTTCCTATCTAATCTTTAGATCTGTGCTGTTGTCAATTTGATATCATATAATTCATCAAAGAGTATAATGCTCACAAAGTAGACATTTTCTACTAGTTAAGCTAAACAACTGTTTGGTTTTAAAAAGATTTCCGGGGATATTTTTGGTATAAGGATTAAAGATTATCTCAGGGCAAGAGTTTCAGGAGTTCATTCAACTTTCAAGGCTCTAGAAAATCTGAAGTACATAAGAATTGGAAATTCTTGTCAGAATTTTCCCATTTTTTACCATGATTCTTCTATGGACTCTTTGATCAAAATATCCAATAATGGTAGCTGGGCACTATCCAGTTCTTTTGGTCTCATGGCAAAGGGGGTAATTATTCATGGAGACAATTAGTTGCACATTCCATAGTCTCCTATTCCATACTCTCTTTCTGTTGTCAGGTGAAGAGAGCCAAAGCGTTGTGCCTTAGACAGCTGCTTGTCAGTATTTAATATTCTAGGCACTATGGATTTAACTATGAGGAAAAATAAAGGCAAAAAAAACCCCAACCCATGCCATTAGGCCAACTAACTGAGAGTTGCCATGAAAACATATCTTAAACCTCCACACCAAGAAATCAAATCCCATGAGGCTTTTGGTTGTACATAAGAAGCTTTAGCAGCTATTCCTTTTGTTGTTGGTGGTATAAATTAATTTATCACAAACTTCTATAAGTGTACAATTATATATTCATTATAATAATCAAGTGTGCAACTGTAACCGTAATCAACATGATATTTACATCACCATTAACCTCTACTTCACCCTCACCTCCTACACTGGTAACCACTAATAAACTTTGTTCTCTAAACATTTATTTTTTCTTGGCTTTTTAATAAGTAAGGCAATACAGGAATCCTGGTATGGCTCTGTGGGTTAATGCGCCAGACTGCTAAACCATTTGAATTGCAAAGTTGGCTGTTGAAGCTCACCAGCTATTCTTTGGAAAACCCTGTACAGGGTCACTATGGGTTGGAAATGACTCGATGGCACTCACTTAACAACAGCAACAACAAGGTAATATAATACTTGTCCTGTTGTGATTGGCTTTCTTCATTCAGTATAAGATCTTCCAATTCCATACAGAGTGTAAAATGTATCAACACTACATTTCCCCTACTGGCTGAGTAGTATTCCGTTGTAAGTATACCACATCAACTAACTCACAAGCCACCACAGTACGACAAACTTCCAGAGGTTCAAGCCAGATTCAGAAAAGGCCGTGGAATGAGAACTATCATTGCTGATGTCTGATGGACCTTGGCTGAAAGCAGAGAATATCAGAAAGATGTTTTAACTATGCTCTGTTGACTATGCAAAGGCTTTCGATTGTGTGGATCATGACAAGCTATGGGCAACATAGTGAAGTATGAGTATTCCGGAACACTTAATTGTACTCAGGAGGAATGTGTACCTGGCCAAGAAGCAGTTGTTTGAACAGAACATGGGAACACTGAATGGTTTAAAATTTAAAAAGGTGTGCGACAAGGTTGCATCCTTTCACCATACTTATTCAACCTATATGCTGATCAAATAACCTGAGAAGCTGGGTTATATGAAGAAAAACGTGGCATCAAGATTGAAGGAAGATTCATTCATTAACAATCTGTGATATGCAGATGATACAGCCTTGCTTACTGAAAGTGAAGCGGACTTAAAACATTTACTGACGAAGACCAAAGAGCACAGCCTTCGGTGTGGATTACATCTCATTGTAAAGAAAACAAAATGCTCACCACTGAACCAATAAACAGCATTCTTATCAACAGAGAAAAGATTGAAGTTGTCAAGGACTTCATTCTTCTTGAATCAACTATCAACACTCACAGAAGCAGCAGTCAAGAAATCAGATGATGTATTGCATTAGGCAAATCTGCTGCACAAGACCTTTTTAAAGTGTTGAAGAGCAAAGATGTCAGCTT
>NW_006408588.1:9614521-9629865 GCF_000296735.1 Chrysochloris asiatica | reverse complement strand
GTATCCTGTCTTAATCACATCCTCCCTTTGTGACATCCTCCCTGAGTGAATTACATCCTTCCTTTGTAACAAATCCTTCCCTAAAAAAGAGAATACAAGGCTGAGGTAAAGTGATTTCTGCATGCAATGCTGGGCAATGCTGGGCAATGCTAGGCAAAATGTTTGCAGATCTGTCTACCTGCCAGCTTGCATCATATCTGTGTGTCTGTCTTTTTTGCATATATTTCGTCTCTCTCTTTCTCTATCACGTTCACCACCAGATCTCCCTTCTTCGTGACACCAACATTTCCTTGTCAAGGCGGGACCCCGACATAGGACCTCAACAATCATGTTTGGTAAGGTGGAGGATCAGAGAAAGAGAGGAAGCCCTCCAATAAGATGGATTGGCATTGGCCAGGTGGCAGCATTGATGGACTCAAGTGTGGCAACAGTAGTGAGGTTGGCCCAGGACCGGGCAGTGTTTCATTCTGTTGTGCATAAGGTCACTATGAGTTGGTGCCGACCCAATGGCACCTAACAACAACAAAGATGCCATCAAGTCAGTTCCAACCCATAGAGACTCTGTCTAGGGTTTCTGAGGAGCAGCTGGTGAGCTTGAACTGCCAACCTTGCAGTTCAAACGGCTTTGCAGTCTGGCACATTAACGCACAGCACCATACCAGGAAGCATGAATCCTCCTACATTGTTATCTTCCAACATTGTTTTAGCTACTCAAGCCCTCTTTCCATTCTATAAAAAGCTGAGAATTGTTTTTTTTTCTATTTCTATAAAGAAGGCTGTTGGAATTTGATCAAGACTGCATTAAATCTATAGACTAATTTGGGTACTATTGACATCTTAACAATATTCAGTCTTCCAATCCATGAATATGGACTATGTTTCCATTTATTTAAATATCCTTTAATCTCTTTCAGCAGTATTTTATACTTATCATTTTGTAAGCTCTTCATGTCCCTGATTAGATTTTTTCTTAGATATTTTTTCCCTTGTTGTTGTTAGGTGCCATTGAATTGCTTTCAACTCATAGCAACCTTATAAACAATATAACAAAATACTAAATGGTGCTGTACTATCCTCACAATGTCTGAGTCCATTGTTATAGCGACTGTGTCAATCCATGTTGTTTAGGGCTTTTTTTTTTTTTTTTTTTTGCTGACCTTCTGTTTTAACAAGCATGATGCCCTTCTCCAAGGATTGGTTCCTCCTGGTAACATGTCCAAAGTACATGAGATAAAGTCTTACCATCCTCATTTCTCAGGAATATTTTGGATGAGCTTCTCCCAAAACAGATTTGTTCATTCTTTTGTCAATCTGTGACATATTTGATATTTTGTGTCATAATTCAAAAGCATCAATTCTGAAAATACCATGGTTTGTGTCAGGCACACTTTAGTTCTTAAAGTGACATCTTTTCACTTTGGTTGTGGCTGTGTGCCGTGGAGTTGGTTCTGACCCATAGTGACCCTGTACAGGGTTTCCAAGGCTGTAAATCTTTACAGATGCAGAACACCTCATCTTTCTCCCATGGGACAGCTGGTAGTTTCAAACAGTTCAATTTGTCATTTGATTTCTTAACTACTACTTTCATGTGTGTTAATTGTGGATCTAATGAAATCCTTGACAACTTCAATGTTTTATCCATTTATCATAATGTTGTTTGCTGGTCCAGTTGTGACGATTTTTGCTTTCTTTATGCTGAGATATAATCCATACTGAAGACAGCAGTATTTGGTCTTCATAAGTAAGTGCTTCAACTCCACTATGCTTTCAGTAAGCAGACTGTGTCACCTGTATAGCATAGATTGTTAGTAAGCCTACCTTTAATCCTGATGCCATGTTCTTCTTCATGTAGTTTAGCTTCTTGGATTATTTGTTCAGCATATAGATTGAATATATATTATAAAAGGACACAACCCTGTCAAGCACCTCTCCTGATTTAAAATGTTTCAATATCACGTTATTTTCTTCAAACAACTGCCTTTTGGTTTATGTACAGGTTTCATATGAGCAAAATGAAGTGTTCTGGAATTTTCATCCTTCACAATGCTATCCATAGTTTGTCAAGATTCAAACTGTTGAATGCCTTTGCATAGTCAATAAAACACATTTTATTGTGTTTCTGGTATTCCTAGCTACCAGTCAAGATTCATCTGATATCAGCAGTGATTTCCTTCATTCTACATACTTTCTGAATACATCTTGACTTTCTGGCAACTCCCTGTTGATATACTGCTGCGACCATTTAAAAATTATCTTTAGCAAAAGTTTACTTGCATGTGATGCTAATGATATGGTTTGGTGATTTTCACATTCTATAGAGTTACTTTTCTTTAGAATGGGCAAAAGTATGGATCTCTTCCTGTTGGTTGGCCAGGTAGATGTCTTCCAAATTTCTTAGCATAGTGAGTGAGTATCTCCAGTAATGAATCAGTATGCTGAAACACTTCCGTTGTTATCAATTCTTGTAGCCTTGTTTTTTGCCAATACCTTTGATGCAGCTTAGATTTCTTGCTTCAAAAACATTGGCTCTTGGTCAACAAGAACAAATTGTGTACTCTTAGATTCTAATATTACTGAAGTTATTTCCAACTACTGATTTTTTGCTTGTACCCTGAAACTTTGCTAAATCTCTCTATAAACTTTATAAGTTTTCTTGCAGTCTCTTTAACATTTCCTATATACAGGATCAAATCATCTACAAACAGAGATCATTTTACTATTTCTTTTCAAATCGGAATATCTTTATTTTTTCTTGTCTTATTGTTATGGTGGGAGTAGGCACCCATAACTTATTTCCAATATCATGGGGAAAATCTCAGTTTTTCTCCATTAATTATAATGTGGGTTGTTGACTTTTCATGTTTTGTTCTTGTTATGTGCCTTCAAGTTTGTACCGACTCATACCAAACTAATGCAGAACAGAATGAAACACTGTCCAGTCCTGCACTAATATCACAAATGTTACTACACTTGAGCACGTTGCTGTTGCCACAGCGCTAATCCATCTCACTGGGAGTCTTCTTCTTTTTATATGACACTCCACTTTACCAAGCATGATATTCTTCTCCAGGAACTGCTTCATCCTGATAGTAAGTCCAAGGTATGAGAGACAAAGTCTGGCCATTCTGGCTTCTAAGACACATTCCTGCTGTACTTCTTCTAACACAGACTAGTTTGTTCTTATGACAGTCCATGATACTTTTAATATTCTCTTGTAACACCATAACTCAAATGCATCTTCTATGGTCTTCTTTATTCATTGTCCAACTTTCACATGCTTGTGAAACTACTGAAAATACCATGGTTTGTGTCAGGTGCACTTTAGTTCTCAAAGTGACAACTTTGCTCCTGAACACTTTAAAGAGGTCTTGTGCAGTTAAACTATAGGGGTAGAAATGCAGTGAGGATCTCCATTAGCAGTAACACAGATGACCAGATGAAGCAGGTTCAGAGGACAGCTCCAGAACCCTGAACCACATATATAGTAATATTTTTAAAGTTTGAAGGCTTAGAGCCAGTGGAATTGTAGCAGAAGCAAGAGATCTAGTGTTTTTGATTCCACTGGGCTCAGCGGCAACTGGAGGCACCATCTTGGGTGAGACTGAGCGGGGGAAGGATCAGAGCAGCCATGGACTGACGCCTGATGGAACCTTGGAGATAAAGGTGTTGACATTCTTTTTCTTTTTCTTTTTTATCTTTTCATTGGTCCCCTGTTGTCTGTGCACCTCCATTCTGGTGACTAGAGGGGGTACTTGAGCAAGTGGACACCCCCCCACCCCTGGAGGGCTCTACTGTGCATCCACACAGATCTTCTCAAAACTCAAAGGAAAAGCTTCCACTTAAAACCAAACAGTAGCAAAAACAGCCATAGCAGACCCTGAACTGTATATCATTAGGAAAAAGTCCTGAACAGGGGATGGGGAGCAGGAGAGACACAGACTAAAAACAAAAAAGGCCAAAAGTTAAATCCTGAGTTACATCATAAACACCAACAGTGTCATCTTAAAATTTCTAAGGTGGCCTTGAAGGCAAGAAGAGGAAAGAGGATATTAAAGTTATACTCATATTAGGTTACAGATTTTTTTTTTTTCTCTTCTCTCTTTTCTGTGATTATAGACTACAGTATCCAATCTGTCTTTTTTGCTGTTGCTCTTTTATTTTTTGGCCCCTCTTTACCTTTAGGGGGCTCTTTCTCTCCCTACATTACACAAGAAGTGATAGCAATTACTGTCATATAGTCAAGATACAATCATGCCATATAATATTCCACAATTCAGGCAAAAACCAATACCAGCTCCCATACACCAGATAGGCAGCCAACACCTGCAACAGTTACTCTTAAGGCGAGTAATAAGAAGAGCGAAAAGGGAAGCCAATCTCCTGATCACATCTACCTGGAGGCAATCAGAAAGCATAAAAAATAGGAAAACACAAACACATTTAAATATTAAGGCCACAGCTAACTACAGAATATGCCCAAAATACAGAAACAGATTATCATATCAACACATGTCCAGAAATGAGAAAAAGTGACTGAGAAAATAACCTGGAGGTAGATCTACACTCCATACTGGAAGGAGGGCAGGCTTTGGAAATCACTGAGAAATAATTCAGAAAAATGATTATACAATGTATCAAAACACTATATAATGGAGTTCAGAAAAATAAGGAAGAAGTCAGGAAAGTGCTACAGGAACAAGCAAATAAGATAGATACAGCATTGAAACAATTCAAAACCTACAAAAAGAGGTCCAAATTATTCATAATAGAATATCAGAAATGGAGAATACACTGAAAGGGCAAAGAAGTAGAAATGAAGCTAGGACTAGTGAGCTGAAGGCAAATCTAGCAATATTACTAAAATAGACTAGCAAGCAGAAAAAAGGATAAAAAAATTTGAAAAAGGTCTAAGATTCATGTTGGACAACATGAAGAGGTATAACTTAAGAATTATTGGCATTCCAGAACAGGAAGACTCAGACAAGTTCACAAAGGAGATAGTTGAAGAGCTGCTGGAAGAAAATTTCTCTAACATCCTGAAAAGCAAACAGATAAACATTCAAGAAAATCAATGAACCACAAGAAGGTTAGAGCCAAAAATAAAATCAACAAGACATACCATATTCAAGCTCTCCAAAATCAAAGATAAGGACAGGATCCTGAAAGAAGCTAGGGAAAGAGAAGTGTTACATACAAAGGCAAGCAAGTCAGAGTAAGCTCAGCTCTCTCAGCAAAAACCATGCAGACAAGAAGGCAATGGGGAGACATATATCAAACCTTGAAAGAAAAAAAATTGCCAGCCAAGAATCCTCTACCCAGCAAAGCTGTCAATCAAATACAATGGTGTAATCAAAACATTTCAGGATAAACAGAAGTGAAAGGATTTTTCCAAAGCCAACCCTGCACTGCAAAACACACTAAAGAGAGTTCTGTGGACTGACAACCAACAAGAACAGAAAACAACCAGAGATTGACAAACATGGCAGCAACACCTGGAACTCAACTGACAAATGGAAGAGTTGAGAACAGAACAAAAGTATTAGAGGATCTGGAAGGTCAGTCTTTGATCAAAATAATTACAATGTAAAAGAAGGTAAACACGTAGGATCAGATATCCAGGTAGTGAAAAGGTCAGGTAGATTACAGGATAAAATAGACTGTATTAAATGGAGGGGGAAATTATAGAATATAAGGTAACCTCAAAAAAAACTAATGCTTTACAACATACCAAGAAAATGAAAAATCCAAGAACATGGAAACATTAAAACTATGAATAAAATGACAAGAAAGAACACAAAAAACATGAACTCAGCACAGGAAGACATGCAGAACAATGAAACTAGTGGCACTACAATAAAACAAACATAATAACAGCAATTAATCCATTCCTGGTGTGGCACTGTGGGCTAATGCATCAGACTGCAGGGCCGTTTGAAATGTGGGGTCGGTGGTTCAAGCTCACCAGCTGTTCCTTGGAAACTCTATACAGGGTCGCTATGGGTTGGAATCAACTTGACAGTACTTAACAACAACAAGTGACAATTACACTGAATATAAATGGATTAAATGCACCAGTTAAGGGATGGAGAGTGGCAGAATGGATAAGAAAACAGGATCCTTAAATATGCTGTCTGCAAGAGACACACCTTACACACAAAGACAAAAACAGACTAAAAGTCAAAGGATAGAAAAAAATATATACCAAGCTAATTGAAATAAAAAACGAGCAGAAGAGGCAATACTAATGTCTGATAAAATAAACTTTAAGGCAAAACCCAGCATTATAGGTAAAGATGGACATTATCTCATGATTAACAGGACAATTGAACAAGAGGACAAAACTATAATAAGTACCTATGCTCCCAACGAAAGAGCTCCAAAATATATAAAGCAAACTCTAATAGATTTGAAGAAAGAAATAGACACATCTACAATAATAGTGGCCGGTTTTAACACCCACTTTCAAAAATGGATAGAACAACCAGAAAGAAACTTGACAAAGACACAGAAGAACTAAACAACAAAATCAGCCAACTGGACTTCATAGATGTGTACAGAGCATTCAACCCAACAACAGCACAATACACATCCTTTTCCAGTAAACATGGAACATTCTCCAGAATAGATCATGTGTTAGGCCACAAAACAAGCCTCCATATATTTACAAATATCAAAATACTACAATGCATCTTCTCAGACTATAATGCTATCAAATTAGAAATTAACAACAGGAAGACCAAGAAAATGAATTCAAATACATAGAAACTGAATAACAACCTACTGAAAAGTGACTGGGAAGTCAAGAAATAAAATGTGAATTCGCAAAGTTCCTAGAAACAAATGAGAATGGAAACACAACATACCATAATATTTGGGATATGACTAAAGCAGTGTTGAGAGGACAGTTTATTGTAATAAATACACACATCCAAAAAGAAAAAAGAGCCAAAATCAAAACAATAACACAATATCTCCAACAACTAGAAACTGACCAGCAAAGTAAACTGCAGTCAGCAGAAGAAAGGAAATAAGAAAGATTCAAGCAGAAATAAATGAGAAAGAAAACAGAAAAACTATAGAAAGAATCAACAGGACAAGAAGCTGGTTCTTTGAAAGAATTAATATAATTGACAAACCATTAGCAACCCTAACAAAAGAAAAGATGGAGAAGACACAAAAAACATGCATAAGAAACCACATGGGTGATGTCACAACAGAAGCAATAGAAATAAAAAGGATAGTAACAGATTATGAAGACTTGTACTCCTATAAATTTGAAAATCTAGAGGGGATGGATACATTTATAGAAAAACACGACCTACCTAAACTAACACAAAGTGAAGTAGAAAACATGAACAGACCTATAACAAAGGAAGAAAATGAGCAGGTAATCAAAAAACTCTAACCAAAAAAGTCCAGGTCCAGATGGATTCATTGGTGATTTTTATCAAGCATTCAGGGAACAGTTGTCACCAATTCTACTCAAATTATTCCAGAATATAGAAGAGGATGGAAAACTCCCTAATACATTCTATGAAACAAGCATATACTTTATACCAAAACCAGGGAAGGATGACACTAAGAAGAAAAATTATAGATCAATATCCCTCATGAACATAGTTGCAAAAATTCACAACAAAATCATGGCCAACAGAATTCAACAGCACATCAAAAAAAAAATAATACATCATAACCAAGTAGGATTCATACCAGGCATCCAAGGATGGTTCAATATCAGAAAATAATCAAAGTAATCCACAATGTAAATTAAAAAAAGGAAAAGAACCACATGATCATATCGATTGATGCAGAAAAGGCATTTGACAAAATCCAACATCCATTCCTGATAAAAACCCTCAACAAAGTAGGAATTGAAGGGAAATTTTTCAACATAATTAAGAGCATATATACAAAACCAACAGCTAACATCTCTCTCAATGGAGAGTAACTGAAAGCCTTCCCCTTGTGAACAGGTACCAGAAAAGGATGCCCTTTATCACCACTAATATTCAACATTGTTTTGGAAGTTTTAGTCAGAGCTATAAGGCAAGTTAGGGAAATTAAATGCATACAAATTGGAAAAGAGGAAGTGAAACTCTATTTGCAGATGATATGATCCTATACATGGGAAACCCCAAAGACTCAGCAAAAAAAAAATTACTGGAATTCATTGGACGATTCAACAAAGTGGCAGGGTACAAGATCAACACACAAAAATCAGTTGGATTCTTCCATACCAATAATGACAACACTGAAAAGGAAATTAAGAAAGCAATACTATTTACAACAGCTACCCAAAGGATGAAATATTTAGGAATAGATGTAATCAGAAACACAAAGGACTTATACAAATAAAACTACAAAACATAACTACATGAAACCAAAGAAGACTTATAAAAAATGGAAGAATATACCATTCTCCTGAATAGGAAAACTTAACATTGTGAAAAGGTCAATACTACCTGAAACAATCTACACATATAACGCAATCCCAATACAGATTCCAATGACATTCTTTAGAGACCTGGAAAAAACAATTACAAACTTTATATGGAAAGGAAGGAGGCCCAGGATAAGCAAAGGACTGCTTAAGAAGAAGAACAAAGTTGGAGACCTCTCACTCCCTGATTTCAAATTTACTTGTACATTGCTACAGTGGTCAAAACAGCCTAGTACTGGTACAATGCAAGATACATAGATCAATGGAACAGAATCGAGAATCCAGAAATTAACACATCCACATATAGCAAACCTATGTTTGACAAAGGGCCAAATTACATTGAATGGGGAAGACATAGTCTCTTCAATAGATGGTGCTGGCAGAACTGGAAATCAATAGGCAAAATATTGAAACAAGCCCTTTACCTCATGCCATGTATGAAGACCAACTCAGCATGAATTAAAGACCTAAATATGAATCCCAGAATTATAAAGGTGTTCAATGAAAAAATAGAGACAAATTTAAGGACTTTGATACAGGGCACACATAGACTATGAAACATTGTGAAAATTACACAAAGGTAACCTCAAAGAAAATTAATGCTTATATGTGTTTATATAGATGATTAATAAAACAGGTGATTGGGACATTCAAGGTTAATAAAATAAATTATTGGGACGTTCTAAAAATTAGAAACTTATGTGTATCAAATGACTTCAACAACAGAGTAAAAAGAGAGCCCAAAGAATGGGAAAAAATATTTTGCAATGACATATCAGAAAAGGGAATAATTTCTAAAATCTATAGAAACTACAACACCGTTGCAAGAAAAAGATAAGTAACCCAATTTAAAAATGGGCACAGGACAAGAACAGACACTTCACCAAAGAAGATATTCAGGCAGTCAACAAACAGATGAAGAAATGTTCACTATCGTTAGCCATTGGAAATATGCAAAACAAAACAACAATGAGATATCATCTCACACCAGCAATAACAGTGAAGTTCAAAAATGCAGAGTATAAAAAATGCTGACAAGGATGTGGAGAGACCAGGGCCCTCCTACATTGCTGATGGGAACACAGTATAGCACTTCCTGAGAAAGTTGAAAATAGAATAAAAACAAACAAGCAATTCTTCTATTTGGTATATATCCACAAGAAATATGAGCCATAATATGAGTATATAAGTGCACACCAATGTTCATAGCAGCACTATTCACAATAGCAAAAAGATAGAGACAGACCATGATGGTCACTGATAAGAAATGGGGGAAGAATAGCAATGAGTTAGGTCCTAAGTGCGACCAAATTCAATAGACTCCTGTGAACCTGGATTGAGACCTGGTTGGCCAGCATTGTGACAAGATCTGGGGACTCCTGGGGACACCAGAGACAGTGACATGGTCACAGAGGACTAGAGTGGAGAGTGAAGTATCCAGCTGACATGAAGTGAGGGGTGCACAAGAACACCCATACTTACAGATGGTATCCACTTGACCAGGCTTCAATGGCTGGATAATCAGAACTCAACTAGAAGAAGAAAGAAGGGGCGGGGGAAGGAATCAGCTACAATTTGATTAACTTGACCTGTACTTATGGATGTAGTAGCTCAAAAGAGGGAACAAATCTTTACAGCGAGGATCATTCCTACCCAATCAGTATGCATAGTAGACTGAGATGGGCAACCTAGAAATTGCCTACCCAAAATGGAGGGGTGGGGGGCCTAAAAAGCTAAGAAGTGACTGGTTTATAAGCTTTCAAGAGGGAGCTTAGTTACGGAGGGTATATCATGTGGTTTCTTGACTGCTGTTTCTATGACTGTTGATGGGTGATCTTAGCAAAATGAAGTCTTTGACAACTTCAATCTTATCCCAATCTTTTCATATATACACTGAATAATACTGAGAAATTTCCCTTTTTTAAGGTTTTCATGAAGAAAGGGTGTTGGAGTTTAACAAATGGTTTTGTTAAAAATGATCATGATTCTTTTATTTTGATGCAGCATTTTAGAATGATTGATTTTCTTATGTTGAACCATCCTTGAATTCTTAGAATAAATTATACATGGTCCTAGTTTATGATTCTTTTAATATGCCATTGGATCATGTTCACTAGCATTTTGTCGAGGATTCTGACATCTATATTTGTAAGAGATATTGGTCTGTGTTTTCCTTTTTTTTTTTTTTTTTGGTGTCTTTCTCTGGTTTTGGTACTAGGGCTATGCTTGCTTCACAGAATGCATTAAGGAGCATGCCTGCTTTCTCAATCTTTTGGAAGAATGTAGACAGTAATCTTTGTGGAAGCAGACTGCCATATTTTTCTTTCATGGAATGGCTGGTGGATTTGAACTACTGACCATTCAGTTAGCAGCAGAGTGATTAACTGTTACATCACAGGGCTCCTTACTTATGGACAAGACAGAACATGTTAAAAGGGGTGAGAGTCCTTATGGAAATTTGGCAAATTGTTTATATCTGCCCCTCCTTAAAAGTAAGGGTTATCAATTTGTTCCGATACCTGTGAATACCTACAATGGATTGCCACAAGCTTTCCCTACTATATAAGCAAATCAGATTGTCAACTTTTAAAGTTCAGAAAAACTCATCTGCATGTACGACACTCCTAAAGAAACTAACAGTGATCAGAAGATGCTCACTTTAAAGGGACCTGTGTACAGCAGTGGACCAAAAAATGATATATGGAATACCCAGGCAGGTAATACCTTGTGATATTAAAGGATTCTAAGGGCAAAATGGAGTCCTGGTGTGGCGCTGTAGGATAAGCCCTAGAATGCTGTGTTAATTTGAATCACAAGGTGGCAGTTCAAAAACACCAGTCGCTCCTCAGAAACCCTATATAGGGTAACTATGAGTCAGAATTGACTCGATGGCACTTAACAACAACAACATGGACAAAATTTTAAATGATGCTGAAAGTAACAAAAAAAGATGGAAGGAATACACGTAGTCACTGTACCCAAAAGAAATGACTGATGTTCAACCATTTCAAGAGGTAGCATATACACAAGAGTCAATGATACTGAAGGAAGAAGTCCAAGGTGCATTGAAGGCATTGGAAAAGATCAAGGCTCCAGGAACTAATGGATATCAATAGAAATCTTTCAACAAACTGATGTAGCATTGGAAGCACTCACTCTTCTAAGCCAAGATATTTGGAAGACAGATACATGGCCAACCAATTGAAAGAGATCGATATTTGTACCCATTCCAAAAAGATGTGACCCAACAAAATGTAAAAATCATCTGAAAATATCTTAAAACCACATGCAAGTAAAATGTTTCTAAAAATTACTCAAAATGGCTGCAATAGTACATCTATAGAGAACTGCCAGTGACACAAGCCAGATTAGTACGAGGACACGGAATGAGGGACATCATGGCTGATATCAGATGGATCTTGGCTGAAAGCAGAGAATGACAGAAAGATGTTTACCTGTGCTTTCTTGATTACGCAAAGGCTTTCGATTGAGAAACTTGGACAAAATTGCAGAGAATGAGTATTCTGGAACACTTAATTGTGCTCATGAGGAATTTGTACATAGACCAAGAGGAAGCTGTTTGGACATAAAATGGAACACTGAATGGTTTAAAATTATGAAAGGTATGTGCCAGAGCTGTCTATTTCATCATAATTGTTAAATCTGTATACTGAGCAAATAATCGGAGAAGCTAGATTACATGAAGAAAAATGTGTCATCAACAAACTGCGATATGCAGATTATACAACCTTGTTTGCTGAAATCGAAGAGGACTTAAAATATTTACTGATGAAGATCAAAGACCACAGCCTTTGGTATTGGTTGCACCTGTATGTAAAGAAAACAACAATCTTCGCCACTGGACCAATAAATAACATCAAGATAAATGGAGAATAATAGAATGAAGTTCTTAAAGACGTCATTTTGCTTGGAAATATCATCAACACTCATGGAAGCAGCAGTCAAGAAATCAAAGGACATATATTGTGTTAGACAAATCTGCTGCTCAAAACCTATTTAAACTGTTGAAGAGCAAAGATGTCACTTTGAGGACTAATGTGCACCTGACCCAAGCCATGGTATTTTCAATAACCTCACGTGCATTTGAAAGTTGGAGAATGAACAAAGAAGACTGTAGAAAAACTGATGCATTTGAGTTAGAGTGTTGAAAAAGAGTATTAAAAGTACCATGACTGCCAAAAAACAAACAATTTTGTATTTGAAGAAGTATAGCCAGAATGTTCCTTATAAGCCTGAATGGCCAGACTTTTGTCTCTCAAATTTGGACATATTAAGAGGAGGGAGCAATGCCTAGAGAAGGACATCATGCTTGGTAAAATGGAGGGTCAGTGAAAAAGAAGAAGTCACCCAACGAGATGGATTGGCACAGCAGCAGCAGCAATGGACTCAAGCATATAAACGTTTGTGAGGTTGGTATAGGACCAGGCAGGGTTTTGTTCTGTCGTGTATAAGGTTGGTTTGAGTGAGTACTGAGTAGATGGCACATTAGAGCCTTGGATTGGTCTATGAAGAGGGAGGCACATAAGCTTATAACAGCTAAGCAAGAGGGCATGGATTGAAAAGGCCCTGAACAATACAAGATAGTCCACAAGGGACTCTGGGAAATAAACAGAGCACTAACACAGTGACCCAGGCAAGAAAAAAAATAACACATCAAACACCTAATTCCATGGTAAAGTCAATTAGAATTCATTAACTAGTACAAAACCAGTCCTTGAGCCATAACAGAAGGGGTCTTGTAAGATTATTTTACCATTAACACTGCTGTCAAACTACAAGGTATAAACTATGGGTGTGTATTTCCCAGTTTAAGTTGGCTTTCCCTGACTCTTAGTCCTTTCTGTCCACTGTAAACCTGAAAATCAAGCTAGCCAGGAAAAGAAGTCTATGACATTATGAGATGGAAAACTTCCTGTCAAGCACACAAATTAGGGACCAAAGAGATTTTCCTTCCTCACTTTTATATTTGTCATCCTCTGTGTTCTTTTTTCCCCTTTCTCCCTTGTTTTTCTCCTATCTGAAAGGGAAATTTTATTTTTTTCACTATATTTTCTTACTTTCCCCTAATACATTTTCCCCTCTCCTTCGCCTGGGAAAATAACTTTAATTCACATCTCCCAAGTCATAGCTAAGAACTTTAATTCACATCCCCCAGGTTGTAGCTAAGAACAGCACTTAGCAACAACAAGCCATAGCTAAAGTTAGTAACCTTATCAACTGCTGAATTTGTCATTATATTTATGATACCTGAAACTGATTGGCCCTTCCCATAACTAATTTTCTAACTTAGAAAATACTGAAGAATTTACTACTAAGGTAATAACAACCCAAGGAAAGTCTTTAGACTCCTTGGTCAGAGTTGTTCTAGACAACAGGATATCCTTTGACCATCTTCTTGCTGAACTGGGAGGAGTGGCTGTACCATGTGTTATACTTAACACTTCTGGAGAGGTTGAAATCCAACTGCATAAACTGATACAGCAAACCACTTGACTTAAAGAAGTAAAATCAATTTGTGATCTAGTCCATTTCAGTTGGTTTGGGTCATGGGGACCTTTATTCCAAAGTGCACTCCAGACCATGGTATTTTTCATGCAGTTATAATTATAGTCTCCTTGGTGTACTATGTTCTCTCTAAATCTTAGATGTGTGTTCACAGCCACTAATGATCCATCTAAGGCTGGAAAAAAACAAAAGAAACATGAAATAAACTGCAAGGATAACAACGCAAATCACATCAGAGAAGCAATACAGTGACTTACAGTGGCCCTCCTAAATTTTGATCACATCTCTTGAGTACTTGAGAATATGACCCAAAAAAAAAAGGAGAAAATGATAATATAAATAATTAATCCAAGATGGAGTCACTCAAACTGGGCCCGTGTCAAGAAGCCAGCTGAAACCAAATAAAGGCTCTCTGGTTCCTGTTTGTCAGGACCCCACCCATTTCCTGTTCATCAGTACCTCAAATTTCCTGTTTTTAACAAAAGCAGTTAGATCATTACAGAAGTTGTTTAAATCCAAGAGGATCAATCCTCAGCTGTCATCCAAGTAGCTAGAGTTCCCTATATGCTTATTTCTATGAAACCTGTACCCTTTTGTTTCCTTGAAGCTATAGTTTGACCCTCAGGCTTAATGCTTTACAAATCATGAACATCTAAATTATGTAAATGAACTATGTTAAATATTTCCTTTCAGCATAATGGAAGTTGCTATTTATCCATGACATTTTCTCTTTTTACTTTCTTCTCTCTTTCTCTTAGGTTTATTGTTTTTAATAAAGAGAAAAAGTTCAATGTCTTTACAATATATTCTCAAGAAACTTAAGGCATGGTTAGCTTTATGGGTCACAATGACTAAGCGTTGTTGTTATTTTGTGACATGGAGTTGGTTCCAACTCATAGCAACCCTGTACAGGGTTTCCGAGGCAGCTCAGAAAGCTTCATCTTTCTCCCGCGAAACAGCTGGTAGTTTCAAACTGCTGACCATGAGATTAGCAGCCTGATTCGTAAGCACTACACTACCAGAGCTCCTCTGCTATTGTTGTTGCTGTTCTTGTTAGGTGCCATTGAGTTGGTACCAACCTTATGCACAGCAGAACGAAACACTGCCCGATCCTGGGCCAACTTCACTATTGTTGCCACGCTTGAGTCCATCGATGCTGCCACTTAGCCAATCCACCAAGTTGGGGGTCTTCCTCTTTTTCTCTTACCCTCCACCTTACCAAACATGATATCCTTCTCCAGTGACTGCTCCCTCCTAACTACATATCTGAAGTATGAGAGGCACAGTTTGGCCATCTTGGCCTCCAAGGAGCACTCTGGCTGCACTTCTTCCAAAACGGATCTATTGGTTCTTTTGGCAGCCCATGGCACTTTCAATA
>NW_006408588.1:9611576-9614006 GCF_000296735.1 Chrysochloris asiatica | reverse complement strand
CATACAGGTTGAATAAGTATGGTGAAAGAATACAGCCTTGTCACACACCTTTTCAAATTTTAAACCATTCAGTGTTCCCATGTTCTGTTTGGACAACTACCTGTTGGTCCAGGTACAGATTCCTCATGAGCACAATTAAGTGTTCCAGAATACTCATACTTCACAATGTTGTCCACAGCTTGTCATGATCCACAATCGAAAGCCTTTGTGTAGTCAATAAAGCACAGGTAAACATCTTTCTCTGCTTTCAGCCAAGATCCATCCATCGGACATCAGCAATGATATCCCTTGTTCCACATCTTCTTCTGAATCAGACTTGAACCTCTGGAAGTTCTCTATGTTTGCAGCCATTTCTGTATTACCTTTAGTAAAACTTTACTCACATGGGATATCAAAGAGATTGTCTGATGATTTTCACATTCCATTGGGTCACCTCTCTTTGGAATGGGTACAAATATGGGTCTCTTCCAATCAGTCGGCCAGATAGTTGTCTTCCAAATTTCTTGCAGAGATGAGTGAGTGCCTCCTGTGCCGCCTCACTTTTTTGAAAGATTTCAATTTTGATTCCATCAATTCCTGGTGCCTTGTTCTTTGTCAATTCCTTCAATGCACCTTGGACTTTCTCCTTCAATATCATTGATTCTTGAAATGGTAGAACATTAACCATTTCTTTTTGGTACAGTGACTCTTGTGTATTCCTTCCATGTTCTCTTGATGCTTCCTGCATCATTCAATAATTTGTCCAGAGAATCAACCACATACTAATCTAGATGGTGCTATAAAGATATTTTGTTGATGTGGCTATGATCTACAATCAGTTTTCTTTAAACAAGGAAGACTACCTTAGTAATGTGGGTGAACCTCTTTCAAACAGTTGAAAGACCTTAGGAGCAAAACTGAGGTTTCTCTGAAGAAATTATGCCTAATAATGTAGCAAATGTTCCTGCCTAAGAATTTTTTGCATGCCATTCTGCCCTGCAGATTTCATACTTGCCTGTCCCCACAATTGTGTAAGCCAGTTCCTTCAAATGTATAAGTATTTATATCTATAAATATTATATATTAGCATGATATATACGATATTATGAGATAATGTACTAGACTACAAGGTTACTTTGAACTGCAAGGTCAGTGGCACAAATTCACCAGCTGCTGACTGGAAACCTATATGGAGTTGCTCTGAGTCAGAACTGACTCCATGGCACTTAACAATAACTACATTATACATAAATATGTTAGTATATATTACTATATGTTTATATCATTCTGGAAAACCCAAGCTGACACATATGGCCTCCTAAAAGGGATTACTCTTTCATTGAGATAATCCTTTGTAGATTTTTTTTTTTTTTTACCAAAAAGGAATTTTAAGAAAATAGTCTAATTTCCACAAGCATTGTGAGTCAAAGTTTCACTCCATTCACCTGGTCTGAGAGTTGGATTTCAGTTGAATTCTTAGTGTGGAGAAATGGCCAACAAGAATTTTGAAGTGGAAAGGGAGAGAAAAATGGTGCATTAAATATTTGCAAGTATTTGTTGCCATGTTACCAAAGTACCAACCTACTGAAGGAGGCAGAGACTTCTGGGACCCTTCAGTTTCTGTTTTTAAACTTCTTGTTGTTGTTTTTGCTTTTAACTTTTTATTGTGACTTGATTCTAGATCAACTGAGCAGATCTTCAGCTGTACATTCAACAGCATTTACCTTCATTACAATGACAGCAGTCCCCTACATGTACCAACAGTTAACAGAATTTACCTCTTATTCACTTTAACTCTTGTATCTCTCTGTGTCTCCCACTACCATCGTCTTTCCTGTGTCAAATTCTCTCTTATTGTATATTGCCTGCCCCATCACCGATTTCAACATCAGTCTACCCTCTGTCTGAAAGTTATTGCTCTTCATGATGTCCCACATAACTCTTAGGCTTTCTCATTCTTTTTTTCTGATAATTTTTCTAGCATACTAGTATTGACACCAGGACTCCTGGTGTGGTGCTGTGGGTTAATGCGACAGACTGCAAAGCCATTTGAACTGCAAGTTCGGCAGTTCAAGCTCACCAGCTGCGCCTTGGAAACCCTATACAGGGTCGCTATGGGTCAGAACCAGCTCGAAGGCACTTAACAACAAGTATTGACAGATTTATCTTCAAGCTAACTAATTCGGGCTTCCATTGCTTCAAATCGATTCTTTCATCTTTTCAATGTATTGTCCATTTCTGACACCTTAGTATAATCTTATGGATTTCTAATAGCAGGTTTTGTATTGTTTCAAAACTTGCATTTATTTTTTAATTTTTTTAAATGTTTAAAAAGTTTATTGTAAATGATGACTAGAGAAATAGTCTGAAAAGGGCACCAATGTTTGTGGCTATTGCATTTTTTTTTTTTTTTTTAAAGATGGACAATATTCTGGATCAGTCTAATTTTTA
>NW_006408588.1:9604691-9609652 GCF_000296735.1 Chrysochloris asiatica | reverse complement strand
ATTCTGTGTTGTTGTTGGCGGAGCTCTCTGCTATACGTCCACCCGATCTGCCATCTTGTTTGTTCTCACAAAATTTGCATTTATTTTGTCTATTTGTTCTTGTGGAGGCCTGATGTGGCTCTGTGGGTTAATGCATTGACTGCAAGGTCAGTTTGAATCACAAGGTCAGCAGTTTGAGCTCACCAACTGATCCTCAGAAACCCTATACAGGGTATCAACTCAATGCCACTTAACAACAACAATTTGTTCTTGCAGCATTTTCCTGAATTCTTCTAAAGTTTTTTCTGTGTTTTCTTTGCTTTCTTCAATCTTTCTGCCAATCCTTTGGAGGCACCTAAAAATCATTATTTTGAATTCTTTTTCTGCTATTTCCATTACTTTTACTTGCTGAGAAACATTTTAAAAATGTTTCAAGCTTATTTATGTATCATTTAATCTTGACTAAAATCTTATAAGATGGGTGTCATCCTTTTTTCTCAGATTAGGAAGCTGAAACTTAGAGATAAAAAGATAAATAATGATGAACAATTATATAATATAGATATTAAGAGTACAGTTAGTGCTCGTCCATTGGGTTCAAATATTGACTTTTTAACAACTAACTCTCTATTTCTGTTTCAACATCACTAATAATAATAATTTATTGTTGCTGCTGTTGTTAAGTGCCATAGAGTTGATTCTGACCCATATGACCAAGTATAGGGTTTCCAAGAAGTGACTGGTGAGCTTGAAACACCAGCATTGCAATTCATACAACCTTGCAGTTCAGCATATTAACCCACAGTGCCACACAAGATCTCCTAATAATAACAACTGTATTTAATTCATAAAACTATTATGTTGACTAAGTATCTTAATTGTGTCAGGTGCTCAGAATTATACCTGGCAGGGTCTGACATGGAGTCTTCCTAGCACTAAAGTCTAAGTGTTTATTTCACTATTTCATGCTGCTTATGAACATGCTATTATCAAGAAAGGTGGTGGAATCTAATAATATAAATTTTAGTAGTCTTTTATTATATACTGAGTGTATTCTTTTAGGTTTCCAAATATTTGACGAGTTGTTGTTGTTAGGTGCCATCCAGTCAGTACTGACTCATAGTGACCCTATGTACAACAGAACGAAACACTGCTTGGTCCTGGACCAACCTCACAATTCTTGCTTCATTTGAGCCCATTGATGCTGTTACTGTGCCAATCCATCTTTCTAGGAGTGTTATTCTTATTCTACAACACAACACTTTACCAAACATGATGCCCTTCTCCAATGACTGGTCCCTCCTGACAATATGTCCGAAGTATGAGAGATGAATTCTGGCCATCCTAGCTTCCAAGGAGCATTCTGGCTGTACTTCTTCCAACAGAAGATCTATTTGTTCTTTTGACAATCCATGGTACTTTCAGTATTCTCCTCCAACACCATAACTCAGTTCTTCTATGATCTTCCTTATTCACTATCTAACTTTCCCATACATATGAAGTTATTGAAAATACCATGACTTGGGTAAGGCGCACCTTAGTCCTCAAACTGACATCTTTGCTCTTCAACACTTAAAATAGGTCTTGCACAGCAGATTTGCCCAATGTAATTCAAACAGTAGCACCAGATATTTACAATGTAAAGTCACTCTCCAGTGATACAAATCAATTTAGTAATTTAGGCCTAGGAGAATAAAACTTCATTAAAGTTTAAAAAAGCAAAGATGTCACTTTGATGATTAGTACTCCCTACTCAAACCATGGTATTTTCAATGGTCTTATTTGCATGCAAAAATTGAACAACGAAAGGAAAACCAGAAAAAAAAAAAATGGTTATATTCAAATTTTGGTATTGATGAAGAAGATAGAAATACTGGTAACTGCCAGAAGAGCAAAAAACCAGTCTAGGAGGAAATCCAACCAGAAGTTCTTTAGAAGTGAGGTGAACTTATTTAGACATATGGTCAGCAAAGACTACTTGCTAGAAAAGGACATCATGTTTAGTAAAGAAGAGGGCCAATAAAAAACAAGAAGCCCCTCAATGAAATGGACTGATAACTCAGCTGACTCAAACAAACCAATGATCAGGAAGATGGCACGGGATTGGGCAACTTTTCTTTTTCTTGTACATTAACAGGGAAGCACAGTGACTCAATAGGATAAACATATGACTGTGAACCACAAGTTTGGCAGTTTGAGCTTACCAGCCACTCCATGGGAGAAAGATGAGGTTTTCTGCTCCCACAGAGGTTTATAGTTTCAGAAATTGTATCCAGGGTTTCTGTGAGCAAAAACTGACTCAACAACACTATCGATTCTATAGCAAAAAAACCCCAGGATTTTCTGCAAGATGGCACAGTAGGCAGAGGCACTACAAAGACTCTCTGAAACAAAGAAACAAGAGGCCACAGATGAAAAATCTTGGATCACTGAAATTAGAGGAAATGTTAGAGAAGTAGATTGAGGGTTTACTGGGTGGAGAAGCTAGGCAGGGCTGGTGAGAGAGGGATACTGAATGGTGAATGGCCAGCCAGATACGGCATGACCACCTTGAACTTTTGTAAGCAGCTTTGGCAGCAGAAAGTGGTCTGGAAGAGCAAATTTGCACAGGTGATGGGATAGGTGTGATTCCTTCTTTTTCCTCATGTTCCCTGGTGACCAGAGGTGTGGTCAGCTCCTACCCTTATCCACTTCCAGCACAGACCCTGCTCTCCTGGAGTTCAGCACTATAGAGACAGCGTTTAGAAATATGGGGAGGGTGAATCAGCTAGAATTTGTAGGGCACAGTATAGGAGACAGGTATACTATCAGGTTTGGTGCTGAGGATTGACCCACACATAGTGGGAGGATACTAACCAAGGCTGGGAATAGTAGATTGGGGGAAATTCCTGAAGCTTACACAGGGCTGAAAATAGTTCTGTTTCAACTAGGTTGAATGCAAAGACCTTCTAATACGGGGCATTGAATACCTCTCTCAGTATGGTGTTGATTTACAAGTAGGGATATATTAGTCTTAGA
This sequence comes from Chrysochloris asiatica, assembly GCF_000296735.1. Taxonomy (NCBI): domain Eukaryota; kingdom Metazoa; phylum Chordata; class Mammalia; order Afrosoricida; family Chrysochloridae; genus Chrysochloris; species Chrysochloris asiatica. The sequence continues at coordinate 9,606,655 of NW_006408588.1, read as the reverse complement.
CTAAAGGCTGCTTTTGATCTACCCTAACAAAACTTAAAAGCAAACCTCAAAAGGATCATACTGATTGCCAGCAGCTAACTGCAATGCAGAACAGAGTCAAACACTATTTAAGGATAAAACAAAATTCATCACCAAACAACATAAAATTTACAATATTAGCATCCAATAAAAAATGACCAGGAATGCAAATAACTAGGAAACAATAACCCATTACTAGGAGAAAAATCAATCAATATAAATGTTGTTGTTAAGTGCCCTTGACACTGACAGCAATCCTGTATAGGGTTTCTGAGGAGTGGCTGATGAGCTCGAACCATCAACCTTGCATATCAAACTGACATTGCAGTCCACAGCATTAACCCACAGTGCCACACCATAGACCCCAAAATATAAAGACGATAAAACTAGCAGACGTAATAGTTAAGGCTTTTCATCAACTTGACTGGGCTAGGATTTCCAGTGGTTTGCCAGTTGAGATGTAGTTATTCCCATGGTGAAATTTAATACAGTGTACTTAAGTGTCATGGGCTGCCAAAAGAACCAATAGATCTGTTTTGGAAGAAGTGCAGCCAGAGTGCTCCTTGGAAGCCAAGATGGCCAAACTTTGTCTCGCATATTTCAGACATATTGTCAGGAGGGACAAGTCACTGGAGAATGATATCATGTTTGGTAAGGTGGAGGATGAGAGAAAAACGGAAGACCCCCTACGAGATGGATTGGCCAAGTGGCAGCATCGATTAACACAAGCATGGCAACAGTAGTGAGGTTGGCCCAGGATCGGGCAATGTTTTGTTCTGCTGTGCATAAGGTCGCTATGAGTCGCTACCAACTCCATGGCACTTAACAACAACAATTAACTCTATGATGATCGGCTATGAGCAAGCACGGTTAACTCTATGATGATTGGCAATGAGCAGCCAATCAACTGAAATGATGTTTGCTTGGGATGTGACCTGTTCCAATTTAATGGACACTCAGGCAAAGCTTGCTAGATTTTCTACTGGGTCTGGATCTTGCGTCTGGTTTATCCTCCACTTCTGGTTCTTTGGACTTAAGCTAGTGGCTTGCTCTATCATGTGCCTGTCTGCCTGCCTGCCTGCCTGCCAGACCTGACTTGATTTTGGTTTATTTGTCCCAAATCTGGGATGCTCCCACCTCTACAACTATGAGCCATTTCCTTGATATAAGCTTCTCTTTATGTGTATACATATGTGTTTCACTGGTTTTACTTCTCTAGAGAACCCAACCTAAGGCAACAGATAAGAACTTTAAAACCACTACTATAAATATGCCCCATTTGTTCAAAAAAGAACATAAAAATATCAACATAGTGAGAATAAAAATTATTATTATAAGAAAGATTCAAATCAAACAATATCTGATATGAAAAGATATTAGATAGGAAATGAAAGCAGATTAAACATTGTAGAATTTAAAACTTGATCTGGGGCCTCACACTTAATTGCTACACCATATGACTTTTTACCACTATCTGAGGCAATAAAGACCCAGGAAACCTCAGAAGTCCTGGAATGGTGCTACAGGACCCAGCACTAGAACACAGGATCGTTTGAAATTGCAAAGTCGGCAGTTCAAACTCATCAGCCACTCCTTGGAAACCCTATACAGACAGGGTCACTATAAGTTGAAACTGACTTGATGGCACTCAACAACAACAGCAACAAAGACTAGAGAACTTAAAAATATGGCATCAGAAAATTACCCAAAATAAAATGAATAGAGGAAAAAGACAGGGAAATAGAACTATTTAGACTGTAAACTGTCCTGAATCCCATGATCAGGGACAATGATGCACTAGCTAAGAGAATGGGACTATAAATCTATATTCAGGCTACTTAGATTTAAGGCTTTCGATTGTGTGGATCATGACAAGCTATGGACAACATTGAGAAGTATGAGTATTCCAGAACACTTAATTGTACTTCTAAGAAATCTGTACCTAG
>NW_006408588.1:9590173-9592294 GCF_000296735.1 Chrysochloris asiatica | reverse complement strand
TGTGTGGATCATGACAAGCTATGGACAACATTGAGAAGTATGAGTATTCCAGAACACTTAATTGTACTTCTAAGGAATCTGTACCTGGACCAAGAAGCAGTTGTTCAGATGAATAGATGAGCCTATAAAGTGAACAATAACACCAAGGTGGTACATACTCCTTAGAACAATCTAATATATAAGGTAAAACATCAGCATTTGCCCAGAGATAAAGCTCAGACAGCAGAAAAGAAGGATATATGGAAACATTAAACACAGAGAAGTGGTAAGAATCCTGTTCTTTTGGGGGGATTGAAAACAATTTCATGAAAAAGAATATGTATGGATTGTTGAATGGAAAATCGATTCCACACAAATCACAATAAAAAGTTGTGAAAAACAAAATTCTGCAATTTTCCAGTTTGTGACTTTGGATAAGACACTGAATCTCATTAAGTCTAGCCTATTAAAGTGGGAAGAATAGCTCCTTCCTACAAATATTCTTCAGAATAATAATAAATGAGATATGTTTTCAAGTTTTTTCACAGTTCTTGGCACAGAGTAGGCAGTCACTAAATACTATTTTCACTAGGATGTATTTCAAAAATTATAATGAATGAATTAATAATCCATCAATTAACTAGGAAATAGTAATGGAGCAGCTAAAATAACCTAAGTGGCTATGTGAAGATACTTACAAGGTGGTTAGAGATACCTAAGGAAGCAATTAACTACAATCTTTCTCTGTTTTCAGTTCAATTGCAAATATTCAGGGCATTTGATAGGACATTAGAAGAAAATGAAAATCTGTAGTCAACAGTAATATGCCAGTCATTTGCAATGTGATCTCTACTGTCTTATGATGTCACAGAACTTTCGTTGTGACTGCACCATCATGCACTGGTCACCTGTCAGCATTATGCTGATATTTAAGTAAAATTATGCATGTGCTTTCTGAAATTCATAGAGACCAAAATCATCTTATATTCCAGAAAACAGGTCCTCTTCCTTTGGTGCTGATATGATGTTACTGTAGTTTTCTTTTAAGATTTTTATTGTGGATTGAATAAAAATCTTTTATTTTACAGGGCAGATCATCAGTTTTATATTCAATAAATCATACACCTTGTTTCATTACAATGATTATAATGCCTTCCATGTACCCTCAGTTAACAGTGTTTCTCTCTATTCACTTAAGCTCTTAAAAACAAAAAACAAAAAAACAACACTCAGGCAAATATAATAACTTACACCACCAAAGGACACATTCAGCAAGTCTGCCTCCTGGCAGCCAGCTCTTAGTACCTCTCTTCCCATAAATCTAGAGTCCTCAGCTGCGACCTCTCTCCATGTCCCCATCTCTGCCTCCATCTCTGGTGTCACTACTTCTCTGGATAAGGTCTCCCATTCCATTTGTGTTTTTAATCACTTGATGATCCCAGGGTCCTTTGTTTCTGGACTATAAGATTAACCACTCCCTGGTTTCTGTTACAAAACTTCTACCTTTACAATTTTGACAGTCACAATCAGTCATGATAATAATTACTCACTATTGAATCCTAAGAATCTTATCCCCATCTCTTTTAACCAGACCCTCTAGACAAGATGAAACTATTCAGCAGGGACTCTTTCTTACCCCACACACTATTAAACTAAACTCCCCTTTGAAACCCTATAAGCCCGCCACTTCATGCCTTTATCACCTCTCCTGTGCTTATCTTAAAATTCCACACTAGAACTCTGATGAATTTGGTAGAATTCTTCAAATTCAGTATCACTAGCTTTAGTGGTTGGTGCATAAATTTGAATAATAGTGGTATTAACTGGGGTTCCCTGTAGGCGCATGGATATTATCCTATCACAGACAGCATTATACCTCCTGACTGATCTGGATATGTCTTTTTTGATAATGAATGCAACACCATTCCTCTTCAATTTGTCATTGCCGGCATATGGTTGTCAGATTCAAAATGTCGAATACTAGTCCATTTCAGCTTACTAATGCCTAAGATATCGATGTTTATGCATTCCATTTCATCTTTGACAACTCCCAATTTTCCCAGATTCATACGTCATACAGTCCATGTTCTTATTTTCAATGGATGTTTACAGCAGTTTCTCTTCATTTTGAGTTGTGCCCCA
>NW_006408588.1:9582598-9590073 GCF_000296735.1 Chrysochloris asiatica | reverse complement strand
GGCAACTTAATGTGGTGTCATGATATGTAAATGGGGGTAACTGTGTTATTTGTGAGTTGTAATTGAGTTACTTCATTTAAAGTAATTAACAGTTTGCCTTGTACCACATAACTGCCTTGGATACTGTTGTCCATTAATGTTAACTATTATTACTCATAGTTCTGAAGAAATGGGATTGTGTGGTGCTGTAAGATAAGCACTAGACCACAAGGTCGGTGGTTCAGACTCACCAGCCACTCTTCAGAAACACTATACAGGGCCACTATAAGTCAGAACCAACTTGAGGGCCCTTAACAACAACATGTGGACAGATTAGTATAATACTTAATGTCATGCCAAAACATACTGGAGCTTGAGGCAAAGTTAAAATTTAGTAATAGTGATTTTTGTCTGTATTGAACCTTTTGATATTTTGTTCATCATGGATTTTTTTTTTTAATTAAAAAAATGTTTATCTTGGTCTTTCGATGTCTGAGTTGAGTGCCTCACTCACCACATCCTAGTTCTGGTATAGGCATTACTTACATAATTTTAAAGGCATATTCCTATAATTACACAGCTCAGTAAACAAACATTGGGGAGATATGGGTGTCAGCCCAACCTCATATGAAAAAAATATCCTGAGATTAAGGTTCTTTTTCACTGTTCAATACAATTCCCATACACTTATTAAAATAGTTCTCCTAAAAGCATTTCTAGAAAGAATTTGATTTATTTGTACATTTTATGAAAATATTTCACTAGCCAAATGACTTCAACCAAAACCATAAATTGATAAGTAATTTTCACTTCATATTCAATTTGAGACATGTATTTTTCTCAACACTCCATATATACCAAATGAATAATCTCAACAATTTTGTTAAAAGGACCACTGTAAGTCTATTTCACAGATGAGGAACCTGAGGTCTTTAGAGGCTATATGCCATTCCTAAGATCACACAACTAGAAAATGGCAGAATCAGAGTTTAAAACTTGATCTGTGACCTCACTCCTAATTACTACACCAAATGACTTTTCAACCCCAGCTAAAGAAATGAAGATTCAGGAAACCTCAGGACTTCAAGAGGAAGCAAAGTGGCAAAGTGTCTGCATCCCTTCGTCTTCTTTTTTTTTTTCTTTTTTTTTTAGGCAGAGCTAATTACTGAGTCTATTGACTAGTATCACTGATGGGTAACCACGTCAACAGTTACAGTTAGTTACTTTGACTAAATATTCAAGAATATAAAAGCATACTCTCTGAATTATAGTTAGATTGGCTGTTCATTGGCAGACGAGACATGCAACACACAAACACACACAGCCTTGGAGTGCACATGGGAATTCATTTCATTTGTCAAGAAAATTTTGTATGGAAAATAAGGACCATTTAATCACTTAAGCAGTGGCCCCCTTTTTCACATTATGGTATCTTTTCAGTCACAAAGGCCTCTGACAGCAAATGAATTTGGAAAATGGTATCTCTGTTGAAAGCTTGATGAGTACATCTTATTTTTAATGCTAACTAATTCCTGCTTGCAGATAATCCTCTTCAAGCAATGTTTACATAAGATACAGAGAAATGACATGATAAAAATAGTTACTATGAAATCCTCCACAGGCTCTAAACAGTTTTAACTTTTGGCAAAAGGACTTTATTATTTACATACTCAGACAAATATAGGTCACACTCTGCTCAGATTATTAATGTTCCTCTGCAAATAACTGACATGCAGAGTATGTAAATATGCCAACAGAACCCCTTCCCGTATCTTAATTAAATTCTAGCAATCTTGCTCCATGTCCTGAGTATTTGGTTTATCTCAGGATCATTGTTAATATATGTCAATAATGTCACAGTAAGATATTTTCTTCCCTTGATTTGAAAAAACAGTGCAGTCAGAGTGACATTTTCAATGATAGAGACTGCCTAACTTCACTTTCTGAAAATTCCAAGTCAATTGTCCAAATGTCCATTAATTCTAAATACCAGCAACTCAAATGCCATAACTCTAGTAGAAAGTAAGATAGTAGATTCTGCAACTGAAATACGGAGCATACTACTTTATATTAGCACAATTATTTCTCTGTCAAATCCTCATGCCAAGAACTGAATCTCAGTTCAACTGTTTTGCAGTATCAAGTATACAAATAAAGCTGTCAGCCCTTTTACTTTCTAAACAGTAAATTATATACACCCTCTGGCATTTGCAGTACAAACATTTGTCTGATTCAGTTGTAGGACAAAGGCACTCTGTCATGGAAAAAAGCAGCGTTTCTGTACACACTCACTACCCAACATTCCTTAAATCTGGGTGTACTATGGAATCTTTTATGGACATTGTCATGAACCCACAAATATGCCCCCATCTTTATAATTATAGTTGTTGTTAACTGTCATGTAGTCAGTCCCTGACACACAGAGAGCTCATACACAAAGAAATAAGAGGCTGCCTGGTCCTGGGCCATCTTGATGGTTGGTTGTGGATCAGAACATTGTGATCTATAACATTTTCATGGACTGATTTTCAGAAGCGGATCAGCAGGCCCTTCTTTTTAGCCCACCTCATTCTGGAAGTTTTGCTGAAACCTGCTCTGTATCAGAGAAAACCGTTAAGTCTCCACTGACAGATGGGTGGTAGCTACCCATGAGTTGTACTGGTCAAGAATTGAATGCAAGACTCCCACAAGACAAGAATGCTACCAATGAACCACCGCTGTTGTCCTTTGGCATATTGGGCCTAGTTTTCAACTGTGAAAAAGATCACATCATTATAATAGCTCTTTTCCTATTCTAATGGGTATAATGACACAAATCATAGTGTCATATATCATAACTTCATAATTCTCATAAAACCTCTACTTAAGTCATTAAAATTTTCAGTTTGTTTCTATATCTATCTGTCTTTTATTGATGTTGTTGTCAAGTTGGGTATGACTCATAACAACCCTGTATAGGGTATCCAAGTTGCTGCTGGTGAGTTTGAACCACCACTCTTGCAGTTCAAACTGACCTTGCTGTTCACTGTTTATAATACAGTGCCAGCATCATTTATTCTAATTTCTTTCCTATTTCTTAAAAATTGATTTCTGAATGAAAATATAAAAAGTGACTAGATGCTATCTCTCGCATCCTAAAGCCACATAATCTAAAAAATCATAACTTTTCTTGAGCCCATAAGAGAGCTGATGTCCAAGGCAACCAATGGAACAGAACTCCAAAGAGTGACAAGTCCTGGAAAGAGAGATAGGCCATGTGAGCTGTGTCAACTTTGCAACCACCGCCATAAAATCTTTGAGGGAGAAACCTATAATAATATTAGACAAAGCGTGTTTCATCACAGGGAATATTACCAGACATATAAAGGGGCATTTCATAATGACATTAAGTTCAAAATGGGATTGCATCTAACAGGAGAGCTTAACAAAATAACCGAATTAACTAAAAGAAGAACAAGATAAATCCCCAATTTTAGTTGGCTATTTCCACAATTAGAGAATACATTATTTTCTAATGCATGTGGAACATTCACCAGGATAGACTATACTGTGGGTCATAAAAGAAATGTCAACAAATTTAAAAGAATTAAAATCACACAAATTAAAGTTTCTGACCACAATGGAATTAAACTGTATCAATCAATAATAGAAAAATATTTGAAAAAATTCCAAAATATTTTTTAAATAAAATTGTTTTTTTCAATTTCATTCTTTTTTTGAATCCGTAAATGTATTCTCGAAGTTTTACCTCGGAAGACATCATCATCTTGTGATTGTCTGAAATATTAAACTTTTCTACTTTGTCCTTTTTATATTCTCAGCTCCACCCTCCAAACATCGCCTAATCTACTGACAAATCACGTGCTTCTACTATGAAAAGGTTTTATTCCCCCTGTACAGCTCTAAGTCCAGCCTTTCTTACCTCCCTCTGTGCTAGTGTATCGTTTTCAGATTGGTCTTTCTCCCTCTTTAATTCCTGTACCCTTAGTACTACCATCCTAAAACATCAAATTGATTCCAACTCATGGCAACCCTTAATAAGGACCTTATATAAGGTCACTATGTGTCAGAATCAATTCAATGGCAGTGAGTTTGGGGGTGTTTTTTGTTTTGTTTTGTTTTTCCTTTAATGTTAGGCACTTTAGAAGAGCAGAAAGCCTCAGATTTCTTCCTCAGAGCTGCTGGTGAGTATGCCTTAGATATTAGTAGGCATCTTCTTATTCCTTTAATCATATCTGTTTTCATTTATTCTCCATTCATTCCATGTCGATTTGTTGATTATCTAATTAATAGTAAGTCTTATGCCATGCCACACACACACCTTGTACTTTCCTACTTTTCTGACATTGCTCATTCCCCCCGGTTCACTTATTTAATTCTATCATTCAAACTCCAACTCAAATATAACATCTTCTATGAATAAGAAGGCATTCATCTATTCGGCAAACAGTAATTAAGTGTCTACCATGTACCAAGCACTGGGTTATGTTTGTTGAATAAACATATGAGTTCCTAACAAGTAAGAATTATATAAAGAGAAAACTGGTATGATTAAAAGAAACACATCCCTTAAAGTTAAACTTTTTAAACAAGTCTATATATGTTAATAGCAACACACACATCAAAAACTACACAGATCAATTAATTGGAATCACTTTAGTCACCTCTAAAATACAGTCACTAGTCAGCTTAAGGACGACAAGTCTGGAGCATTTAGTAAAGTAGCACATTCATAGGAAATGAAAAGGTCAAGTAAATGCAGGCAGTGAGAAGTCTACAAGTTCAAATATGAGTACAGCAGGTTAGAGGTAGTAAAACAAGGAAAATGGTCGAGGATTTTCAAAGGAACATCAGGTTCACACCTCATCTATATTTTCATCATTCATCAAAGGTGATTACTCCAGGTTAAGTGTCAGCACTAGCAAGCTAAAAAGCTTTCCGGATGAGGTGAAAAGTAGTCTTCTTGGCTCCTGGCTGGCAATGAAATGAGTTATGAGGATCACAAAGATTGACAGATTGAAAAGGTCACTTGGCCAGTCAGCTTACCACACCTCATCTCTCTGCCATGTCATCATGAACTTCACTTACAGACCCTGTCTGAGCTCACATCTGTATGCCTTCGTTAATCCAGGTGCTGAAAGTTCATTTTGGACCTAAGTGCACCTTGGTCATGTGTGTGGGGTTCCTGTTCTCCCCTCAATTGCACATCTTTGTATTTAATTCTCCATGTAGGTACGTCTCCATCAATTGTTCAGTCTGTCAGTCTGGGTCTAAGCCATAAATTACATTTTTCCATTTTGTAGTCAGAAAAATCTGCTCTTCTTGAATGATAATAAAATCAGTGGACCGAATTCTGCCCTTAGTTACTAATGTACAAATCCTGCTGAAATCAGCAGAACTTAAGGGCATGCAACTTTGGGAAGAATATGTTCCAACTTTTTTTTTCCTTGCTGGATTTTTATTACCTGACATCTTTCTGATTCCTCCAGATTGCACAATAAGGGAAGGGTGGCCCAGTTTGGGTAAAATAAAAAATGACCCAAACCACTGACCTAAATCCTGCCTTTGAAATTTAAAATTACATTTACTAGGAAGGAAAATCGGTTTTTGAGTGTGGGTGGTTTTCTTTTTTCAAAAGCCATTTTCAAATGTTGACCTCCTGAATGTTATCATACCAGTTTGGATTGGAAAACAGAAGGGTAAGTAAACATTTTTTTTTTTTTTTTTTTTTTTAAAGCTTGATGGGGTGTGGGGAGGTTATCCTCTTGGAATTCATTATCTGCATAGAAGAAGGAAATACTAGGAACTTTTTTCCCCCAAAAAAATTATTTCCTGGTTTCATTGTCAGATATAACTCCCAAAGTAAACTGTTCATTTTTGTGAAATGTTGGGGCTTTTTGTCTTCCCTTGCTTCAAAGGTGAACGTAGGCAATAAACAAGCAGAGTAAAACAGTTTTGCTCAGGGGAGTGGGGTAAGGAAGCCCTGGACCACACCCCATGTAGTTTGATTTCGCAACTACTCAAAGACCATCCCACCAAAAACTTCATAGCTCTTCTATTGTCCCTGAAATGCCTATTAAGTTCAATCTTTTCAGAGAAGTTAAAACCTCTAGAATTTGAAATAACTTGGGAGATGATGTTGTATCCATATACTCAAATATATGAATTTTTTATCAATTCCATATCTGAAATTAGAATCCTGATAACATGGAAAACGAAAGAGGCAAATTTTGATAAGAAAGAAGAAAAAAGAGGAAGGAAAGATTTGAGATGAAATTTGAGTCAAATTGAAGTAGTTAGCGCCTATAAGTCAGCTGTACACTTACCAACCTATATGTTACATTAACACTTACCTCACTGTTTCATTTTTTTGTATACATAATTAGTCTTTGATCTAAACTGATCAACTTGAAATTGGCGGTCCTTGCCTCATTTATATTTGTTTTGCCAGTATCTGTACAGAACCTGATATGCACCAGACAGTATCACATAGTGCTTCAAGACAGCCCTGGACTGTCACCCATTTGACTCACACATTTGGCTTAACTTTCAGCCAAGCAATGTCGTCATTGTTAGGTACCATAAAGTCAGTACCAACTCACAGTGACCCAATGCACAACAGAGCAAAACACTGACCGGTCCTGGGCCAACCTCACAATTGTTGCCATGCTTGAGCCCATGGATGCTGCCATTTTGCCAATCCATCTCGCTGGGGGTCTTCCTCTTTTTCCCTGACCCTCCACCTTACCAAACGTGATATCCTTCTCCAGCAACTGGTCCCTCCTGACAATATGTCCAAAGTACGAGAGATGAAGTTTGGCCATCCTGACTTCCAAGGAGCATTCTGGCTGCACTTCTTCCAACACCATCTGTTTGTTCTTTTGGCAGCCCATGGCACTTTCAATATTCTCCTCCTACACTATAACTCAAAAGCATCAATTTTACTACAGTCTTCCTTATTCCCTGTCCAGCTTTCGCATGCATATGAGGTTACTGAAAATACCATGGTTTGGGTCAGGCGCACCTTAGTCCTCAAGTTGACATCTGTGTTCTTCAACACTTTAAAAAGGTCTTGTGCAGCAGATTTGCCTAATGCAATACGTCCTTTGATTTCTTGACTGCTGCTTCCATTAGTGTTGATGGTTGATCCAAGAAAAATGAAGCCCTTGACACCATCAATCCTTCCTCTGTGGATAAGAATGTTGTTTATTGGTTCAGTGGTAAGGATTTTTGTTTTCTTTACATTGAGATGCAATCCATACCAAAGGCTGTGCTCCTTGACCTTTATCAGTAAGTATTTTAAGTCCTCTTCACTTTCAGCAAGCAAGATTGTATCATTTGCATATCACAGCTTATTAATGAGTCTTCCTCCAATCCTGATGCCAGTTTTTCTTCATAGAACTCAGCTTCTCGAATTATTTGCTCAGCATACAGATTGAATAAGTATGGTGAAAAATACTGTCACACACCTTTCTTAATTTAAAACCATTCAGTGT
>NW_006408588.1:9528869-9577555 GCF_000296735.1 Chrysochloris asiatica | reverse complement strand
CATAAGGTTTTCAGTTATGAAATATTCGGAAGTAGTTTGTCACTCCTTCTTCCTTGTCTGTCTACAGTTGGAAGCTCATCTGAAACCTGTCTACCATGGGTGACCCTACTGGTAATACCAGTGGCATAGCTTTCAAATCACAGCAACTCACAAGCCACCACAGTATAACAGACTGACAGATGATTTGGTGTAGGGAAAATGTTCATTGTCTTCTTATGGAAGCAGTCTCCAAAGGGAACATGAACTATCATAATGCCTCAACCCGAAGCTTTGTCTTTTCTGAGATATCATGGATGATGGTGCCTTCAACTTAATTTTCCAAATTTTCTGCCAAAACTGCAGGCCTACATATACCAGCTAGTTGATTGTCAGGTACAGCAAAAATTCCTCATAGCTTCCTCATTGAAGTTCCAAATCTCTGGCAATTCCTCTAGTTCCTCTCTCATAATAATCTTTGGTTAAAAATAAATCTTATTAGAACATTCATTAAAAGAAAGCTAGCAATGTTGAAGATCAGTAAACTACATAGGGACTTTTGAATCTTCCTTTTATGTGTATGTGTGTGTATTTCAGGCCTGTGTACCTACTTATCTGTCTATCTTCTCATTGATGGCATACATCAAGTTATTGCCCTCAGAGATAATGATAATGAAGACAATTTCATTTCTGTATATGAGCCCATTAATATAGCTCTCCAATTTGATTCATTGTCCTTAGATTATTTATTTTTACATGCTAAGATTCAGCAGCACTACCCACTACCCATTTTCTGGCCCTGTACAATAGAAGGATTCAGTAGCTCTTGTTACTGTACTGAGGTTTTAAAAACAGTTGCATTTGTACACTGTAATGCATCCAAATAAAATGTTAGTTCTGTCCTAGAATAGGTGGATTAAATTACATATTTATTGAAATGTGAAAAACAAGCCAAGGACTTTGAAGAACTCAACTCTGTTAGCCGCAGAATCTTTACTGGTGCAAGCTACTTCTTTCTTCAGCTGGCACTGTCATAATCAGTAATAGAGAACTTGCAAACTCCTTTGAGATCCTCATTTGAAAAGAGCTTAAATAGTTCTTAGAATACTTTTAATTTTTCATAGCCTTTTCATCAGTGCTATCCCTGCTGACTCATTCATCCTCTTCTCTGTCTCTCACACAGAAGAGAAGATGGCCATTGAAAGTGATGCACATCCCCACTTAACAAAAGGGAAAATGGGCATCAGATGAGTTCTTCTCTAGTCACATTATCACCATTTCAGAAAAATACCTCCAGCATAGAGAGAATTCAAGTAAAGGTCAGGATAGAAGAACATCCATGCAAAAAGTCTTCAGATTCCATTGTTGTTCCTGTCATTTAGCACTGTGGAGTCAGTTCTGACTCGCAGCAACTCTGGATAGGGTTTCTGCAGAGTGGCTGATGTGTTTGAACTGTCAACATTATGATTAGCAATCCAGTGCTTATCCTACAGTTGCATACCAGAAGATTCCCCACCCTACTAGATTACACTTCTTCTAACTGTTCCTAGGAATAGTACCTTATTTTCCAGGTTTCAAATTTATTTTCCCTGACAAGACAAAAGGCCTCCCTTTATTAACCTAGGCAGATCTAAGCCACCATACTCTATCATAACACCTTATTCAAGCTAATTATTTATTCATTTAACACATTTATTTTATGCAGTTAGTATGTGACAAGAACTGTTTTAAGCACTAATAATACAAAATGAAGAAGAGCAACAACAGTGGCCTACATGAAGTTACCATTTTATTCAGAGAATCAGAAAAATAAGCCAAAAAAAAAAAAAATGAGTAAGTAAGTAAACATTTATATGCTTAATTTTAATTACATTACAGTAGTTAGAGAAAGCCTCCCTATGAAGATGGCATAAAAGAATATAGGTCGTGGAGATAAGAGACAAGCCTGGTGATCATCCAGACAGAGGAAGCATTAAGTACAAAAACCTTGGGCAGAAGAATATTTAAGGATGTCAAGGAGATAGAGTGGCTGAAGTGGGTTGAGTCTGGGGCTGTATTAGCAGATAAGACTGAAAAAGTAAGGGTAGAAGCACACTGGGTAGAGCCTTGGACATCAGAGTAGATTCTTGGTTTTTATTCTGAATGAAACAGGAAGTCATTGGAAGCTTCTGTGTGGAAGTTGATATGTTCTGCCTTGCATTTTCAAAGGATTGTACCATTGATTTATTTGTGAAATAATTTATATAATGTTGTGCTAATCCTACAGTACAACACCAGGACTCCAAAATAGTACTCTGATTAATTACCTCAAAAGATATCTAGGCCCTAATCCACAGAAACTGCATGTTCCATTATATCACAGAGTTTTCCAGATGTGATTAAATTAAGGAGCTCAAAATGTGGAGATTATGCTGAATTATCTATGTGGGCCCTAAATGCAATCATAAGTGTCCTTATAAGACAGAAGCAGAAGTATCTTTGCCTGAAGAAGGGGACAAGATGGTATGATGATGTAAACAGAGCCTAGAGTGAAGCACTTTGAAAATGGACGAAGGCCCCATATGTGAAGGAATACAGTTAACTACTAAAGGTGGAAAGAAAAAAAAAAAAAGAAGAAGAAGAAAATGTAAGTTTCTCTGCCATGTCCAAAAGGAACCAGCCTACCAAACACATTGACTTTAACCCTGTGTTTTAGTAATCCAGTTTAACAGTAACAGAAATACCACAAGTGGATGGCTTTACACACAGTAATTTATTCCCTCATTACCCAGGAGGCGAGAAGTTTGAGTTAAGGATGCTAGTTTTAGTTGAAGGCTTTCTCTCTCTCTGTTGCTTCACAGTTTAGGAGAAAGGTCCTTGTGTTTTTCCATCACCTGTGGACTTGGTATTCCCTGTATATCTCCATGTGACTTGGCACCAATCTTCCCCTAGATCAAGGAAGTTCCCAGCACAGGAACCCTGGGTCTAAAGGATGTACTCTGCTCCTAGTTCTTCTTTCTTGCTGGTGGTAGGACCCACTGACATCTGCTCACTTCTCTCTCCTTTTATTTCTTGTGTGATAAAGCATCATGCAGGCCACACCCCAGGAAATCCCCCATTACATAGGATCAAGGCGTTTCATCCCACAGTCACCCCCTTACACTTCAAATCACATCATAGGGGAGGATTACATCATTACATAATTGCCAAATCATTTAGCATCACGACCCAGCCAATATTTGTTGGGGGATGCAATTCGATCTATGATACCCAGTAAAACTGATTTTGTACTTCTGACCTCCAGAACTGGAAGAGAGCAAATCTGTGTTGTTTTAATTTACTACATTTGTGGCTATCTGTTACAGCTATATCAGAAAATATAAGGAACAAAAATGAAAAACCTTGTTTACTTTAAAATATTTCAGAGAATTTGTAATGATATCTGTCAGTGCTTATTTGTTTCAGTTGTTCTCTACATTCAACTATAATCTCCTTGAGGGTAGACTCTGGGTCTCTCTTATTCACCATGCTACTACTGCCAGTTCTTGGCAGTGTCTGGCAATTCTCAAATATAAAAAGAGCATTCATTGACTGACTAAGTGGGTGAACTTAAAATTTTCCAGAAAAAGGCCCATAAACAAAGGGGCCTATCTACTTAAAAGATAATATACTTTTTCCCTGAACATTTGGAAACCCCCTTGTATTAAGACACTAGCGTTTGAATTAAAACCATTTTGGTTTTATTTAGTTTGTTCATTTGTTTCTTTAAAGTCTTCTGTGCTCTGTTGTTGTTCTATGGTTGTTGTTAAGTGTTGAGTTGGCGCTGACTCATTAATAAACTTTACTTTTTTTCCATTCTTTTATCAGAAGACAATTTATTGAGTACCTGCTATAAACTAGATATTATTATAAGGCTTAGACACAAGGATGAATCTCAGCTGCCTACTTCAAATTGTTCACAGATTTTTGCCTTTGAATTATTTTAAATCCTACTACTTAATGAGAGTTCAATTTGCAAAGAATAGGATATATTCTCAACAAAGTCAAACATCTCCAACTTCTGGAACCATTTTATTGGGACATTTAACAATCATCTCTTAGATCTCAGTTTGGTATCAATTCAAAATGTAACTTGTATATACAGTTTAAAAATTTAGCTCTATTTGAGAAACTCTCAAAAAAGGAACAAATAAAAAGCTCTTCTATACCCTTCCTTTCAGTTCTTAATTACTGCTTGTCTTGGTAAGTGCTGAGTTTGTATGTTGCAAAATAAGTGGATCTTGGCACTGTACAACTTACATAAGAAAATCACCATGATGTAGCCAAGAAAGCACTTTATTGGGATCAAAAAACCTATTCTAGTACCATCTCTGTGATATTATCTGATTCAAGTAATGTCTTATTGAGGATGTCACTGAGTTTTACTTACATACAAAAATCAAGGATCAAATCATAATTTATGACTAAATTGTGAGTAATTGTTAGCAGGATTAATTGTGATTGTCATAACTATAATTGTAGAAGATATGGAACTAAAGGGGGAGTAGTTAATCTTTCATGTCAGGAACAGATGACCCCAGGACCAACAGGAAGGAAGAGCATGAATGGAGCAAGAGATTCTACCTAGAAAACCAGAGACTGTAGCAGAGGTGACAATGTGGAGAGATAGAGCAGCTGCGGGCTCTAGGCCTGTGAATTGAGAAAGGCTGTGTGCCTGTTGGCAGAAGGCTGGCTTATAGCATATACCCTCAGTACATTTAAATGAATATGTATGTTTTGTGTTTTATGGGTACATCAAATATTTTTGCCTTGTTCATTTGTGAAATACAAAATATGAAAGGGAAGAAGTAGGATAACTGTTGTTTCTGGGACAGGACTGTAATCATTAAGATGAAAAAAAGTGTTGTTTCATATGAAAAGCTGATGATCTTATCTGTTAACCTTCACTCAATTCATAATAATTTTTTTTTTTTTTAAGTCAAGGTTACTTTTCATGATTACTAATATTTTATTCTGTCCAGGAAGGAAGGAAAAGAATACTATTATTGTGGTACGTAGAATTGGAAGATGGCCTTGTGACTTCAGCTCCCTAGTTTTACTCCAGAGATTATAATACATTTCATGACAAAGGGATTTTTCAACTGTAATGAAAGTTATCACTCAGCTGACTTTTTCATAGATAATCCAGAGTGGCCTATTCAAATCACAGGAGCCCTTTAAACAGAGGGAATTTTCTTCCACTGTGACAAAAGAGGAATTCAAAGTGTGATTCAAAGATTCAAAATGTGAAAGAGATTCAACATAAAGGTGGTTTCTCCATTGCTATAATTATGGAAACCATGAAGACAAGGTTATCAGAACAATCTTTAGAGTTAAGAATTGCTCCTAACAAACAGTCAGTAAGAAAACAGGGCCCACAGTTCAACAACCACAAAGCACTAAGTTCTGCAAAAGCCTGAGTGAGCATAGAAATAGATTCTTCTCCATTGCTTCCAAGTAAACTCTCAAGGTTTTGAGACATTAACCAGAGATTCCAAACAATCCAACCTAGATTTTACTGTCTCAGAACTTCAAGATATTAAATGTTGTTTTAAGCTGCTAATGTCACAGTTGGACAACGAATAAGGAAGACCATCAAATAATGGATGAAAATACATTATGGTGTTGGGAAAGAATATTGGAAATACCATGGATTGCCAGAAGAGCAAACAAATGAATATGTGTTGGAAGAAGTACAGCTAAAACGTACCTTAGAAGCCAGGATGGCAAGACTTCATTTCATACTTTGGACATGTTAGGAGGGACCTACTCCTAGAGAAGGATATCATGCTTGGTAAGACACAGGGTAAGCAAAAAAAGAGAAAGACCCCAATGAGATGGATTGGCACAGTGACAGAAGCACTGGGCTCAAGAATAACAACAATTGTGAGGATGGCACAGGACTGGGCAGTGTTTCGTTCTGCTGTGCATGGGGTTGATATGAGTTTGAACCTAATTACAACAACAACAAGGTTGTGGTATGACTGTATGCAACAGTACACACCATGTATATTATTACACTATGTTAAGAAAAGGAATAAATCAGGAAGAAAGAGAAAAGTGAATAGAGTGAAGGAAGAGACCTAATAAAGATTAAATTGAACAGAGAAAAATCAAATGAGAAATGAGAGGAAACGTATAAAGCTAGGAAAAGATAAATATTAAAATGTCCTGAAGTATTTTGACTTTGTTGTTGTTGTGAAGTGCCATCGAGTTGATTCTGACCCATAGCGACCCTGTGTAGGGTTTCCAAGGATCACATGGTGAGCTTTAACCACCATCCTTGCAGTTCAAATGACTTTGCAGTCTGATGCATTAGCCCACAGCGCCACACCAGGACTCCATTTTGACTTACTTAGAGCTAAAAAATACATGTATTTGTTTATCTAACTATCCTATTTGCATGGAGTTTGTTGTGGGTTGAACTGCAACTCCTAAAAATATGTCAACTTGTCTAGGACACTGTTCTCATTATAAGTAATTATTCTCCATTTTGTTATCTGATGTAATTATTCTCCACTGGGTGATCCGATACAATTATCCTATGCATTATAAATCCTAACCTTTATGATGTTGATAATTCAAGGCAATTATGTTAAAGAGGCAGCATACAATCTATGGGATTAGGTCAGTCTCTTTTAGATATAAAAGATTGAGTCTTGAGTCAGTCTTTTTTAGATATAAAAGATTCAACAAGTGAACAGAGATAGAGGAACCTGACTGCAACCAGGAAAGAAAAGCTGGGAGTGGAGCATGTCCTTTGGTCCCAGGGTCCTTGAATTGAGAACCTTGTACACCAAAGGTAAGACTAATGGTCAAAACATATGTCGATCTCCAAGGAATGCCAGGCCCACACATGTTGACAGGAGACAGGAACCTTTTCTCAAAGCCAACAGAGAAAGAGAACCTTCCCCTGGAGTTGGTGCTCTGAATCTGGACTTCCAGCATCCTACACTGTTAGAGAGTCGATTTCTGTTTGTAAAAGCCATCCACTTGTGATGTTTCTATTCTAGCAGCAATAAAGAATTAAGACAGAGGTGATAAGAAATTTGATTATTAAACATGTCATTGATTTTTATTAAATTTAATTCCTAAGCACAGAATTATTTTATTATTATTAAGCACACAAATTTTATTATTATATACAATTCAACTAAAATCACTATGCTACATAGAAAATGAAATAAAAGAGACAAAAGGGTGATTTAAACACTTAAGGAAAAAAAGAAAGAAAACAGGAAGAATAGATCAGGAGGAAAATGAAAGTGGGGATATAATAAGGAAATTAAGGGAAATTCTGTTGAACATTAGACTGGTATCAAATTTCTCTTGAAGTTCTCTAGAAACGACAAAAACATGCCATTTCTGTTCTGCTTTTCAGTCTTTTTTTTGAGCCTGACAAATTCTCTGACTTCTTAAACTGCCTTTAGTGCATTCCAAGGAAGCAAAAGCTCCATAGCTGTGACATTTAAAAAAAAAGTCTTTAACTCATGTAGGTATTTCTGAATCCAAAAATCATGAAAACACAAAATCACATCTGTTTGAAAGAGATGGGTAGGCCAATAGCAATGTTAGACATTTCCAATAAAATTCAGTAATTGAAACTAAGTTTTATTAGAAAAACATCATTTCTGGACTTTCACTCAGCAAAGCAGAGAAATTATTCTAAGATGGTCAAATCCCAAGGAAATTTTTTTCTTCTTCCTTATGTCCTTAATGACTCTGCGGCTTCTTTATAGTATGTGGCAACATTTCATTCCATGTTCAATGACTGGGAGCACAGACCAACATCAGTGCATTGAAACAAAAACACAAAGACCAATTTGGTGTGGCATTTACAGTAACAAGCATTAGTGAGACAGCCAAAGTGGCTACTCAATTAAACAACAAGCGCATACACAAAAATAATGAACAACCTCTGAACACAGACATCTATGGTTACTTTCATGTAAGATTTTATATAATTGAATTATTAAACAATAAAAAATAAGAGTTTAATAACCAGAACAAAATTCATCTATAAAAACTGGCATCCAAATAATAAAAAAGAAGCATATATTAATTTAGTAACTTCAACTCTGAGTTTAAGAAGTACCAACTCTGTTTCCTTTCTTTATGACTGGCGATACTATTTGTAAAGCATTCCCAACAAGTTAGTTAAATAGACTCTTTACTCCAGCAGGAACCAAATGGTCTGGCATCTAAGTATACTTACAGAATCTCTTCTTGCTGCCTTAGAATTTCTATAAGATTATTGCTATCATTCCCTACATAAATGACTACTGTGATAGTGTCTAGTCTCTGTTTTGTGGCATTGGTTGTTGTTGTTGTTATGTGCCGTGGAGTCGGTTCCGACTCATAGCGCCCCTGTACAGGGTTTCTGAGGCTGTCAATCTTTACGGGAGCAGAAAGCCTCATCTTTCTCCCGCGGAACAGCTGGTAGTTTCGAACTGCTGACCTTGCGGTTCGCAGCCCGATTCGTAACCACTACGCTACCAGAGCTCCTTTGTGGCATTGGTAGGACTATTGATATGTTTGATGGCTAGCCAAATCCAAAAGCTGTGAAGCTACCAAAAGAGGTATTTGTGCCAATCTCGGAGGGGGGGGGTGAAGAGGAAATACCACATTATTATAAAATCACATGTTTAGATTACAGATCAGAATTTTTTTTTTTTTCCAATAAAGGGCCATATAGTAAGTATTTTGGACTTTGTTGCAACTACACAACTCTATGCTTGCAGTAAGAAATCAGTCACGTTGTTGGAACCTACTTGAAAACGTCTAACAAACAATCTAATTCATAGCAATTCTATATACAAGAAAACAAAACACTGCCTGGTCCTGGACCATCCTCACAATTGTTGCTATGCTTCAGCCCACTGCTGTTGCCACAGTGTCAACCCATTTCATTTGGGGTCTTCCTGCCTTTTGGTAACCCTCCACTCTACCAAGCATTATGTCCTTCTCCAGGGACTTGTTCCTCCTTGAAATATGCCCAAAAATATGAGAGATGAAGTCCCACCATCCTTCTAAGGATAATGTGGTTGTACTTCTTCCAATATAGATGTGTTTGTTCTTCTGGCGGTCCATGATACTTTTAATATTATTCTTCAAAACAGTAACTTCAATGTATCAAAGCGGCCATTGTTGTTATGGACACACCCAAAAAAACTTGAACGTCTCATATTTTCTTGCGTTACAAAAATAGTATTCTTATGCACTTTTTCAAACATTTAAAATTGTAAAAACCATTTTAACCTCAAAAGCCATACAGGAACAAGTGGCAGATGGAATTCCCCTCGGTGCCATATTTGCTTTCCCTCCATTTAGGTTCTTTTACGTGCATTTTCTGACTATATCACATGATTAGATTTGCTACCTGGCAGTCCTGGTGTGGTACCGGGATTAATGCACTGACTGAAAAGTCAGTTTGGACTGCAAAGTCAGTGGTTCAAGTTTACCAGCTGCTCTTCAGACACCCCATATAGGGTCACTATGGGGCAGAACTGACTCAACTGTACTTAACAATAACAACAAAGTTGTTCAAGGAATATGACCACATATTCTTCATGTTAACACATATTAAGGCAATTACCATGATTTGTCTAACTCACTTTAACCCTATAAACTAACCAACATGTACAGGTAACTATGTGATTTACCCAAAGCGTCATAAAATTTTCTTTATGTCTGCTTTCCTTTATTACTTAATTGTCAATTTACCCTTATAGGATCTAATTAGACTTTAGGGGTCATGGTGTGGCATTATGATAAGCATTGAACTGGTAACCACAAGACTGGTGGCTCAAATCCACTCTTTGGAAACCCTATACAGGGTCTCTATGGGCCAGCACTGACCTGACCATATTTAACAACAAAAACAACACATCTGAACCATGAGACAAAATGTTGCCACTTCAAACCCAAAAGCCACTCCTTGGAAACTCTATACAGGGTTAGCTATGAGTCAGAACAGACACGATGGCACTTAACAACAACAATAAAATCATGAAAAACCAAACCAAACCCACTGTCGTTGAGACGATTCCAACTCATAGCAACACTGTATGGGGTTTCAGAGGCTGTAAATCTTTACGGGAACACAAAGCCTCATCTTACTCCCACAGACTAGCTGCTGGGTTTGAACTGCTGATCTTGTGGTTATCAGTCCAGGGCAAAAGGACATAACTTTCTCAGTAGGCTAATGCACATTGGCAAAAGACAGCAGATGCATCACCTTTTATCTTTCCTTGAATTTTTATTTTTGCTTTACTCTTAATTCTTGTTCACTGTCATTTACTGCCTCTCTTTCCTGCCCTCCTTTTACATTGTTCAATCATGCACATCCAGTTTCTCATCTTCCTAATTTTTCCTACAAATACTGATTGACTACCAGATCCATGCTTGGCACCAGAGATATAAATGTCAATATGACATTATTATTAGAGGAAATAGATGGTGGCATAGATGTGTGCAAAAAGATTAAGGTGAGACATTAAGCTCAAAACCTACTTCTCTCCACCTGTACTTTCGATCCTATGATACCTCATATTCAGCCTCTCAAGAGTCTTAAAATAATCCGTCTTTCTTAACATCTCACCTTTTAATGTCACATATAAATAAATCTCCCAAATTTGAAAAAAGTCTAAAATATAGAGTAAAATCATCACTTACATATCACTCAAATTAAATTTTAATATTTTACTTTATTCAAAATAGTTTCATGTAGCTCTCTTCAATCCCAGTCCTATCTAATATCTCTACGAACAATTCTTCTCACCAAAACCCACTAACCTGAGTCTTTCCCATTCAGTATTTTATACCTTTACTACATATGTATTTGGACTCCTGGTATGATGCTGTAGGACCAGCACTAGACTGCTAACAACAAGATTGGTGGTTCAAACCCACCAGCTGTTCCTTTGAAACCCTATACAGGGTTACTGTGAGACAGAACTGATTCAATGGCACTTAATTATGCATAGATATGTATACCTTTACTACATGGAATCTATGTGATCTTATTCTATGTATGTTGTTGTTGTTGTTGTTATGTGCCGTGGAGTCGGAACCGACTCATAGCGACCCTGTACAGGGTTTCCGAGGGTGTAAATCTTTATGGGAGTAGAAAGCCTCATCTTTCTCCCGCGGAGCAGCTGGTAGTTTCGAACTGCTGACCTTGCGGTTCACAGCCCGAGTCGTAACCACTACGCTACCAGAGCTCCATTCTATGTATATGTATCTTTAAAATATAGTGTAATAGGTTGATATTTAAAGCACATAATATCATACTCAACTTTCATTCTGAAGCTTGCTTTATAAACATACCTTACATATTACTGATATATTTCAGATTTGCCCAAGTTGAGGTACATAATTTCAATTCATTCATTTTACCTGCTGAGCATTACTCACATGAGCAGAACACAATTATTTATCATTGCCATTACAGTCGAAATTGCTCTCAACTTTTCACTAACAAAAATAGTTGAATATTTTTATTAAAATAAATGTTCATGTGCATGAGTAAAAGTTTCTCTAAGATACTTAATGAGAAGAAGAATTGTGAGGCCATCGGCCATGTGTATTTTCTATTTGTGTATATATTACAGAGATTCCAGGTGTTCTCCAAAGTTGTTCCACAGTGCTCTCCTGAGTGTATAAGGCTTGCCCTCAGTCTTAAAGTCTTGGTGTTGTCAGACTTTTAGGTGTTTGCCCATCTGATGGGTTTTAAATAGATCTTATCACTGCTTTCCAGTCTGGTTTCCAACCCCATTTAGCTATTAAAATGGTCTTTTATATGTTCATGCAATAATCACCTTCTTTTTATATCCCAAATAATTAGCTTATACTAATCATTTGACTTGACCTCAATTGCATTCCTCATACTGGTAACCGCTGAGTACAAACTCTCTTTGCTCTGTGTTTACATTTAACAAAACTCTAGGATACAGGAAAAAGACAGCAAGATCCTCTCTTGAAAGAGAAGATGTGAGTCTGGCAGATATGGCAGGGAAGGCATTCTTCAATGAAATATATTTAAAAATGAATCACACACTTAGAAAATGTTTAAAAATACAAATATATTTTATAATATAAAAATATAAAGTGAACATCAAAACAAATACTCCAAAGTTTTAGAGGTATGCAGTACAAAAAAAAAAAAATCCCATGTAAACTATCATATAATTCACAATAAAACATTAAAAAAAAAAAAAAAAAAAGCATGGTAATACATTCATAATAAGTACTACATTCATCCCAGCATATAATTTTTGATATCTCCTATCTGCATCCAATGTCATTTATATGTGTGATTGATTCATTTTATATTGATAAACCTATTGCTTATCTTAGCATAATAAATATTTTCTATTAAAAAATAAAGATAAAATGTGAATTTACTAAAATTACAAAAATGGAACTAGGGGCTTCACAAAAGTTATTTGTAACACAGCTTCCATTCTCTTTTCCATGAGCTACTTACTACTCATTCTAACCGTGGAAACTAAGAAAAAGATTTTTCAAAGTAAGATGATTTGGAACTGACCCAGATACCTTTGTTGTACTGTTTTTAAGGGATGTTGAGTTGTTTCTGATTTATAGCAACCCTGTACAGGTTTCTAAGGAGTAACTGATTGATGGGTTTAAGCCGCTGCCTTGTGGTTCAAGTCAACCTTGTGGTCCATTGCTTATCCTACAGTGCCCTTTAAATGGAGGTAAACAATAGCTGTATATGAAAATTAATCCAAAACATTGCTTACTAGCACTCGGGCTATCTGGAATAGCCACCCATTAGTCATCATTGATGTCATTGATGACATGCATATATTTATTTATTTCAGAAATCCACTCTACAGATATTTACTAGAACATTGACTCTCCTGGGTAAGAGGATTAGTCAATAAATAAGATACCCTTCCCTCAACTAACTTAGACTGCAGAGCTATAGAATTGCTGTGTGTAGAATTGACTCGACAGCAGTGGTTTTTTTTAATAAAAGTAACCCCAACTTCTGATTAGTATAGATTGCTATTGCAAGTTATACGATGAATGGAATATTGAGTATCTTTGTTTTGGAAAAACAGTACAGTAACTGCAAATGTTGGAAAAATCAAAATGATAAAATGTGATGAGGATGGCATTAAATAAGAGACTATACCGTTACAGGGTCACAGTGGTTTGGAACTGACTCAATGGCACTTAATAACAACAAAAACATTGTTAAAAGATCTAGATTTTTTCAGAAGACTCTAAGGCTAAAAATACAAAATAATGATACTAATGAAACTTCCTAAATGACATTTTAATTTCTAGAAAATTACACAAACTTTTTTCTTAAAAAAGAAATAAAGTTGTAATCTACCCCATTCTTGAAGTCAATCATTAGTAAAGCCTATTATCCAGAATTCTCAAAGGCTAGCTAGGAAAATTTTATGTGAAATAAAAAATAAAAATCTTAGTTATTTGGTGATTCTCTTGAATCTTTGCTTTAATCAAATAAACACTAATGCATTTCTTAGTTAATTTCTGTAGTCAAGCTTCAAACTGACTACCCCATACAGGATATATAATTTCAATTTAACCAAAAAGAAAATCATAGCCTTTTATTTCCTATGGTGTGATTTGTGATGGTTCTACCAGTGGTGAATCTATTCAACTATTAGATTATCTTGAATGTTTTTCTAGATATTCTTTGAAATAGAAATGCTGTTTGCTCAAGTCTAGGGGACTAACACAGAGATGATTTATTTTTATGGCTCTAACAAAATTCTTCTAAACAAAGGAGCACAATTGAGAGCAGAGAGAATTGTAGTATATGCTTTTGTTATTCTATGAACAATAGTTTTATCATCTGGATTGCTGGCAAAAATAAATTAAAATGGAAGAAAAAGTTATCAGGTTTAAAAACTGACCAAACAATGATTTTCCAAATGCTCCCACATTCTGTAAGGAAGACCTCAACCTCACTGTCAAGGTAGTCAATTGTGTGAAAAACCATGCATGAAATACCAGATTTTTTCTTTGCTGTGTGAAGAAAGGTATGTGAATCCAAAAAGTATCCTTGTGCTCCATATTGAAGTTCTTTGATTCTCAAAAGGAAATGTGTTTGGCTAAATTTATGAGCTGAAAGACCAAGTGACCTATTTTTGGAACACTAGAGAAAAGACCAACTGTGTCAAACTTAAAAAAAAAAAAAATTATAACTGTCAGCGGATCTTAGTTGTTTGGCAGATCTACTTTAAGCACTGAATATACTGAATCTGAAATTTCAAGAGAAAATTTCCAACATCATTTCTCATTATAATAAATTTCAAGCATTTATAGCCAAATCCCAGATATGGATATAGCGTATTAATGTTAAAAATATTTAATTGGTGTCTCAACTTGGTGAAGGACAAAGTTCTTGAAAATGATTTCAAGGGGGATAAAAAAAAGTTTGATCTACTCCTACAACAAGAAAAATGTGATGGTATTCTCTTGATGCTGTAGCTAAAAATCTCTTTTGGAAACTTGCACAAAATATTTTTTAGCATTGGACTGTTTACAAGTAGCTCCAAAGACAGATTTCCAAACTTAAGCTTAATTTGGTTTCCAACATTGAGTTTTACATAATCACAATGGTGCAAAATGTCGTCCCATTTACTCCAGAGGAAGTGAGCAGGCTTTGCTTGTCACTATTTGATTTTCAGCAACATACACAAGTGGCACAAATTTTCTTCACTTTTGGAAAACAAGAAAGAGTAGATTTGATACCTAAACCTATTATTGTGTGCTTTATTTTCAACATAACCTAATATAGGAAAGTTTGTAGCAACCAAGCATACCCAATGTTAACATAGTCAAAGTTTAAAATACAAAAATGAGATTATTATATAGGATTGAAGAAGCATATTTTCTTCTAAGACTACCACTGACTTTTTTTGTTTTTAGCTATTACCACTGAATTTTTTTTAGCTGTTACCACTGAATTTTTTTATATTTAACTATTATAGAAATTTTATGCATCAAAATTTCTATTTTAAAAAAAAATTTATCTCCATTTCTTTAGTGGGCTCTTGCCTTGCTCCTCATTGAAGCTTTTCCTAACAGTTAGTTTCCAGTAATTTTCAGTACTTACTACTAGTTCATTCTGGTTTAACCCTGCTAAGAATTTACATTTGTACCCCAGAATCTTAGAAGCCAAGATGTCCAAACTTCATCTCTTATACTTCAGACACATTACTATGAGGGACCAGTCAGTGGAAAAGGATATCATGTTTGATTAAAGTAGAGGGTCAGAAAAAAAAGAGGAAAACCCCCAACAAGATAGATTGGCACAGTGGAAGTAGCGATGGGTTAGCCCAGGATTGGGCAGTGTTTCATTCTGTTGTGCACAGGGTTGTTATGAGTCGGTACCGACAGGATGGCACCAAACAACAATAACAATAATCCCCAAAATAATTAATCAAAATAACCCGAGGGATCTTCTTAAATTATGGATTCTGATTCAGTATATCAGATAAAAAGACAAATTCTCACTAGGGGATTTAACCAGAAAGAACTGGTTTGAAAGCCAGGCCATTTTCTTTTTCATTCTGACACTGTTATTCAGAAAAATGGAGTCCTGGTGTGGTGCTGTGGGTTAATGCACTGAATTGGAAAGTAAGTTGGAACCACGAGATTGGTGGTTCAAGCTCACCAGCCGCTCCTTGGAAACCCTATTCAGGGTCACTATGGGTCAGAACCGACTTGACGGCACTCAACAACAACATTCAGAAAAATTATCTTTTATCACAACTTGAACTATAATATGCATACAGGGGACATACAAGTCTGTTTTGTTTGTTTGTTTGTTTTAACCTTTAACAAAATCTCGTTTATATTACATTTCCTTTAAATCATTTAACAAGTATGTACTTGGGCTTACATTTTTTCAGGGATACAACAGAACACAAAGCAGTTGGTGTGGACGTTCTCTTCAAATGCCTATGTATCAGCACAGCTGTTCATTGTATTCACCATTCATTGCTTAAAACATACCACTATCTATTTCTTACCACACGTTCATAATACTTTCTTTTGCTAATGTCAACAATCATTCACTGTCACCACCACTCATATGTCAGTTTATTGTACTGTGTTGTCTTGCATGTTACTGAGATGCTGGAAGCTATGCCACCAGTATTTTAAGAAGAGGTGACACCCATGGTGAACAGGTTTCAACTGAGCATCCAGAGTAAGACAGATTAGAAAGAAAGACAGATGGACTACTTTTGAATGTTTAGCTACTGAAAACCTTAGGAACTACAGCAGCATTTGTCAAAAGATGAAAACATTATGAACAGCAACAGAATACTGTCAGGTAATCTCTTTAGATTTTTTAATCCTTTTGTTTGCTTGCTTTTCTATCTTAGTAGTATGGAGAGATTTGTCTTCCAGCTCACTAGTTCTGGCTTCCATCTCTTCAATTCTATTCTTTTGCCCTTTCAGTGTATTGTCCATTTCTGATATTCTATTATAAATCATTTGTACCTATTTCTGTAGGTTTTGAATTGTTTCCAATGCTGCATCTATCTTATTTGATTGTTCCTGTAGCATTTTCCTGACTTCTTCCTTATTTTTATCAACTCCATTGTAAAGTGTTTTGATATATTTTATAATCATTTTTCTGAATTCCTTCTCAGGCATTTCCAAAGCCTGCCCTCCTTCCAGTATGGGGTGTAGGTCTACCTCCAGGTTATTTGTCTCCATCACTTTATCTCGCTTCTGAACATGTGCTTTGTCTTGGGCATATTGAGTACTTAGCTGTAGCCTTAATACTTACATGAATGTGTGTTTTGGTATTTTTTATGCTTTCTGATTACCTCCAGATGGATGTGATCAGGAGATGGGCTTACCTTTTCAATCTTATTACTCGACTCAGAATAACTGTTGCAGGTGTTGGCTGCTTACCTGGTGTATGGCAGCTGGTATTGGGTCTTACCTGGATTGTGGGATTTTACAGGGTGTGACTGTAGCATGACTATATGACAGCAATTGCTGTCTTTTCTTGGGTAATATAGGGAGAGAAAGAGCCCTCTAAAGGTAAAGAGGGAACCAAAAAACAAAATAGCAATGTCAGAAAAGATGGATTGGATACTGTAGTCTATAATTGCAGAAAAGAGAGAATAAGGAAAAATACATCTGTATCCTAATATAAGTATGACTTTAATATCCTCTTTCAGCTTCTTGCCTTCAAGGCTGCCTGAGAAATTTCAAGATGCCACTGTTGGTTATTATGACATAACTCAGGATTTCATTTTTGGCATGTTTCATTTTTAGGCTGTCTCTCCTGCTCCAAAACCCCTGTTCGGGCCTTTTTCCTAGTGATAATCAGTTTAGGGCTGGCTGTGGCCATTTTGCACTGCCATTTGGTTTTAAGTGGAAACTGTCCTTTTAAATTTTGAGGAGATCTGTGTACATGTATAGTAAAGCCATCCGGGGGTGGAGGAGAGTTTCCACTCACTCAGGCACCCCCTCTAGTCACCAGAATGGAGGTGAGCAGACAGCAAGAAACCAATGAACAGATACAAAAAAAAAAGAATGCCCACACCTTTATCTCCAAGGTTCTGTCAGGCATCAGTCCATGGCTGCTCTGATCCTTCCCAAACTTGGTACCCCCTATCTATTCTTTATTTCATATTTTTTCTCTCCTACAATTACCTAATGAGCACTCCAGCATTTAAGGGTGTTGCCTTCTAATTAATTCTAATTATACAGTGATAATTTTCCAATATCATTTGCATGTATCACATCCCTTATCAAACCCTTCAATGGTTCACCTATGAAACAAAAACCAAACCTGTCATTCTAGCATTCAACACCGTCACAAATTGTAAGATACTTTCTAACTTTATCTCCATGATTCTCCAATATATTTTTCCTGTTCCAGCCATGCCACTCTCCTCACTGCCCACAGAATATTACTTATATTTTCTCCTCTATTTTCAGCACATTCTGCAGTACTTTTCCTACTTTCTTAATTGTGATTGTTTTTATTATATGCCAATGAGCCAGTAAGAATTCATAGCAACCTTATTGGGTTTCCAAGGAGTGACTGCTGGGTTTGAACTGCCAACTTTGAAGTTAGCAGTCCAATACTTATCCTACAGCACCACACCAAAACCCTTCTTCATTAGCTGGCTGTTTCATGAACTTAAATTAAGATATACTTTAAATCCTACCTCTTAATTTTTTTTTCCTTAATTCTTCTAATCAATATTTATGTCTCTCAAAAAGTATAGACTATTCTATCAATAAGGGGAAGTGGGGGAAAACCAGAAATGAATCAGTGAGCCAAGTCCAACCATGTTCAATAGATTCTTGTCACTCTGGATTGAGACCTGGTTGGTCAGTAGTATAGGGAAATCTGGGGATTCCTGAGCCCATGGGCAGGGTCTTAGCCACAGAGGACTAGAGTGGAGAGTAAAGCATGCAGCTGATATGAAGTGAGGGGAGATGCACAAGAATTCCCATACTTGCATATAATACCCATTTGACCTAGCTTCAAAAGCTGGATGATCAGAATTCAACTAGAGGAAGAAAGAAGAGGGAAAAAAGTGTAATCCACTACAATTTGATGAACCTGACCTATAATTATGGATGTAGTAGCTTAAAAGAGGGAATGAATCTTCACAGCAAGAATCATTCCCACTCCCTCTGTACAGAGTTGACAAGGATGGGCAACTTACACATTGGCCACCCCAAACTGGGGTGTGGGGTGGACTATAAGGTATGAAATGAAGGGCTTACATGTTATCAAGAGGGATCATAGTTTCAGAGGGTGGGGGGAAGGTAGAATCTCCACTGAGTGGCTTCCAACCTGTCTAGATGGGACTGATGAAAGGAGATGGGGATAAGACTTGTGGTTCAATAGTGTATAATTGCTATCAGGACTGATTATGAATGTTGCAAATGTAAAGGTAGATGTTTTGTAACAAAAGGAGGGGAGTGGTTGATCTTGCAGTCTGAAGTGGAGGACCCTGGGACCCCATCAAGGGATAAAAGCAGAGCACGGTACCCTATCCACAGAAGCAGCTACACCAGAGATGGAAGCAGAGATGATGATGTGGAGAGATGGAATGGCTGTGGACTCTAGGCTCAGGGAGGGGCTGTATGCTGGTGGCTGGGGGACAGTCTTGCAGGGTATGCCCTTTGGTTGTTTGAATGATTACATATTCCTGAGTGTTTTGGTGTACATCCAAAAAAAAAAAGAAACAGAGGGAATGTAAGCCAATGCTGTTGAATGATGATGCATGGAGAGGATTGTAATCACTGCAATAAAACGAAATATGATAGGATGAGTGTAAAGTTGATGTTCTTCCATGTAAACTAACACTCCATTCATAATAAAAACGTTTTTAAAAAAAGAATGTATAGACTATTTTGATTATCTTGGCATCCATCAGACATTAGTCTGTCCTTATAGGATAAACACTACACTGCTAACCACAAAGTCAGCAGTTCAAACCCACCAGCTGCTCCTTGAAACCAAGGTCAACCTTGGTTCTATCAAAATAATCAGTACTCCTAACTGTTGAGTTGATTCCAACAGGGTTTTCAATGACTGCTTTTTCTTAAGTAAATTACCAAGTCTTTCTTCTGAGGTGCTTTTAGATGCAATCAAAATTCTAATCTTTAAAATAGCAGGTGAGCACATTAACTGTTTGTACTACTCAGGGATTCCCAATAAAATAAAAATGAGTACTTATTATTTATGAGTCTAATTCAATTTTTGAGCCTTTGTTTATTACTTATATTCCTTCCATTAGAGTTCCTAATGTTAATTCTATTGGTCTAAAGGTTTACATTATAGAATTGCTTGTCTTTTTGACAAATTTAGATGGTTGTGATTCTGTAGGATAAGCAGCTCCATGGGAGGAAGATGAGGCTTTCTGCTCTGACAAAGTTTTTTAATATTTGTATTAATTTTTTTTTATTTTGAATTGAGTGATAGTTTACAAGAAAGAACACTGGTGTTACACTCATCCTATCATAATTTGTTTCATTGCAATGATTATAATCCCCTCCATGCATCATCATTCAACAGTATCTGCTTGTATTCCTTCTGTTTTGTTTGGAGTTTTTTATATACACAAAAACATTCAGGAATAAATAATCATTAAAAAAAATCAAAGGGTACATTCTGCAAGCCTGCCTCCTGGCCACCAGCACACAGCATTTCTCTTTCTATGAATCTAGACACTTCAGCTACTCTATCTCTCCATGTCATCATCTCTGCCTCCATCTCTAGTGTCAATGCATCTCTGGAGAGGGTCCCATATTCTGTTCATGCTCTTCTACCTTGATGGTCCTAAGGTCCTCTGTTCCTGGAATGTAAGATTAACTACTCCCCGCTTTTTGTTACAAAACTTCTACCTTTAAAGATGTGACACTCATAATTAGTCATGATAACAATTACTCACTATTGAATTATAAGAATCTTATCCCCATCTCCTTTCACCAGACATGTCTAGACAAGAAGAAAACTATTCAGTTGGGGATTCTACCTTTCCCCACACACTCTGAAACTAAAACTCCCTCTTGAAAACTTTTAAGCCAGTCACTCATGCCTTCATAGCCTCCTCCTCCATTTTAGATAGCCAATGTCTCATTTCCTGGTCTCTATTAACCCTGTTTACAGAGGGGATAACATTGATCCTTGTTGTGAAGATTCTATCCCTCTCAGTTGTAGCAATTTACACTTTTTCCTTTATCAAAAAAAAATTATCTTCCTCTAGTAGAGTTCTGATCATCAAGCCATCAAAGCTAGGTCAAATAGGTACTATCTGCAAGTCTGAGCGTTCTTGTGAGTCTCCCCTCACTTCATGTCAGCTGGACTCTCAGCTCTAGCCCTCTGTGGCTATGTTCTTGTTCATTGGTTCAGAAGTCCCCAGGTCTTACCATACTTCAGGCCAATCAGCCCTTCCTCTTCTCTCTTCCATCTCAAGGTTGACAGGAGTCTATGGAATGTGGTTGAACTCAGCCCATATCTTCATTGTTGCATTTCCCCATCTTCCACCCACTAGTAGAACAATGTGGTTGCCAGCAAGCTTACATGCCTGCTCATGTGCTCCCTTTAAGTTTCAGTCTTGGGGTGGAGTTTTTCCTGAAAGGACTCGATTGCTTTTCCTTGATGGCTCCCCAGTGAATAACTTGCTTGTTCTTTTAGTAGCCAATCAGATTGTCATTTTTGTCTTGATTTTTCTTGCTTGTCTTTCTTTCAAGAAGTATCTTCTGTTCCTCTAGCTGCTCCAGGCTGGTCTGTTTGTCCTTGCAAGTGGGAATGTCCCACCTCAGAAGGTTCTGTATGGGACTCAGAATTCCACCTAAGGTCCTATATACTACAAAGACTCCACAAGAAGCTTATTTCACTGGGCAAGTTCTAGAACCCCTTTTACATATTCTAATCAGTTATAGACTGAAGACAGCTTACAAACTTTCTTTAATCATGTTTCCCAATATTCCTTTCTATCCCACTCAAGTGTCTATTTCACAGAAGTAGGCAAGGGAAACTAATATTCATAAGATAGTCAAGCATCTTAACATTATTTCTCTTATTTTACCCATTCATACTATGTCTGGATCCCTGTATCACAAAGCCCTATTGTTCTAAGGTTGAGCATACATCACTATTAACCTCTGTCCAATTTTGCTCATGCAAATTTACCTCAGTGTTCCCCCATGCACCTTGTTCTTCCATCTGCTATTCTTTCTTGTGTATTGCCTTCCCCAACACCTGAACTAAGATGCATCTATCTCCTACCCTGGGCTCTACTGTCCCCACCTGCCCTGGTAACCACCAAATAACTTTTTTTCTCCCCTTTTAGTATGGGTGTCTTTTCTTAAGCTTTTACATTCATAGTCATATGCAATATTTGTCCTTTTTTGACTAATTTCACTCAGCATAATGTCCTCAAGGTCTAACCATGTTATGTGGTAGCTTGTAGTTTCGTTGTTATTCTTTAAGGTAGCTTAAAATTTCATTATGTTTATGCACCAAAGTTTATTTATCCATTCTTCCATTGATGGGCACTTAGGCTGTCTCCATCTTTTTTATATTGAGAATAGTGCTGCTGTGGACATTAGTGTGCATGTATCTACTCATGTTCTGTCTCATATTTCTTCTGGATCTATACCAAGTAGAAGAATTGTTGGATCATAAGGTATCTCCATTTCCAACTTTCTGATGAAATTTTGTGTTCCAGATGGTTGGACCATTTTCCAATTGCACCAGCAATGTAGGAGGGTCCCAGTCTCTCCACGTCTTCACCAGCATTTATTGTCCTCTGCTTTTTTGAACTTCACTGTTATTGCTCGTGTGAGATGATATCTCATTGTTGTTTTAATTTGCATCTCTCTAATAGCTAAACATGGAGAATATTTCTCCATTATATTTGTTGGTTGCCTGAATGTCTTCCTTAGTTAAGTGTCTGTTCATGTCCTGTGCCCATTTTTTAACTGGGTTATTTTTCTTTTTCTTGTAGAGATATTATTGATTCCTTTAGACTCTAGAAGTTAATCCCTTGTCTGAAATGTCATTACAAAAGGTTTTTTCCCATTCTGTGGGCTTGCTTTTTATTCTTTTGGTAAAATCTTTTGAGGCACATAAGTTTATAATTTTTAATATGTCTCAATCATCTATTTTGTCTTCTTTTGTTTGTGCAATTCTCACAATGTTTGTTAGTCTATGTGTTTTCTATATTAGAGCCCTTAAATTTGTCCCTATTTTTTATAATTCCTGGATTCACATTTAGGTCTTTAATTCATGCTAAGCTGGTTTTTGTATATGGTGTGAGATAAAGGTCTTGAGGATAAAGTTTTGAAAGTCTTGAAAACCCTGAATTGGAACTGATTCAATGACACCTAACAACAACAACAGTCTAATCACATCCCCTATAAGCCATACGTAAAGAGCTCTGGTGACATAATGATTACAAATTTGACTGCTAATCTCAAGTCAGCAGTTTGAAACTACCAGTAGTAGTTCTGTGGGAGAAAAATTAGGCTTTCTGCTCCTCTAAAGATTTACAGCCTTGGAAACCCTATACAGGGTTACTACGAGTTGATACAGATTTCATGGCACATGACAACCAACCACCACCACAAGCTGTACACAGTGGTTTTGTAAGCTGTTTGGTTTTTTCCACAGGTCATACATTTATGTTCCCTATAAAAGTGTGTTCATTGAATCCCACATATGACAGTATTCTGTTGTTTTTCAGTTCTCAAATAAAAAATAATTCAGTGCTTCCATACATAATGCCCCAATTATTAGAAATCTCTAAGTTCTAATAGAAAATAGAAAATGTGTTATTTATTTTCTATCTTTTAAGTGACAGTGGGAGATAGATAGATAGATAGATAGATAGATAGATAGATAGATATAGATATACGGCAAGCTTTACATTCATATTTTATGTTACCTTTGTGAACTACTCTTAGGCATTTGATTCTATTAACTGAGTTAGTATGTGGAAAACCTTGTGAAAGATTGGCTATCCAGACAAGTTTATAAATACCCTTTGCTCTCTGCACAAAGAAATGATGGTGAAAGCTATAGTTTAAGAAGAAAATATCAAAAGCATTTACTGAGACTAACAGCACTAACATCTCCCTGTTCTTGTTCCATTACTATTTATTATCTGCTTTTCAACAGTGCTCTGCATTTTTTCCAAAGATTCTGATTTAGGGATAAGCAAAGTGTTTCTCAAATGAGAACATGTTCAATCTGCAGCATATCAATAGCAAAATGCTGACGGACATTATTCAAGAATCTTGATATGTCAGGAACTGTACTCTTGTGGCTCATAAAGGAAATGAAGCACAGCTACTGACAAGACTACAACCCATTTTAGTTTGAAAGACAGTGCCAGAAAAGGCAGAAATCCTCATACAGTGCCTCCCAATTAATATGCTCACAATTCTTGTCATTACACTAAGTAGCTTGTGCCTGAAAGTCACAGATAATTCCAATGAAAATAGGTGTTCCATTGGCCAGTGATGCTTTTGAATAGACTCCAAAGGACTTGTGAAAAGATCATGATGTTAATATTAGCATGTTGTTGTTGAGTGCCGTCAAGTCGGTTCTGACCCATAGTGACCCTGACCAGGCTTTCCGAGGCTGTAAATCTTTACAGGAGCAGAAAGCCTCATCTTTCTCCCACAGAGCAGCTGGTAGTTTCGAACTGCTGACCTGGTGGTTCACAGCCCAATTCGTAACCACTACGCTACCAGAGCTCTTTAATATCAGCATAGTCTAAAAGAAAAGAAATCTTAGCTGAACCAGAACAAAGGCAATTTCTAAGATATGGGCTTTCCTTCACTTTTCACTAAGAAAGAACAGGAAGAAGCTTCATTAGAACTCCAAAACTTTTTAAAAACAGTTTTCATGAAGTATAATTTATACAGCACAAAACTAACCCAATGTAAGCACACAATTAAATGAATTTTACTGTATTTATAGTGTTTAGCATGCATCACCACAATTTTGTTTTAGAATGTTTTCATCATCCCCCAAAGTCTTTCTGTGCCCCCATGTGATCTAGTGAATTATCTAATGTCTCTTCTAGCCATAGTCTGTAATTTCCACTAAACAACTGCCATGATGGGGCTGGGTAAGAGAAGACAGCAGAGGATACAAGTAGAATAACATAAGTCAGCAGTGGATGTTACAAAAGTTTATTTAATTGTAAAAACTTGGAATTCTCATATGGGTTTTAAATGAGTGATTTTATAAGGAGGGGGAACCTCATTTCCATCAAAGAAGAGCCAGGAGTGGAACTTGCCATTTGGATCCAGAGATCCCTGTGCATTAAACCCCATCAATCCAGGGACAGAATGCTGTGATACCAGAAGAGTGGCAAAGGAGCAGTAGCAGCAGCAGAGCCAAGAGCCAGAGCATGAGACACAGAAATGGGCTCCCCAGCCCACAGACGAAGTAAAGCTGAATGTTTTGGGGCAGGGGGATTCCTTGTAGAGTGGAGTACCTCCAAGCAATTCAACTGTGGAGCTAGGTTTGCTGACTCACAGAGCTAGAGCCAAATGCTTATGGTAGAGTGGTATGTCCCGTGAGTATTAATCAGCAGATCATGGGCTGGAACAACTGTACCCTGAGAACTTACTGACCCTGTATTGTAACCTGTAAACTTCCTAATAAATGCCGTAACAGTAAGTATTGTCTCTTAGTTTGGTGTGACCAACGCAACACATTGTAGAACCCAGCGTAAGTAGAGTGTACTGTGGAAAGGATGGTTTAGTGTCATTATGCTTCCCAAGTTGTCGTTAATCCCCACCGCCACCCCAGCCCATAGTCATCACTGATCATCTTTCTGTGTTTGCAATTTCTGGATATTCTTAATAATACTTAATTTTTATTTGAGCTTTGTCACTAAAAGCAATGTTTCTGAGGTATAATTATGTTGTATCATCTATCAAGCAGGCCAATCTTTTTAATTTTAGTATTCTACTATGGATATCTACGCATTAGGTGATGGCCATTTGGATTGCTTTCAGTTATTCTGGATCTCAGAACTAATGTTGCTATGAGCTTTCATGCACATGTCTCTGAGTAGACACATGTTTTCACTAAATCAAAGTAACCTCCTCCCAAAAAAATAGTTCTTTTTCCTAGATGCTAGAATTTTTAGCTCTATTGGATTGGCAGCAGAAAATGGCAGCAAGATTTTAAAAGAATGCAAAGCTTGACCTGATTCATTTCAGTCTGCTTCATTTTTACCTGATTTTCCTCCAATTTATCCTATGTCTAGGTAGTTATGTACTGAAACCTGACATAGGGTCAGATCATAAAAATGCTGTATAGGGTTTCTGAGAAGCAACTGGTGGGTTTGAACTGCTAACTTTGTGGTTCATAGTCCAGAGCTGATCCTATAGTGTCACAATAGGAGTCCAAGTGTACAACAGTATAACAAATATAAAAAAAAAACCCTTCTATTTAGATTCATTCAGTGCCATAGATTTCTTGAAACAAAACAACCAATCTACTAAGACTTATTTCTGATTTTAAATAATGTTTGTTTCTAAAAAAGAATGCTTGATATGGTTATCCACTCTTCACTTCAAGGCAGGAAAAGTTTGCTTTCCATTTATAGATATGGGAAATATTCTCATGGCAAGTAGGGCATCCTATGCAATTATCTTTACCCCACTTTAAAAGAACCTCTTTGTTTCTAAAAATAAAGCAAAAGAAAAAAAAATGATAAAGCTATGAAAACTAAAATGAATGTTTGTTTTAAATGTAACTTTGTGTCTTGGAATTTTATTAAATAGAAAAAAAGTCATAGCAAGGTATTTGATTGTTGATTTCTTGTGAATAATTTTCAGAACCTTTTCTGTTACAATAAGTATATTACTGTAGAGTTTTTAAAAAATTTTTAAAGGATGATTTTAAGTCTTCTTAGAGTCAATATTTTTAAGAAGCGGGGTCACATCCCAAATTGTTATTGTTGTTAGATACTGCCTAGTCTGTTCCTACTCATAGCATCCTTATGCATAACAGAATTAAACACTGCCTGGTCCTGTGCCACCCTCACAATTGTTATGTTTGAGCCTATTGTTGCTGTTACCATGTTAATCCATCTCACTAGTGGTCTTCCTCCTTTTTACTGGCCCTCCACTTTACTAAGCATATAGTCCGAATCCAGAGACTGGACCATCAGACGTGTTCAAAGTACAAGAGACAAAGTCTCACTATCCTCACTTCTAAGGAACATTCTAGCTGTAATCTTCCAAGACAAATGTGTTTGTTCTTTTGGTAGTCCACAAAACTTTCAGTGTTCCTTGCCAACATCATAATGCAATACATCAATTCTTCTACAATATTCCTTATTCAGTGTTCACCTTTCATATGTATATGATGTAATTGCAAAATACCATGGCTTGGGTCAGGTGTTCCTTAGTCCTCAAACTTTGTTCTTTTACAGCAGATTTACCTAATACAATGTATCATTTGATTTCTTGATTGTGGATCCAAGTAAAATGAAGTCTCAAATAAGTTCAATCTTTTCTCCATTTATCATGATGTTATTTATTGGTTCTTTGGGGAGGATTTTCATTTTCTTTACATCAGTATTCATCTGACATCAGCAATGATATCCCTAGTTCCATATTCTCTTCTGAATCCGGCTGAATTTCTGGTAGCTCTCTGTCAATGTACTGCTATACCCATTTTTAGATTATCTTCAACATTATACTTGTATGCAATATTAATGATATTGTTTGGAGGTTTCCATACTCCATTAGGTCAACTTTCTTTGGAATGGCAATAAATATGCATTTCTTCCAATCAGTTGGCCAAGTAGGTGTCTTCCAAATTTCTTGGCATAGATGAGTGACGACATCCAGTGCTTCAGTTTGTTGAAGCATTTCAATTTTTATTTAATCAATTCTTGGAGCCTTGTGTTTCCCCAGTTCCTTCAGTATAACTTGGACTTCTTCCTTTAATACCATCAGTTCTTGATTATATGCTATCTCTTGAAATGGTTGAATATTGTCCAATACACAGCAACTCTGTGTATTCCCTCCCATTTTTTTATGCTTTCTGTTTCATTCAATATTTCCCCCCCATGGAATCCTTCAATACTGCAACCCAATCCTGGAAATTTTTCTTCAGCTCTTTCAGCTTGAGAAATGCTGAGGGTGTTTTTCTTCTTCCTGTTTGATTCTTTCCTTATATTATAATGTAAATCACTGGGGAAATGTCATTATTTACAAAATACAGAATTTTTTTTTTTTTTTTTAGTTTTTATTGTGAATTATGAGATAGTTTACATGGGAGAACATTAGCTTTACATTCACCCTACCATATTTAGTTTCATTGCAATGATTACAATACCCTCCATGCATCATCAAACAACCAAAGCCAGCAAACAATCCCTCTATATCCCTGAGTCCAGAGTCCCCAGCCACTCCATCTCTCCACATCATCATCTCTGCTTCCATCTCCAGTGTCACCTCTTCTCTGGGCAGGGTCCTGCACTAGGCTCATCTTCCTTGATGATTTTTGAGATGCATGATATTTCATAAATTGAAATGGCCCAACAATGTGCTTAAGCCCTGTGGTGTTTGTAGTTCTAGTAGAGGTTGGTAGTAGATTACTGGGAAGAAATCTTATTTCTTATTCCCTACTGAAATTTTCTACTGAAATTTTATTTCAGTAGATTACTGGGAAGAAATCTTGTCTCTTATTTAGTTGGTCGTAGGTTATTGGGAAGAAACAAACTATCACCATGTGTCTCTTGAGAATCTCAATCTCCTGCTCAAACTATGCCAAGCATTGATAACACAGTAACCACAGCTATCACTTAGTGTGTGACAATTTCTATAACAAAGAAGTATGTCACAAATTCTACACAACCAAAAATGCATGTAGAATACTTTCAAATGATAATTCTCTGGGACAATCCATGGACGACTTGAAAATGTGGACATTAACTCAGGAAACAATGTAGTCAGAAAAAAAGGATGCTAGCCAACTTTAGCAAAGGTCAGGATATTTAACTTTCAAAAACAAATCATTATAATTGCAAAAGATTAATGTCTATCCTCCTTCAGAGAATATTTAGTTGATAAATGTCAGTTAAAAAATCAGATAAATTATGCCTCTTTTACTTTCGTCTTTTGTTGTCAGAAGAAAAGGAGGTGTATTATTTACACACTCTACTTTCTAGGGCATCAAGTATTAGGGATCTTCAAAAAGTTCATGGAAAATGGAATTGAGAGATAACGGAATTTTTTCATAAACCTTTTGAAACCCTCTTGTATTGAAGCTACCTAGTATGAGGTAGCTGTAGAATACGCAAGGTCAGCAGTTTGAAACTACCAGCTGCTCCATGAGAAAAAGATGAGGCTTTCTGCTCCCATAAGGATTTATAGCCTCAGAAACCTTGTACAGGGTCGCTATGGGTCAGCAGCAACTCGACGGCACTCAACAACAACTATATATATATATAAAACCCTCTATCCTACAGCACACTCTAGTTACTCAGTTAGGGGATTTATTAGGGAAGTTAACAGGTTACAATTCAGGGTCAGAAATGGTTAGGGCACAGTTCTAGTCAGTAGAGCCTCTCCTCAACCATGCCCACACACAGGCAGGTCTCCCTCTGCCCTAGCAATGTTTTAGGGCAGCTGATAAATGCTCACAAAACAGACCACTCCATCATATGTTTTAATCCGAAGGCATTCAGTTCTAGCTCTGTGGATAGGCAAACCTATCTCCCCAATAAGTTACTGGAGCCACTCCACCCCACAAATGAACCTCCTGATCAAAAATACTCTATATTACTTGCTCCATGGGCCAGGAAGTCCACCACGCTGTCTCGTACTGGCTCTGGGTTCTATTGCTGCTGCTCTTCTGCCATTCCTCCAGTGTCCCAGTTTCTGTCCCTGGGCCAAGGAATTTCAATACACAGGGATCTCAGGGTTCAAAAGACAAACTCCATTCCTGCTCTCCTTCAGTGAAGGTAGTGAGATTCCTACTGATTCTGAGATGGCTTATTTTATACTCGTGCTAGAGTTCCACATGTTTACAAACAACTGTTAAAAGTCACACACAACTGAATCATATAATCCATCATCATCTTCTCTCACTTTCTCTTATACCTATTAGGAAGTGAGTCTTTTGATGGGAGTTACCAAGAGCAAGTCTCAAAGAGACATACTAAATAATTCACTATACCACAGATATCAACTAAAGATCTCTTATATTTGTTATACTCAGAAGAAAGATGTAGATGAAGATATGCAACTGGAGGTTTTTAAAATAAGAATTTTAGTTGAAGCCCTGTTGTTGTTGTTGTTAAGTGCTGTCGAGTCGGTTCCGACCCATAGCGACCCTGTACAGGGTTTCCGAGGGTGTAAATCCTTACGGGAGTAGAAAGCCTCATCTTTCTCCGGCGGAGCAGCTGGTAGTTTCGAACTGCTGACCTTATGGTTCGCAGCCCAATTCGTAACCACTACGCTACCAGTGGATAAATCAGAAAAAGGACAATCTGAAGGCTGCCAAATGAGATAGAAGACAATCCTCACCAGCATCCATATAGAAAAAAATATGCACAGAAAGAGGAGTCTGTGAAGGCTGGTGTGCTGTCTCAGAAGCCAAAAGAAACAAGTACATAGATGGGAAGGAGTGAACCAGCAGTGCCAAAGGCTACAGAGAAGTCATGTACACTAAATCCTAAAAATAACCATTTGAATTGGTAGCCAAGAGATTGTCAATAACCTTAACCAAACCACAGTGGACTAAAACATGAATGTGGGGAGAGCAAAGAGCCACTGCACGTGCAGATTATTCTTTCAAGATGTGTGGCTCTGAGAAGAAAACACCTGTCAGAAGTGGGAGTAATAAAGGATGCAAGGTCAAAGATAGTTATTTAGTAGACTAGAAGAGGTTAGGGTACCAATGAGAAAATAAGAGGGATGGATGAAACACGTGGAAAGGAGGAGTCCAATCGATGAATTCTATGACATTTATTCCATAACAAGTTTAAGAACTAGCGATCCAGTTTAACACCTCACAGTTTTAAATGAGAGAACCATAGGATTCATATAGCTTAGTTGATTTTTTTAGACATGTTGCTAATAAGTGACAGAATCAAGACTGCATGGCAAGTCTACCGTTTTGCAATTCAAAGATTTTTCTATTGAACCACTTCTTTGTCTTTTTTATTCTGTGGACCTACCAGAATGTGTTTCAAAATGTGTTGAGATGCTGGATCAGACCATGACGAATATGAGTAGAACATATTCTTGAAATCCAGTTTCTGATTCTTGTTACAACTAAAGAACTAAAAGCTTCTCTATGCTAATTTCTTTTAATTGTTTAAGATCTTAATCCAATCATTGTTTCTGCTTGCCACTCAATTTGCCTGCTGTGACATTGCCTTGACAGCTGACTCTGTCATACTTCCAAGGTAGAATTGCTAGCTAGAATATTGGGTACTCTATTAAATTTGAATTTCAGATAAACAACACATTTTATTTAATATAAATTTGTCCATTGAATATTTTGAACATACATATACTAAAAAGTTATCTATCAAGTGTATTGGAAATTTTTTTTTTTTTTTTTTTTTTTTGTCATATCTGTCAACCCTATCCAGCTAGCCTGGTTAATTTTCTCCTTCCCAGCATTCATACCCTTAACTTTGCATTATTTTAATTTATAAACTCAATACTCCTTTGTTAGTGTGCTGTACTGTGGTGACTCGCATGTTACTGTGATGCTGGAAACCAGGCCATTGGTATTTCAAAGACTGAGTGATCTACTTCTCAGAAAATACCAGAAATATGTTTATTTGTGTTTTATTAACTATGTACAAACATTTGACTGTGTGGCTCATAATAAACTATATATAACATTGCAAAGAATGGATATTCCAGAACTCTAAATAGTGCTTATGTGGAGACCTGGTGGTGCTGTGGGTTAATGTGCAAGGTGGATTAGGACAGCAAGGTGGATTGGAACTGCAAGGCCTGCTCACAAGTCACTCCTTGGAAACCCTATATAGGGTCACTATGTGTTGGAATCGACTAGACAGCACGTTAACAACAACAAAAATTTGGAATCTGTACATACATCTAGAGAGAGTCATTCAAAGAGAACAAAGGGATACTGCATGATTTAAAATCAGGTAAAGTATACATTAGGGTTGGATTTCTTTTCACCATACTTATTCCATCTGTATGCTAAACAAATAATCTGAGAAGCTGGACTATAAGAAGAAGAATGAGGCATCAGGATTTGAGAAAGGCTCATTAACAACCAGTGATACACAGATAACACAGTCTTGCTGAGGAAGGTGAGAGCACAGTTTTCACTTTGGACTACACCTCAATGTAAAGAAAACAAAAATTCTCACTAGATAAGTAAATGAAATCATGATAAACAGAAAAAAAAAAAAGCCATTGTCAAGGATTTCATTTTACTTGGATCCACAGTTATTGTTCATGGAAGCAGCAGTCTAGAAGTCAAAGGATATACTGCATTGGACAAATCTGCTGCTAAAGACTTCGCTAAAGTATTATAAAGCAAAAATGTCAACTTGAGGACTAAGGTGCACCTGAACCAAGCCATGTGAACTCCTGGTGTGGCACAGTAGGAACAACACTGGACTGCAAACTACAAGGTTGATGGTTCAAACCCACCAGCTGCTCCTTGGAAACCTTATACAGGGTTCTTATGAGTTGGAACTGACTCAACAGCACTTGCAGAAATAACAACAATATGAAATTTCACAAAAAAACAATGTGAAAACTGGACAAGGATTAAGAAATACTGGAGAAGAATTGATGCATGTGAATTAAATGAAATAAAATGAAAATTAAAATACAGATTTTCTTATTTAAACTATTATTGGAGAATGTCAAATATACCATGTAGAGCCAGAATAACAGATACCAAGGCAAATAGTAAGTGAATCTGGAATAGAGGAAGAAGAACGGGATAGCAGGATTGGAGAAAGACTCATTAGCAACCTGTGATCTGCAGATGATATAATCCCGCTTATGAAAGCAAAGAGGATTTAAAATACTTACCCATGAAGATCAAAGATCTCAGCTTCCAGTATGGGTGGAACTTAAACATAAAGACAACAAAAATCCTTACTACTGTTCATTTTGTTTAGATCCACTATCGGCACTTATGGAAGCAGCAGTCAAAAAATCAAACAACATATTGCATTGGGTAAACCTGCTGCACAAGACCTCTTTAAAGTGTTCAGGAGAAAACATGTCTTTTTGAAGACTAAGGTGAGCCTGACGCATGGTATTTTCAAAAGCCTCATATGCATGGGAAGGCTAGACAATGAATAAGGAAGACCACAGAAGAACTGATGCATGTGAGTTATGGTGTTGGAGGAAAATATTAAGAGTACCATGGACTGCCAGAAGAACAAAGAAATCTGTGCTGAAAGAAGTTCAGCTCCTTAAAAGGAGCATTCTAGAGAGACATCATCTCTCTACTTTGGACATCTGATCAGGAGGGACCAATCCCTAAAAAAAACATCATGCTTGATAAAGTGGAAGGTCAGTGAAAAAGAAGACACCCAATGAAATGGACTAGCAGCAATGGGCTCAAGAGTAGCAACTGTGAGAAGGGTGCAGGACTGGGCTGTGTTCCATT
The DNA here is from genome assembly GCF_000296735.1 of Chrysochloris asiatica. Taxonomy (NCBI): domain Eukaryota; kingdom Metazoa; phylum Chordata; class Mammalia; order Afrosoricida; family Chrysochloridae; genus Chrysochloris; species Chrysochloris asiatica. Next base: position 9,544,398 of record NW_006408588.1, on the reverse strand, counting down.
CTGTTGTGTATAGGGTCACTATGAGTCAGAACCAACTCAACAGCACCTAACAAAAATAACAACAAGCCATAATAGCAAGCAAATCTGTTTCGGAAGGAGTACAGCTAGACTAACTGCTCCTTGGAAGCAACAATGGCAAGACTTCATCTCTTGTACTATGGACATGATTTCAGGATGGGCCAGCCCCTAGAGAAGAACATCATGCCTCATTAAGTGGAGAGTCAGTGAAAAAAAGGAAGACTCTCAATGAGATGGCTTGATACAGTGGCTGCAAGAGTAAACAGTAAGTATAAAGATGGCACAGGACTGGATAGTGTTTCATGCTGTTATACATAGGGTCTCTATGAAGCAAAACCAACTTGACAACACCTAATAACAAGTTTATAATTCTACTTTTCAGTCATCACTACCTGAGGCCCAGATTAAGAAATATTAATATAGACAGTTTCCAATAACAAATCCTAAATCATACCTATTTGTCTTTGCAATATAGTGTAGGATTTTCTTCTTGAAGATTTACTTTCTTAATGATGTGTGGTTTGAGTATCAATCTTTCTTATTATTCTCTGAGCAAATACTATCTATTGTCAGAAAAAGTCAATAGACATGAGATACAAAAAAGGAAGCAGCCTTAGATTTCTATTTTTGCACTAATAATCCACAAAGCAGAGACAGAACAGGCAATCACATTTTAATACCTACTGGTGGGCTGGTATACAAGGCGCAATTTAAACAAGAAAATCTGGATTTATATTTTCATCTTATCTTATCTCAGAGGACTGACTAGAGATCAGCAACTTTTGACCCTCACAACTGCTGACCCAACATGATGGCTAAAACAAAAAATACAATAAATACAAAAAAGACATAAATTCAGCTGCTTTATGAAATTCTGTCCTGATCTATTAATCCAAGTATATACTAAGTATATATGGGAAAGAGTAGAAGTTCATAGTGTTTAGTCTTTACAAAAACAAAAATGCTTTTGCCCCAAGCATTTTCCCTCTTCATTTAAAAGTTAAATTGTGTATTTCAAGATAAATCTAAACCATGTGTCTCACTTCTTCCTCTAACAGCAAACTGTTCTAAAAGAGCTCACTGTTTTATCAAGAACTTCCAGAATGTCATTTTTATTCCAAATGAGAAAATGATATTTATCCAATGCACACAATATTTAATGTCAAAAAGATGTACATACAATTCTAACTTGTATCTCATAACATACAACAATTTATTTCTAGTTGATTAACTGACACCATTTCTGACTATATTTAGCATCTGATCAATACCATTAATAGCTTTATAATTTATTAGAAGCATATTATGTGGCAAGGCACTAGACTATGTGCTTTGCAGCATTAGTCTACATTGTCTCAATTACCCTGTAGTTGTTGTTATGTTCCATTGAGTTGATTCTGTCTCATAGCAACCCTATGTACAACAGAACAAAACACTGTTCAATCCTGTACCATCCGCACAATCACTGTTACACTAGCATCCACTGCTGCTGCCACTGTGCCAATCCATCTCATTGGGGGTCTTCCTCTTTTTCACTGACCCTCCATGTTACCAAGCTTGATGTCCTTCTTCCTTGCCATCCTGGCTTCTAAAGACCATTCTGGCTGAACTTCTTCCAACACAGACTTTTTTGTTCTTCTGGCAGTCCATGGTATTTTTAATATTCTTCTCCAACACCATTAACTCAAATGTGTCAATTCGTCTATGGTCTTCCTTATTCAATTCCCATATAAGGCTATTGAAAATACCTTGGCTTAGGTCACGCACACCTTAGTCCTCAAACTGGTGTCTTTACTCTTGATAATATTAATATACCTAATAGAGTTCCAAGAGGTTTAGTAATGTGTGAAACACAAGGTTAATACAAGTCTGTCAAACACACAATCCCACTCTCTTTCCATTTTCTCAGTTGGTATCAAGTTCCCTTTGGGTAGGGAAGAGAAAACTAAACCATTATTTTTTTCTAAGAATTTATCATCATAATAAAATACATAGACAAAAACACATTAAAGCTCATATATTCTTAACTCAGTTGTGAGCTATTTAGTTGATGGATTCATGATTCTAAAAAAAATCTTTTCTTCATAAGAAATTCTACAATTTTAAAAATAGTAAGTTACCCAGATATTTTTCACCAAGATGACACTCTACCTCCATCACTCACAGCATTTCTGAAGGGGTATATGGAGCACATTTTACTGTATCATGGGTCATAAGAAATAAAAGAACATTTTAAAAGTTTATACATTGCAAGGTATAAACTGGTATGAATGAGTAAGAACACAGGTTCTACATTCAGAGACTAGTTGGTTTGAAACCAAGTTCTGCCATTTATTCAATGATGTGCTCCTGACTTAACTATATTGCACCTCAGGGTGTTGTTGTTTTTTTAATTCGTTTAGAAAAGACATAATAGAAATATAATGACAATTAAAAGAGATTATATTTGGAGAGCTAGTACTTGGGACATAATAGGAATTCTATAAATGACATTTGTGCTTATATTTAAATTGAAGTAGACGTAATAACTTAATATGGCTCTTCTATCCATATTCTGCCATTTTTTGATGTATTGCAAACCCTAACCTCTATGTCTTACTTATGGCTCCATTTTGCAGCTCCATTTTGTTATGTTAATAATGCAAGATTAGAGTGAGATGTATCTTGAGTCCCCACCCTACTAGTGGATGTGACTCATCTCACCACCCTTAGTTTGTCTGGGGGTTTTGGTACATCTAATATGAAAGAATGTTTTGGCAAAGTTCACTTCATTGCTCTGAAACCTGCATCTGGCTCATCTTGGTCTGAGCTTCAATTATTGGAACTTGTGGCTATTGCCTGACCTAATTCATCAGCTTCTTCATTCTTGTGAATCAGAAGCCTGTGTCTGATCTGCCTATTTGAATTTCTTAGCCTCGGAAATTGCTATGAGGAGAATCCTTCAGACTGATGTCTGAACTATGAATTGGGAACTTGCCAGCTTCCACGCAGTGTGAGTAATTTCCTTGACAGTATGTGAGTTATGTGAGGTGTTGCAACAAATTGTAGAATCCTGGAATATGCGGGGAATACTAAGGGGAAAAGTGGTGACTGGTATCAGAGACTATGGGGTTGTATGGTGGTATGTTGTTGTTGATGATGATGTTAACTGCTGTCAAGTCAGCTCTGACCCAGAGCGACCCTGTATAGGATTTCCAAGGACTGGCTGGTGAGCTTGACTTTGCAGTTCAAACCAACTTTTCAGTCCAATGCATTAACCCACAGTGCCACACTAAGCCATCATGGAGTGGTATAGCATCTTTGGAAAAGATGAACATTTTGAGCATCTTTAATTTTTAAAATATCTCCACCTGACAGGGATGAGCCTTGCATTGATCCTTTAAAATTAATCATCAAGGCATTTGGTGTCAGAATGGTGGGGCTTGTTGCAATGGCTCAGACTTGCCAAAATATGTGGTTTGGGGAAGAAGAGGGTAAGTGGAAGAATAAGAAAAGTCTGTTTCCTGGATGGGATTAAGACACTCATAAATTAAAGCACCTGTTGTTTTATGATCAATTACCCAAGGTAAAAGCTATCCAAGGGATATAGAATTGATAGATGTGGATCTAACTCCTGATGAACTGACTAGTTGGATGCATTTGCAAAAACAGAGTGATAACAAAAAATGAGATATAGAATTCCTTGGTTTTTATTATCAGTAATAGCTGCAATGGCAGGGGAGAAGAACGTAGGAGTGGATTACAGCACTGAAACAAGCAAGCCTAGATCCAGTTCAGTCAGAGCCAAGACCAGTAGTCTCAGAACTAATCAAGAAAGGAAATTTTTATTTTAGACCAACAGGATGTACCCCTTGAACTCTGGTCACCAAGAAGGTAGTCTGAGAGGGGAAGAGGCAAAACTAAGAAGGTGATATGGTGTTAAGTGCCATAGACTTGGTTCCAACTCATAGCAACCCTGTATAGGATTTCTGAGGCTTTAAATCTTTGTGAGAGAAGAAAGCTTCATCTTTCTCCCACAAAGTGACTGATGGGCTTGAACCACCAATCTTGTAATTCACAGTCCATTGTTGATACAAAGATCCAGAGTTGATATAAATGTCCTAATACCACACTACAGGAAGTGTGGTGAACCAGTGGAAATGTCTGCTGATTGCCCATTGTTAAGGAGGCCTAAACAAGCCTGTTCTATTCACCCCAGCTAGGAAGAATTTAATGAAGGAAATTTCCATCCAGGAGTATCTGGAGCAGAGGTTCAGCTAGTTCATCAAGATAAACACTGACAAAAAGGCCAGACACTTTTGGTTCAGCTTCCAGCAGGGAATCCAAGGTCATATAAACATGTATGAGTAAAATGGCCCAGGGCTGGGGAATAGATTTTCTTGGGACTCCTGGACACCGAAGCCTAAGTACTGTAAGCTCAAAATTGTGATAGGGCTTAAGGTTAGACTTGGGGATATAGGGATGCAACCGTTGATAGAAATAAGGTAAACATTTAAATGAGAATTGGAAGATTTAAAGAAGTAGTGGCATTTGTCTTATCTGAATGTATTAATTGTATGGGTACTATGTCTGATTGGGGAACACTCTCTCTACCTGGTTTTGTAAAATGGAAGACATGTAAGTCTGCCCTCAGGCTAATATTGATTGGATATGCTAGATGGGAACCATTAGAATTGCCCAAAGTCACTCAGACAAAGATTACTGCTTTGATTAAAGACTTGCTAAAGGCTGGAAGTGTTGGTGCTAGCAAATTATTTGTGTAACAGTCCAGTGTAACCTGTGAAGTAGGAAGATGGGTCATAGAGATTGACAGTAGACTACCGAGGGTGAAATAAAATAGTGCTACCAGTTCTGGTGTGGCGCTAGGGGTTAATGCGCCAGACTGCAAACCCATTTGAACTGCAAGGTTGGCAGTTCAAGCTCACCAGCGGCTCCTCAGACACCCTATACACGGTCGCTATGGGTTGGAACTAACTCAATGGCACTTAACAACAGCAACCCATTTCCGGAATGGCACTTGGGGTTAATAAGCTAAACTGCAAGATTGGTTTGAACAGTAAGGTCAGCAGCTCAAGCTCACAAGCTGCTTCTTGGAAACCCTATACAGGGTTGCTTTGAGTCAGAACCAACTCGATGGCACTGTATCTATCTACCTATCTATCTACTGATTATATCAGCTGCCACAGATATGGTACTTTAATGCAGAAAAAGCAGCAGGCTAAAGGATACTGGTACTCATTGATTGATCCTGCAAATTCCTCTTAATCCATTCCAACCTGGCAAAAGAGTCAGCCACAGTTTGATTTAATATAGAAAGATCCCAATTTACTTTAAGCATACTGACACAAAGCTATTTGAATTCACTGGCTTATGATCAGAAGAGATTTGGACTTAGCGTAGGTCTCAAGTGTTGTGATATATTGACTATATCATATTAATATCAAACATGGAAGAATAGGCTAGGGCAGATTTTAAAACAGTAGCAACCCACAAGACCAACAGAGGCTGGTTAGTGATACCAGTAAAAATCCAGGGCCCTGCCCATATGGTGATATTCTTGGAAATAACTTGGGTTGGAGTCACCTGTGACATTCTCAGGCAACCAAGAATAAATTGTAGTTGCTATCTACCCCAAAGGGTAAGCAAGAGGCCCAACATTTGGTTGGTTTATTTAGATTTTGGAGGATGCATATTTCACATCTGAGAATATTGCTGGCTCCCATCCAAAAAACCACTCAGAAGAAAATTGCATTTGAAGTAGAGTCTGAGAAACAGCATGCTATGTCTGAACTACAGAAAGTTGTTTCACTCTCCTTGCCTATAGACCTTTAGGATCCACATTCAGACATCACTCTACTACATGTTCTTATGCAGACTGGAGCTTATGGCAAGAACCTGAGAACATTGTACAATGAAAACCACTCGGATTCTGGACTAGAAAGTTTCCAGATGCTACAACATGATACACATGATTTGAAAGGCTATACAGGAAACCCTTTATAAGGTCACTATGGTTCAGAACTGACTAGACAGCACTTAACAACAATAACAACAATGAACATTAACTGAAACTGCTCAATGACAGAAGGACATGAAATCATCCTAAGACCTGAGATACCCATGATGTCTTGGTTGATGTCAGAGAAATACTTGAATAAGAAAGGCAGTGCCCCAAAACAATTTCCTAATAAAATGGAGATAGTTCACACAGGAACAAGCTATTAGATAAATACAAGGAGGCACTCCCGGTATCCATGAGTAGATAGACTGTTTTTCAATAGGTCCTACCTTGGAACTCCCTGAAAAACTACCAGAACCCATTGGCCCATGGAAAGTGCTCTAGAAACAACTTTCTACTGGCCAGCAGAAGGCTGTTTAGTTCATGGATAGCAGTTCCAGAGTGCATGAACAGCATTTGATATAGAAACTACTATATTAAGACTAACAGACAGAAAGACCCTTATTGAAAATGGTAAGAACAGGCCAGCTCAATGTACTGAACTACATGCTGCCTTCCTAGCTGTGATGGAAGAACTGGACAATGGAAAAAGTCAATGTGTTTGGATTTTTGCTGATCCATGGCCAATGGCCAATAACCTCATTATATGGTCAGGAAAATAGGCAATTAAATCTGGACTATTAAAGGGACACTATGGTAGGGCAAGGATCTATGGAAAACACTGGGAAGTTAAAGGGTGTATGGGAGTAGGACATGTCAATGCATGTCAGAAGAACCCCTTTTCCTGGATCAAAAAGTGATTGTCATTAGCAAGTGAACATGTTGGTATGCACCCTGGATGATGCCAACTGGATGCATCAAATGAGCAGACACAGGGATATTATAGCAATTATAGAGATGGACTAAATCTAACCACCTCTCTCTTGCACCTTCTGAGGCACAAAATGCCAATAAGGACTGCTTTGTCTGCCAGAAAGGAAGACAGAGATTATAGATGGATATTGGGAAGATTCTTCAGGGGGAAAGGCCCTGCTCGCAGGTGGCAAGTAGATTATATCACACCAATGACACAATAGCACCAGGTAGCTACAAATGGGTATTCACTGTGCATATCCTATAACAGATGCAGATGCCCAAAACACCATTAAGGTGTATTAGAACAAAAGATACTGTGCCATTTGGGGCTACTAATTATATTCCCTCAGACTAAGAAACATACTTTATAGTCCACAGTACATAACAATGGGGCAAAAAACATCATATTAAATGAGTATATCATATTGCATGCCATCTTCAGAGTTATATTTAGAATGGAATGACAATTGAAACATTTGTTATCTAAAGCAGGGGAGACAAAGACATGAAAGGCTGGCTCACAGATTTTCTTTTTTTTTTTTTTTAAGTTTCAACTTTTATTTTTAATGTTTTGTTGTGAATTATGTGTTAGTTTACATAGGAGAACATTAGTTTTACATCCATCCTATCGTATATCATTTAATTGCTATGGTTACAATCCCCTCCATGCATCATCAACCATCCAAAGGGTATACACTACAAGCCTGTCCCCTGGTCGTCAGAACACAGTTCTCTCCCTCTCTGTGTCTAAAGTCCCCAACTGCTCCATCTCTCCACGTCATCATCTCTGCCTCCATCTCAGGCATCACTGCTTCTCTGGGTAAGGGTCCCACTCTCCACTCTTCTCCCTTGATGGTCCCAGGGACCTGACTCACAGACTTTCATGAATATGTGCTCCCACTCAACATGAGGGGGGCAAAGGAAAGATCACCACTAGATAGATTATTACATTTTTGGAAGTGACTTGGGAAAGAGGGGTTGTTATTACTGTTAAGTCCTGTCCAGTCACTTCTGACTCATTGAAAATCTATATAGAGCTTCTGGAGAGCATCTGGGGTGATTGAACCACCACCTTGCTGTTCAAATCAATGTTTCAGCCCAGTGTTATCCTATAGTGCCAAGGCAGAGGATAATAGTGCCACTGTGCAGTTCTTCTCCACATCAACTAAAATTGTTTTTTCCTTGCCAGATGCTTTGATTCCACGACCATGGATGTAGCTTCAAGTGCCAGAGCAGTGGGGTTATACCTCCGGAAGAGACTCTAACTATATTCTGAACCTGTATGCCAGAATTCCCAAGGCCTGATGGTGTGGACAATACCTTCCCTACATCTGGTGTACTGCCCATGTTCTAGAAAGTCCACTAGTCTTATGCCTCTGTAACCCTACCTAACAAGAGTGGACTGAAGGGTAAGCACTTGCTACACTGGTCTTGCTACAAACAATCTGAACTGGCCCAGAAGCTGAACTTGCTGTTTCTTCCCAAAGGGGAAATGTTTGGGTAAAAATAAATGATAAATGGAAGAAAGGAGACATAATAGTGGATGGTAAAGGAATAAATAAATAAAATGAAGAAAATACAACAGGGAAAATTTAATGTTATGCTGACACCTAAAGAGTCAGACCAAAGGAATGATCTTGTCTCAATTAAATTTTATCAGGGCCATGAAGGGTGAAGAAGAGATGAACTTTTGTAGAACCTGAGCAGTTTAGATGGACACCTATAGCAGATCTGAATGGCTGGTACCTGAGTAATCACACTCTTAGGACTCTTGGCCATACGGAAGGAATGTTTGTTAATGAATGGTTTGGACTGGTAAAAATGATTAGGAGAGAGAAGTTCATCTTTCGAGTATGAAAGGGCCAGTAACTAGAAAGGAGGTGGCCTGAAGTACAGTTAATTACTTAACGTGGCCCTTCTATCCATATTCCTACATTTTGTGATATATTGTAAATCCTAGCTACTATGCTTGTAATTCTGGTCCCATTTTAGAGTGGGTTGTTAATGAGGCAGGATTATAGTGGCACTAATGAGCCCTGGTGTGGTACTGTAGGATCAGCACTGGACTGTGAACTACAACAAAGTCAGCAGTTCAAACTTACCAACTGCTCCTCAATAACCCTACACAGGATCACTATGAATTGGAACCAACTCAACAGCTCTTAATAACAAGGATTAAGGTAGAACAACAGGATTAAATATAACTCAAATCACCTCCCTTAGTTTTCTCTAGGATATTGGTTTGAGCCGTATACATAGAAATGTTTGTCAAAGTTCACTCTCTTGCTTTGGATTCTGTATTTGACTTGTCAGACCTACACTTCCTAGTGCCTATCCCTTAACCTGACTCACCAGCTTCCACAGACTAGAGACTCAACAGCCTGTCATCTTATCCACCAATTTGAGTTCCATAGCTCCTATAACCGTGAGGGCGAGGAGAACCCTCTGGTTTGGAACTTAGCAGACGCCACCATTTCATGAGGCATTTCCTTGACAGTTTGTGAGTTCTGTGAGATGTTACAGTGATTTGCAGAACTTTGGGTTGTGAAGACAGCAGGAGTGGTGGGTGATATCAGGGACTATGGAGTGTCCTGATATCATTCCAATAACACATTGGAAAAATTGGACATTTGGGATATCTTAACCTTCACCTGAAAGGGACCAACTTCATGCTGATCCTTCTAAAAGAAAACATTCTTGCATGAATTAAGTAGAAAACTTGACAGTCATACTAGAATTGGGATTAATGAGAAGACATCATCAAACGCTTCTAGGCCATGGACAGAAGAAAAGAAACCTAGCTAAATTCTTGGCAACACAGAAGAAGGGGGGCATTGACATATATAAAAACATAAAAGACTTGGCAACAAATTTACTATACATAATAAAGTGCTGCTTACATTGTCGACATGAGAAATCTTTTGTCTAAATATTACATTAAGAGTTACTTTTAATTTGGTTATGGAAAATATAAAAGAGATTTAGAAATTATTTGCCTCAGCCATGGCAACAACTCATGTGCCTCTGACCTAAACGTACCCATATTATTCTACTGAGAATCATACACTGGAACTTTAAAAAACTGGAATAGATGATAGCCATTTTTTCTTTGGAGTCCTGGTGTGGCGCTGTATGATATGCACTAGACTGCTCACTACAAGGTTGGTGGTTTAAACCCACCAGCCACTCCACAGAAACCCTATACATTGTTGCTATGAGTCAGAACCAACTCAACAGCATTTAACCACGACATAAATAGAATTATACCTTTGAGAAGAAAGCCTAAGGAAATTTCATGTTAGTTTTGCATTTTCTTATAGGAGGTACCAGAAAACTATGATGCGTGTATAAATATGATCTGCTCTCTGTTTTGTAAATAAAGTTTTTTGTAAATAAAGTTTTATTGGAACATATCCTCATTTCATTTATATTTAAATATTGTCTTGACTACTTTCATGCCACAATGGCAGAGTTGAGTAATAGCAACAGAGACTGTATGTTTCACAAATATAAAATATTTACTCTATAATCTTTTGCTAAAATTTTTAATCAAATTTTTCTTAGATCTATGGTATAGTTTCAAACCTAAAAGATCTGATTTGGTCTGAAAATTACATTCATAGTCTCTAGCTTTCAATGTAACTTCCAATGTGCATTTCTAAACACATCTGGAAAATAATTTGAAAACAACTTTCTTCCTCCCCATGAATAAAGAGAATACTCAGACTCCTTACCACAAACATTACCCATAGCAAAGCATTTGAGCTTCAAGAAAAATAGAGATGAAATGATTTCTGGAGGGCAGGACAAATCTCTCTACTGTAAAACTGAAAGGCACCCATTAATCCATCCCAAATAGTAGTTTCTGTTATGTGCATATGTTTTTATCTTACTGAGTAAAATAGCAGAGAAAGCACTTGGAGATAATCTACAATCAAGTAGAGTTAAAGGATTCAAGTAAGCTTTGAAGGGACAAAGTCAAGTTGTAGGCCTCATCATTCTTGCACTATTTGCAAAGAGAATATAACAGCATTTCTCCAACAACCACAGAGTATTTTAAAAGACAGTACCTCATTCATCTTCTGATGCTTTTGGAAGTAAAGTGTCCCACATTTTATTTCTATTTTATAAATGGAAAAACTAGGCCAGAGAGCAATTTTACACCTTTCCCAAGAGTGAATCAATCACTAGGAGAACTAAAGATAGAATGATTTTAATTCCCGTGTCCTATATGCATTTGAATGCAAATTAATATATTAAAGACTTTTCCAAAAATTTAAGAACAAAAAAGTTATTAGCTCATTGGATAAAATATTACTCATACTATAATCATAAACAGAACAAGGTGATACTGAGTAGCTTAAAATCAGGAAAGATGTATATCAAGGTTGTATCATTTCACCATACTTAATCAATTTGCATGCTAAGAAAATAATCTGAGAATCTGGACTATATGAAAAACAGCATGACACTAGCATTGAAAAAGGCTCATTACCAATCTGTGATATGCAGATGACACAAACTTGTTTGCTAGAACTGAAGAGGACTTGAAGTACTTACTGATGAAGATCAAAGACTACAGCCTTCAGTATGGATTACACTTTAATAGAAAGAAAACAAAACTTCACAAATGAACCAAATAAACTACATCATGATAAATGGAGGAAAGATTGAAGTTGTCAAGGATTTCATTTAATTTGGACTCACAATCAACACCCATGGAAGCAGCAGTCAAGAAATCAAAGGACATGTTGCATTGGACAAATTATCTTTTTACAATGCTAAAGGAAACAGAAGTCACTTTGAGGACTACATTGTGCCTGATCCAAGCCATGATATTTTTCCAATCACTTCATATGCATGCTAAAACTGGACAGTGAATAAGGAAGATCAAAGGAAAATTCTTGTGTAAAAATTATGGTGTTAAGAAAGAATATTGACTATAACATGTACCACCAGAAAAACAAACAAATGTGTCTTGGAACAAGTACAGTCAAAATATTCCTTAAAAACAAAAATGGCCAGATCATCTCATGTACTTTGGACATACAAACAGGAGGAACCAGTCCCTAGAGAAGGACATTATACTTGGTAGAGGGGCAGTGAAAAAGAGGAAGGTTCTCAACGAGATGGATTGACACAGTGACTGCCACAATGGTCTCAAACAAGGGAAAGATTGTGAGGATGATACAGGACTAGGCAGTGTTCCATTCTGTTGTACTTAGGGTCATTGATTAGCACCTAACATCAACGACATTATCATGATGTATGTATACCACTATGCAAATATAGTAGTAACGCCTTCACTTTGGTGCTATTAAGGACTCCTTTCTAAATTATATACCAGAAGACACGATAACATTAGGAAATAAATTTTAAATGAAGATAGGATATGACCAAAACACCAAAAATAGAATTGGACTAATATCCCATCACCTTACTGCCACATGACACAAATAGGCTTTAGCACCATCTAGTGGAAGATCAAAGGAACTCATGGATTATTAAGAGGGTTGCCATCCTTAGGGGTTCCTCATTCAAGAGATTTAGAGTTGTTTCCAAATTAAAGCTTCCTTGGACTTAATTCTATTACTAAATAAGCAAATACATATTTTATTGAAGTCATTGTGGAAATACATGAAAAAGTGGGCTTGAGTCATCTGTTAGAGCTGTTTTTCCATTGATACAAGGGCAAGGGCTAGAAGTAGAACAGATACAAGTTAAAATTTATTCCTCCACCAACTCTTTGGTTTCAGATTAAGCTATCCAATCTCTTCACCTCTTCATCAACATAATGAAATTAATGTCTATCTCCTGACAAGTTATAATGACTACAGTAGCTCTTTAGTTTAGAAGGCTTGGTGGTATTGTGGGTTATGCATTGGACTGCTAACCCAAAGGTCATCAATTTGAATCTACCAGTTATTTTGCAGGATAAAGAGATTTCTTATGCTCCTGTAAAGATGGACAGCCTCCGAAAACAAATATAAGGTCACTATCAGTGGAGTTGACTCAATGGCAATGGGTTTGGGGTTTGGGGGTTTAGTTTCTTTAAATATATTGATACAGTGGCTCTTAATAACTAGTAGTTGCTCTCCTCTCCCTAAAATATTTCAATAGTACTTTCATATAGCACAATAAACAACCAGCCATACAGCATGAACAACAGAGGCAAGATAAAACCTAGTCTTATTCTAATGTGACTTAGCTATGATGTCTTCAGAGAGGAAAACAGAAAAATTAAGGTTTTGCTGATCCAAAGGAAGAACCCATTTACTTCTGTCTAAAGCTAAATTAAGTATTGGATTGTTTTTCTCTAGGACCTTGGATTTCTGAGATGAAAGGGAATCTACAAGTATTACATTGTAACTGCTAACTACAGTAGGCCTTCAAGTATTCTGGGCAAATAGGAAGATGGAATCAAAACATTTGTTCTGTCCCCCAAAATGGATTCAATCAACTATTCCTGAGTTATTATGTTATCCACTAGTGCTAAACCAACTTTGGGAAACTTCATTTCAGTATTTAGCTGACTCAGGAGGTTTCTTTGTTACTTCTAGCTAATCTATAGTACAATTCAAAATCTTCAGCTACTTAAAAACTGCACTCTCCAGTTTTTATTCTAAAAAGAAAAATTGTCTGCCAGCATTTCCAAAAATGTATTTTGTAAGGTGCACATATGTTAATATAAGTATAGCAAAGATTGCCCACCTCGTTGCTCTCCTATTAAGCAGATTTCCTTTTACAATCTCCCACACAGCCAGCCTCTGCCCTTCAGATTTAGAAAGAAGAGAATTGGAATGCTTTTCCTACCTGCTGTACCATGACTTTAACACTGTTCTTTGCTTCCAATCTCTCCACCAGAGCTAATCATATACTGGTGTCCAGTCTTTCTCTGCCTGCTACAAAAAGAAAAAAAAATATTATAATAAAACACAAACAAGAGAGCTTCAGAACTTCAAATAATTGTAATCTCTAGTTATCATTATTACCTCCATGCAGATTTTAAGTGTCTATTTAAGCTTACTTTATAAAAAGAGAGACGACCCAGTTCAAAAAAGTGCAATATCTAATAGTATTCAGTTTTGAAAATCCAAATAAAGGTACATCTGAAAGGTCAGGTTTCGATTTTTTTTTTTTTTAGTAGAACTGTATATTATACTCAATTTCAAAAGGAAACTAAAATTTCTTACATTTAACATAAATGTCTCATTAACAATTTTAAAGTGTTAAGTTGTCATGGACAAATATGTACAACATTTCATATGAATAATAACAGACAACTATGTTTTATCTTCAGAGTCTTGGTGTGGTGCTATAGGATAAGCACCAGAACACAAGGTCAGTTTGAATCACAAGGTTGGCAGTTCAAGCCCAACAACTGCTCCTAAGAAACCCTATACAGAGTCACTATGAGTCAAAACTGACTTGATAGCACTTATCAACAACAATAGCAATATTTTATACCAACAACAACAATGGCAACATTTTTTCTCCAGTATGTGTTTGCCATTCAATCTTCAACTATAATCTAAACTAATTCCTTAGTTCCTTTTTTTTCTACTACCAGACTCTTGATCTCTTTCTTTTCTTCAAGTTGATATATTCTCACTAGAGAAAAATTACTGTTTTTATACCCAGCTCCCAAATCTTGGTTTCTAATTCTATTCTCCAAAAGTAATTAGGGCTTTGTGGGAAAGTGGTTGGTTCTAGAATTGAACCTGAAACAGCTTGTAATGTCCAAGAGTAAATAAGTGCTTAAAAAAAAAAAAAAAAGTGGGGTAAGGAGTATTAAATTGACATAGAAGCTAACATGAAAGAGTTTCCAATTGCAGAAACTGGAATAGTTTGAGCAACAAAATAAATAATAAACTATTGGTTAATAATCCAAAGAATAAACCAAAAATGCATGAGTCCATATTGATATAAATTAATGATTGGATAAATAAATGTAGCAGTACAAATCTTATATATAGAAGAGTCCAAATAATACAAGTAAATATGCTCCAGTTCAGGAGATAGATATTAATCCCCTCACTCCTGTTTTCAGTGTAAAACTCTTATTGATTCACTTCCAAAGAGTAGAGTATGTAAAGAGACAAACAGAAACCCCTACAATGAATGGATAACCCAGAAAAACACAAGTGTTACCAAGAGGTCTACACTGATATCACCAGTGGTAAGTCAGGCAAATAACATGTGCCTCCTAATGTAAAGTGATAGAAAGGACATATCACATCGGTGGTCTTCCACTGAAGCCATAATTAAGAGTCTAATTATGAGAAAAGCAGTAGACAAAAATAAAGTGAGGGACATTCTACAAAATACCGGAACAATTTTCTTCAAGACTCTCAAGATCATGAAAAGACTGAAAATGGTCACTGAACAGAGAAAACTAATGAGACAAAATGACTAAATGAAAAGTGATATTCTCAACTGGACATTAATACAGAAGAGGGCATCACGGAAAACTCTTAAAATTTGAATAAATCCTGGAATGCATTTAGTAGTAATATATCAACACAAATTCCTTAGTTTTGACAAATGTACCATAAATGAAACACATATTTTTAAAGGACAGCTTGAAAGTACAACGTCAAGTATTATAATGAAATCTGCAAAGATCTTGAGTGAGAAAACCGAAAGGGAAGCACAAGCTCAACATTTCTAAAGCTGAAAGAACTGAAGAAAAATTCA
>NW_006408588.1:9505584-9527169 GCF_000296735.1 Chrysochloris asiatica | reverse complement strand
CTGCCAGTGGCCTCATTTGTTACACTCAGCCCTAGAGGGCCTCGAACCTCTGACTAGTCTTACACGGTCTGGAACACACTTAAGATGTATTGCTCATTACTGGTGATTGGAATGCAAAGGTTAGGAACAGAGAGGAAAAATCAGTAAATGGAAAATACGGCCTTCACAATATAAATGATGCTGGAGATAACATGATAGAATTCTGCAAAATCAATGATTTGTTCATTTCCAATACCTTCTTTAGACAGCATAAGAGATAATTATACAGACGGACCTCACCATATGGGGTACACAGAAATCAAATTGACTACATCTGTGGAAGGAGATGATGGAAAACTCCATATAATCAGTCAAAGCAAGGCCAAGGGCAGATTGTGGAATAGACCATCAATTGCTCATATGCAAATTCAGATTGAAGCAGAAGAAAATGAAAACAGGTCCACAAGAGCCAAAATATGACCATGAATATATCCCACCTGAATTTACAGATCATCTGAAGAACAGATTAGATACATTAAATACTAAAGACCAAAGCCAGAAAGGTTATGGGATGACATCAAGAACATCATACAGCAGTAAAGCAAAAAGTCATTAAGAAGACAAGAAAGAAGAAAAAGATCAAAATCAATGTCAGAAGAGACATTGAAACTTGCTCTCCAAAGTAGAGATGCTAAAGCAAATGGAAGAAATGAGGAGGTACAAGAGCTGAACAGAAAATTTCACAAAGCTCAGATCAAGAAAACAAAGTCAAATATTACAACGAAATGTGCAAAGATCTGGAGGCAGAAAACCAAAAGGGAAGAACATGCTCAGCATTTCTCAAGCTGAAAGAACTGAAGTAAAACCTCAAGCCTCAACTTTCATTACTGAAGGATCCCTGGACAAATTAATGAATGATGCAGAAAGCATCAAGATGGAAAGAATACACAGAGTCACTATACTAAAAGGAAATGGTTGATGTTCAATCATTTCAAAAGGCAGCATATGATCAAGAGCCAGTGATACTAAAGGGAGAAGTCCAAGGTGAATTGAAGGAATTGGCAAAGAACAAGGCACCAGGAATTGGTGGAATAAGAATTGAAATATTTCAAGAAAGTGAGGTGGCACTGGAGGCACTCACTCATCTATGCCAAGAAATTTGGAAGACAACTATCTGACCAACTGATGGGAAGAGATCCATATTTGTGCCCATTCCAAAGAGAGGTGACCCAACAGAATGTGGATATCATCAGACAATATCTTTAAAATCCCATGGAAGTAAAATTTTACTAAAGGTAATACAGAAACATCTGCAAGCATACACTGAGAAAGAAATGCCAGAGGTTCAAGCTGGAGTCAGAAGAGGCCATGGAACAAGAGATATCACTGCTGATATCCTATGGATCTTGGCTGAAAGCAGAGAATATCAGAAAGATGTTTACCTGTGTCTTATTGACTATGAAAGGCTTTCAATTGTGTGGCTCATGACAAGCTATGGACAACATTGTGAAATATGAGTATTCTGGAACATGAGGAACCTTTACATGGACCAAGAGGCAGTTGTTCAAACAGAACATGGGAACAATGAATGGTTTTAAATTAAGAAAGGTGTGCAACAGGGTCATATTCTTTCACCATACTTATTCAACCTGTATGCTGAACAAATAACCAAGAAGCTGGGTTATATGAAGAAAAACATGGCATTAAGATAGGAGGAAGACTCATTAACAACCTGCAATATGCAGATGATACAACCTTGCTTGCTGAAACTGAAAAGGACTTAAAATACTTACTGATGAAGATCAAAGAGCACACCTGTCAGTATGGATTGCATCTCAAGGTAAAGAAAACAAAAATCTTCACCACTGGACCAATAAAACATTCTTATCAGTGCAGAAAAGATTGAATGTTGTCAAAGATTCATTCTTCTTCTTCTTGGATCAACCATCAACACTTATGGATACAGCAGCGAAGAAATCAAGTGAAGTATTGCATTAGGTAAATCTGCTGCACAAGACCTTTTTAAAGTATTGAAGAGCAAAGATGTCAGCTTGAGGACTAAGGTGTGCCTGACTCAAGCCATGGTATTTTCCATAACCTCATATGCATGTGAAAGCTGGACAGTGAATAAGGAAGACTGTAGAAGAATTGATGCATTTGAGTTATGGTGTTGGATGAGAATATTGGAAGTACCATGGGCTGTCAAAAGAACAAACAGATCTGTGTTGGAAGAAGTGCAGCCAGAATGCTCTTTGGAAACTAGGATGGCCAAACTTTGTTTCTCATACATTAGACATATTTCTAGTAGGGACCAGTAACTGGAGAAGGATATCATGTTTTTTTAGGGTGGATGATCAGAGTAGAAGAATAAGACTTCCATTGAGATAGATTGGCAATATGGCAGCATCAATGGGCTCAAGTGTGGCAAAAATTGTGAGGTTGGTCCAGGACCAGGCAGTGTTTTGTTTTGTTGTGCATAGGGTCGCTATGAATCAGTACCTACTTGATGGCATCTAACAACAACAAAAAAAAATCAGCAAAATTATAAATGATGCAGAAAGTTACAAAAGAAGATAGAAGGTATACACAGAGCCACTGTATCAAAAAGAAATGGTTGATGTTAAAATATTTTAAGAGATAGCATATGATCAAGAACCGATGGTACTGAAGGAAGAAATCCAAGATGCACCAAAAGAATTATTGAAAAATAAGGCTCCAGGAATTGACAGAATACAAATTGAAATCTTACAACAAAATAGTAAAGCACTGGAGGCTCTCATATTATCAGAAGGAATCAGTCCATGAAGAAGGACATTGTTCTTGGTAAAGTGGAAGATCAGTAAAAAAAGAAGAAGACCTCCAACAAAAATTGGCAGCAACAATGAGGTCAAGCACAACAATTGGGAAGATGGTGCATAACCGGGTAGTGTTCCATTCTGTTTTGCATAGGGTTGTTATGTGTCAAAATTGACTCAATGGAACCTAACAATAATAATAACACCATAGGCATTATAAGGTACTGACAATAGGGAGAACTGGATGAAAGACTTATAGAAATATTCTGTAATACCTTTGCAACTCTTCTATAAATCCTAAATTACTCCAAAATAAAAACTTTAGAAAATAATTAAAATGTCACCACTTGTCTCTCAATTTTTTGTTTTATGCTTCCTTATGTTTTGCTGTGGTGCTCGAAGCTATGACACCAGTATTTTAAATACCAGCAGTGTCACTGCTAGTGGATAAGTTTTAGTGGAGATTCCAGACAGCAAAAACTAGGAATAAGGAAAGTCTACTGCCTCTGAAAGGTTAGTCACTAAAAACATTATGAAATGCAGAAGAACATGCTTGACATAGTGCCAGTAAATGAGTTCCTTGGGTGAAAAGCACTCAAAATATGAATGGGAAAGAGCTGCCTCCCCAAAGTAGAGTTGATCTTTATGATGTGGATGGAGCCAAGCTTTGGGGATCCTCATTTGCTGATATGGCAAAACTCAAACTAAGGAAAAACCGCTGGACACATCCATTAATAATCAGAATGTGGACTCTAGGGAAATTGGAAGTAGTCAAAAAAGAAATGGAATACATAAAGATTGATATACTAAGCATTAGTCAGCTGAAATGGACATGTTTTGGCCATTTTTGATCAGATAATCATCTGTCTTACTATGCTTGGAAAAAACAAATTTAAGAGACTGGTGTCCCATCCATGATCAAAAAGAGCTTTTCAAGAATATCTTGAAATGCCATGCTGTGTGTGATAAGATAATATCCCTATGTCTACAAGAAAGACCCACCACTCATCTGTTAGTTTGTCGTACTGTGGTGGCATGCATGTTGCTGTGATTCTGGAGGCTAGGTCATGGGTATTTTAAATCTGCAGGGTCACCCATGGTGGACAGGTTTCAGCTGAGCTTCCAGACGAAGACAGACTAGGAAGGAATAACAGACTAGTTCCTAATATTTAGTCACTGAGAAACTTTATGAACAGCAGTGGACCACTGTCAGCACCAGAATATTGAATATTGAAACATGATGAAGAGCTCTAGAAATTTGTCAGATATAGTGCCAGAAGATTAGCTCCTCAGGTTGGAAGGCACTCAGAGTACAACTGGGGAAGACCTGCCTCCTCAAAGCAGAGTTCACTGTGATGAGGCACATGAAGTAAAGCTTTTGGGACCTTCATTTACTGATGGGACAAAACTCAAACTGAAAAGAAACAGCTGTAAACATCCATTAATAATCAGAACATGGAATTTATGAAGTATGAATCCAGAAAAACTGGAAATTGTAAAAAATGAAATGGAACGTATAAACACACATGGCACTTAAAAACAACTGTAAAGTAAGCTGAAGTGAACTGGTATTGGCCATTTTGAATCTTATAGTCACATGGTTTACTATGCCAGAAATGAGAAATTGAAGAGGAATGGCACCTCATTCATCATGAAAAAAACTTATCAAGATCTGTCTTGAAGTACAATGCTATCTGTGATAGGATAATAACTATATGCCTACAAGGAAGTCCAGTTAATACAACTGTTATTCAATTTTAAAGACCAATCACTAAAGCCAGTGATGATGAAATTCAAGAATTCTACCATCGTCTTCAGTTTGAAATTGATAAAAACATGCAATCAAGATGTATTGATGATTATTGATGATTGGAATACAAAGGTTGGAAAGAAAGAGGAAGGATCAGTAGTTGGAAAATATGGCCTTGGTAACAGAAACGATGCTGGAGATCACATGATATAATTTTTCAAGACCAATGACTTATTATTTGCAAACACCTGTTATAAAAAAAATAAAGTTCAAAAACATAAGTTTCAAATACATATGAACCTTACCAAACAGAATACACAGAAATCAGATTGACTACATGTGTGGAAAGAAATAGTGGAAAAGTTCCATCACCAGCTAAAACAAAGCTGTGGGCAGACTGTGGAACAGTCCATCAATTACTTATATGCAAGATGAGCTGAAGCTAAAGAAAATTAAAACAAGTCTACAAGAGCCAAAATATGACCTTGAACATATCACACCTCAATGTAGAGACCATCCAAAGAATAGATTATATGCACTAGACACTAATGACCAAAGACCAGAAGAGTTGTGGGATGACATCAAGAACATCATACAGGAAGACAGCAAAAGGTTATCAAGAAAACAAGAAAGAAGAAAAATACCAAAATGGATGTCAGAAGAGACTCTGAAACATGCCCTTTGGTGTAGAGATGCTAAAGTAAATGGAATAAATGAGGTGAGTGAGCAGAACAGAAAATGTCTAAGGACAGCTCAAGAAGACAAAGTCAAGTATATAATAATGAAATGTGGAAAGACCTGGAGTTAGAAAACCAGAAAGGAAGAACAGGCTCAGCATTTTTCAAGATAAGGGAACTGAAGAAAAAAATCAAGCTTCCACTTACAATACTGAAGAATTCTATGGACAAATTATTGAATAATGCAGAGCATCCAAAATGGAACAAATACACAGAGTCACTGTACCAAAAAGAAATGGTCAGTGTTCAACCATTTCAAGAGGTAGCATATGATCAAGAACCAATGATACTGAAGGAAGAAGTTCAAGTTAACAATGAAGGCATTGGCAAAGAACAAGGCACCAAGAAGAGATGGAGTGCAAATTAAAATCTCTCAGCAAACTGATTAAAGACTGTAGGCACTTATCCATCTATACCAAGAAATTTGGAAGACAGCTGCCTGGCCAAATGACTGGAAGAGATCTTTGTTTGTGCCCATTCCAAAGACAGGTAACCAAATAGAAGGCAGAAATCACTGGACATTCATTGCCAATATTGCCTGCAAGTAAATTTTGCTAAAGATGATACAAAATTGTTTGTGACCACACATTGACAGAGAAGTTCCAAAAGTTCAAACCAGATTCAAAAGAGGACATGAAATGAGGGATATTATTGCTGATGTCAAATGGATCTTTGCTGAAAGCAGAGAATACCAGAAAGATATTTACCTGTTCTTTATTGACTATGCAAAGACTTTCTATTGTGTTATCTATAACTTGTCATGACAAGTTATAGATAACCTTGCAGGGAATAACTATTCCAGAACACTTAATTGTGCTCATTAGGAACCCATACATAGACCAAGAGGTGGTTGTTCAAACAGAATGAGAGAACACTGGATGATTTAAAAATAGGAAAGGTGTGCACCAGAGTTGTAGTCTTTCACCAAACTTATTTAATCTTCATGCTGAGCAAATAATCCGAAGAGCTGGATTGTATGAAAAAAAAAGTGTGGCATTAGGAAAAGAGGAAGTCTCATTAATCACCAGTGATATGCTGATGACACAACCTTACTTGTTGAAAGTGAAATGGACTTAAAATATTTATTGATGAAGATCAAAGACCACAGATGTCAGTACAGGTTGCACCTCAGAAAGCAAAAATCCTCACCACTGGCAAACAACATCCATATAAATGAAGAAAATATTGAAGTTGTCAAGTACTTTATTTTGCTCAGATCAACTGTCAACATTCATGGAAGCAGCAGTCAAGAAATCAAACAACATATTGTGTTAGGCAAGTCTACTTAAGGTGATGAAGAACAAAAATGTCAGTTTGAGGACTAAGATGTGCCTAACCCTGGTGTTATCAATAACCTCATGTGCATGTGAAAGTTGGATGATGAATAAGGTTGATCATAGAAGAATTGATTCATTTGAGTTACGGTATTGGAGAATACTAAAAGTACCATGGTCTACCAAAAGAACAAAAAAATCTGTGTTGAAAGAAGTACAGCCAGAATGCTCCTTGGAAGCCAGGATAACCAGACTTCATCTCTTATTTTGTGCATATTCTCAGTAAGGACCAGTTCCTGGAGAAGGATATCATGTTTGGTAAAGTGGAGTATCAGAGAGAAAGAGAAAGACCCCCAATGAGATGGATTGGTTCAATGGCAGCAGCAGTGGGCTCAGGTACAGCAATGATTGTGAGGTTGGTGCAGGACTGAGCGGTATTTCTTCCTGTTGTGCATAGGGTCACTATGTGTTGGTATGGACTTGATGACACCTAACAACCACAACAAGGAAGACCAGTTGGTACTATTATTATTCAAATGTTTGCACCAACCACAAAAGACAATGATAAAGAAATTGAAGACAGCTACCAACTTCTTCAAATGCTAAGATTCTTCTATGGTCTGCCTTATTCATCATTCAACTTTTACATATATATGGGGCAATTGATAATACCATGGTTTAGGTCTGATACAACTTAGTTCTCAAACTGGTATCTTTGCTGTTTAACACTTTAAAAAGGGCCTGTGCAACAGAAATCTAATGCAATATACCATTTGGTTTCTTGACTACTGCTTCCAAGACAGGTGATTGTGGACCCAAGAAAAATTTGACAAGTTAAAACTTTTCTCAATGCATCAAGGTGTTATTTATCCGTACAGTTATGAGGAATTTTATTTTCTTTACATTGAGGTGCAATCCATACTAAAAGCTGTAGGTTATGATCTTCAGTAAATATTTTAACTCCTCTTCACTTCTAGCAAGCAAGGTTGTACCATTTGCATATCACAGGTTGAGTCTTGCTTCAACCCTGATGTCATGTTCTTCTTCATATAATCCTGTTTCTTGTATTATTTGCTCAGCATACAGACTGAATAAGTATGGGGAAAGGATACAATCCTGACACACACCTTTTCTGATTTCAAACCGTTGTTTTACCCTGTTCTGTTGAAATCACTGCCTGTATCCATAGTTTGTCATGATCGACACAGTTAAAAGTCTTTGCAGAATCAATAAAGCACAACTCACACCTTCCTGGTATTTTCTGCTTTCAGCCAAGATCTATTTGATATCAGCAATAATATTCCTAGTTCCAGGGTCTTTTCTGAATCTGGCTTCAATTTCTAGTAGTTCTCTGTTGATGTAATCTTGTAACCCTTTTGTAATTATCTTCAGCAAAATTGTCCTTGCATGTGATATTAATGATACTGTTTGATGACTCCCTCCCATTCTGTTCAGTCACCTCCTTTTGGAATGGGCACAAACATGGATCTCTTCCAGTCAGTTGGCCAGGTAACTCTCTTCCAAATTTCTTGGTATAGATGAGTGAGTGTCTTTAGTGCTGCAACACTGTATTCAAAGATTTCAATTTGCATTCCATCAGTTCCTAGAGCCTTGTTTCTTGCTAATGCCTTCAGTGCCGCTTGGACTTCTTCCTTCTGTAACGTTGGTTCTTGATCATTTACTACCTCTCGAAATGGCTGAAC
Source organism: Chrysochloris asiatica (assembly GCF_000296735.1). Classification (NCBI taxonomy): domain Eukaryota; kingdom Metazoa; phylum Chordata; class Mammalia; order Afrosoricida; family Chrysochloridae; genus Chrysochloris; species Chrysochloris asiatica. The sequence continues at coordinate 9,518,931 of NW_006408588.1, read as the reverse complement.
TTCCACCAGTTCTTTTTGGTGCAGTGACAATGCATTCCTTCCATCTTCTTTTGATGATTTCTGTATCATTCAATATTTTACCCATGGGATCTTTCAATGTTGTAATCCGAGGCTTGAACTTGCTCTTCAGTTCTTTCAGCTTGAAAAATGTTGAGCATAATCTTAAGTTTTTAGTTTCTAACTCAAGGTCTTTGCATATTTCAGTGTAATACTTGACTCTGTCTTCTTGCATTGCCCTTTTCAGCTCTTCTCCATCATTTCTTCCAGTTGCTTTAGCTTCTCTCTGTTCAAGAATGAAGTTCAGCTTCTTTTCAGACATGCATTTTGATCTTTTTCTTTCCTCTATTTTTAATGGCCTTTTGCTTTCATCCTGCATGATGTTCTTGATATCTTACCACAACTTTTCTGCTCTTCAGTAATTAGTGTCATATGCATCATCTCTGTTTTTCAGGTGCTCTGTAAATTTAGTTGGGATATACTTACGGACTCCTGGTGTGGCACTGTAGGATCAGCAATGGACTGCGAACCATAAATTCAGCAGTTCAAAGCCACCATTTGCTCCTGAAAGCCCTATCTATACAGGGTCTCTATGAGTTGGAACCAACTTGACGGCACTTAACAGCACCAACCATATTTAAGGTCATATTTTGGCTCATGTGAATTTGTTTCTATTTTCTTCTGCTACAGCCTCAACTTTCATATTAACAATGATGGTCTGTTTTACAGCCTTGTCTTTGCTGATGATATTGAGCTTCTCCAGTCTCTTTCCACAGATGAAGTCGATTTGGTTCCTATGTATTTCCCTTGGTAAGAACGAAGTGTATAGTTACTTAACTAATTTGGCAATGAATTAGTCAGTGGTCTTGCAAAATTCTATCCTGTGATCTCCAGAATCAGTTCTATTACAAAGGCCATATTTCCAACTACTAGTGTGGCATTGTAGGGTAAGTACAGGACTGTAAGGTCAGTTTGAACCACAAGGTAGGCTGTTCAAACTCACCAGCTGCTCCTCAGAAACCCTATACTGTGTCGCTGTGAGTTGGAACCTACAAAATGGCACTTAACAACAATCCTTCCTCTTGGAGTTCTGCTGTGGCATTGTAGGATAAACACTGGACTGCTGACCCACAAGGTCAGCCATTCAAATGGTTACTTTTACATGTTGCTATTGTTATTATGTTTTGAGTCAATTGTGACTCATATCAGCTATATTTACAGAAGAACAAAACACTGCCTAGTCACAATTGTTGCAATGTTTGAGCCCGTTGTTGCAGCCACTGTGTCAGTCCATCATGTTGGGGGTCTTACTTGTTTTCAATGACCTTCTACTTTACCAAACATGATATCCTTGTGGTTACGAGTCAGGCTGCCAACCTCAAGGTCAGCAGTTCGAAACTACCAGCAGTTCTTCTGTAGAAAGATGAAGCGTTCTGCTCCCATAAAGATATACAGCCTCAGAAATCCTGTGCAGGGTCACTATGAGTCAGAACCAACTCCACGGTACTTAACAACAACAGTGCCTCCTGAATGTGTATTCAAGTGTGTAGGACAAATCTTGTTATCCTCACTTCTAAGGAGCATTCGGGCTCTACTTCTTCTAAGATAGATTTGTTTATTCTTCTAGCATTCCAAGGTAGTTTCAATGTCCTATGCCAACACCATGATTCAAATGCATCAACTCCTCCTCTCTGGTCTTCCTTACTCATTGTCCAGCTAAATTTTATATTGATTGATTCTCAATGTAATCTTTAAAAATGGGTCTGTTTTAATGTATATATTATATGCTGATAATTTTTAATTACTGAGAATTAGTCTATCTCACTGAGGGTACCACTTGATGTCACTGACCTTCTCCTTCACCAAATTTGCTGTCTTCCTCCCATGATAAATCCTTTCTGATGACGGAGGCAAAGCACATGAGTTAGACAATGTTCTGATGTAAGTCTAGGTTTTCACTGTCTAATTTTCAAAAATACATCACCAAATACCAAAATCCTCTAGATCAGCACAATCCTAACCTAACATACATAGGGCACACTGACTCAGAATCAACTCAGAAGCAAATATTTTGTAAAGTAAACAGTTATCAGAGCTCTGCTGAGACACAGAAAAAATGTATAAAATTGTATCCCCAAAATATGTGTCAGTTTGACTGAGCCATAATTCTTAACAATTTGGCAGTTATGTAATGATGTAACGTAATTGTTCTGTGATGATCTCCCATTATGTGATCTGATGTGATAAATCAACAAAAGGATTAAAGGCAGGATGCAACATCCTAAACCCCATAAAAACTCTGATCCCATGTAAGAAAGTTTCCCAGGGATGTGGCATGATACATCTTTTATCTTACAAGAGATAAAAGGAGAAAGAATTGAGCATAGGATGAGGGACCTATATCACCAGGAAAGAAGAATCAGGAGCGGTGTATGTCCTTCGTACCTGTATTTCCTACATGGTGTAACACCTAAATCCAGGGAAACACTGAAGCCAAGATACATGAAGATCTCCAAGAAATGCAGGGCCTCCAGATGCTGGAAGGAGACAAGGACCATTTCTGAGAGTCAGCACTCTCTATTCAGACTTCTAGCCTCCTACACTTCGAAAGAATAAACTTGTTTGTAAAGTCATCCACTTGTGGTATTTCTGTAATAATACCACTGGATAACAAAGACAATGGCTATGTTTCCATGATTTCATATGATTAATTCTGAACACTTGAATGTTCAAAAATAATGTTAAACAAATTTTTTAAAAATTCAAAAAGGAAGTTATTTCTAAAATCAGATGTTATGGACAAAATTTAACAGTAGTGGCCTCATCTATCTGCAACAGGGTTCTCTGAGGTCAGGTTTAAGGGTTTGGGCAGCAAATGGCATGCACATGGGTCCACAGATCACAACTTCCCTGACCGCACTAGTGCCATTCTAGAAAGAATATTACAAAGGTGGGGGATGGAGACAGGTATCTAATCATTACTCTAAAATAAGCTAATAAGTCTCATTTTATCACCAATGTGTGTTTTTCATAGGAACAAGCAGTTCACATGTAACTGATAAGGTAGCCAACACCTCCAGAATCCAAAGTTGTATTGGAAAATAAAAGCATTTTTCTTTTGGTTACCCTCCCCTTCACCTTCATGGTTCTGCTGAAGTTGCAACAAGAAGTGTCCCTTGACCCATACTGAGGTAATAAAGGAGGCATTGCCACAGAGAGGTGCAGCAGAAACCAGTAGGGTAACTGGACCAGTGTTTGCCAAAGTGTTACCACATGCTTCAAAATCACATTTGTGAGATGATTCCCAAATGCCATTTGAGGTCAAATGAGTCAATTAGAATTTCTAAGGATAACATTTGGAAAGCTATAAATCAACCTTCCTAATTCTAACCACGTTATTGTTAAGTGCCATCAAACTGGTTCCGATACTGTGACCCTGTATACGGTTTTCAAGGACTGAATGGTGGGTACGAACCACCAACTTTATGGTTAGTAGTTCAGTAGTTATCCTACAGAAACCACACCAGGACTCTACTCACACTAAAGTTTTAAGTTTTAAGTATCAATACTTTAACCAAACACAAAGGAGCTGGTGTTGGTAAAAGGTAACAGTTCTAGGCAGAGAAAAAGGATTCAGGAAAAATTTGATGTTTTAACTGATACAAAACAGCAATAGGCATATATCATGATTTTTCAGACTTCTCATATACATGTGAAAACTGGACAATAAAAAGAAGACAGATGAAGAATTGATGCATTTGAATTTAGTGTTGACAAATAATATCCACTGTATTACAAAGAAGTTTCAGAAATACAAAGAAGTTCATTTTAGAAGAAACACAACCAGAAGTTGTGTTAGAAGTGAAGATGGTGAGATTTAAACTTTTTTTTATCATTGAACACATCTGGTAAAGTAGAGGATCAATGAAATAAGAGAAACTGTCAGCGAGACAGTTTGACACATAGATACAACAATGGTGTCAAAAATACCTATGGTCATGGAGGAGGGATGGGACCAGGCAACATTTTATTCTCTTACACATAAAGTCGCAATGAGGAGGAATCAATTCAACAATAACAATATCTTCTTCAGTCATTAAAAGGTTGTGTGTTCTGTAGTTACTTTTGTTTTTATCTCACACATGATTTAGAGTCTGAAATAGTAATGAACAAGCTGCTGGAGACAATACCCTTGACCCAGAGCAAAGTGCTTCAGAATCAAAGTAGCTGGTCGAGAAGGGCATAGTGCGCTAAGGGAGAGAGGAATAGTCTAGTAGAAAATGAGGTGCATTTCCTTGGTAGCCATAAAAAGAACAGCCAAGGGGTAGTCAGGCTGCTAACCTCAAAGTCAGCAGTTCAAAACTGCCAGCTGTTCCATGGGATAAAGATAAGATTTACTGCACCTGTAAAGATTTACAGCCTCAGAAACCCTATGCAGGGTCTCTGTGAGTCAGAACTGAATCCATAGCACACAACCACCACCACCACCAAGAGGTAGACATGTATAGATCTTAAGTGATGTTGTTGTTGTTGTCAGGTGCCATCGAGTTGGAACCGACTCATAGAGACCCCATGCACAGCAGAACGAAACAATGTCCGATCCTGGGCCAACCTCATGATTGCTGCCACACTTGAGTCCATCAATGATGCTACCTGCCCAATCCATCTCGTTAGGGATCTTCCTCTTTTTCTCTGACCCTCCACCTTACATAGCATGACATTCTCCAGCGACTGTTTCCTCCGGACAATATGTCCAAAGTATGAGAGACGAAGCTTAGCCATCCTGGCCTCCAAGGAGCACTCTGGCTGCACTTCTTCCAAAACAGATCTATTGGTTCTTTTGGCAGTCCATGGCACTTTCAGTATTCTCCTCCAACACCACAACTCAAAGGTATCAATTCTTCTATGATCTTCCTTATTCACTGTCCAGCTTTCGCATCCATATGAGGCTACTGAAAACACCATGGCCTGGGTCAGGTGCACCTTAGTCCTCAAGCTGACATCTCTGCTCTTCAATACTTTAAAAAGTTCCTGTGCAGCAGATTTGCCCAATGCAATACGTCATCTGATCTCTTGACTGCTGCTTCCGCTAATGTTGATAGTTGATCCAAGAAGAATGAAGTCCTTGACAACTTCAATCTTTTCGCCATTGATAAGAATGTTTTTTATTGGTCCAGTGGTGAGGATTTTTGTTTTCTTGACATTGAGATGTAATCCATATCGAAGGCTGTGCTCTTTGATCTTCATAAGTAAATGTTTCAAGTCCTCTTCACTTTCAGCAAGCAACCTGGGTTATTGCGCCAGACTCCAAAGCCATTTTAACTGAAAGGCTGGCAGTTCAAGTTCACCAGTTGCTACTTGTAAACCCTGTTGTTATTGTTGTGTGCCATGCAGTCATGTAAGACCCATAGCAGCCCTGTACAGGGTTTCTGAGGCTGTAAATATTTACAGGATCAGAAGGTCTCGTCTCATTCCCACGGAGCGGCTGGTGGATTAGAACTGCTGACCGTAAGGTGGTGGATTCGAACTGCTGACCTTAGATTCGCAGCAAGGTTCTTAACAACTACACTATCTGAGCTCCTTATAAATCCACTGCCCTAACAGAGCTCCTTATGTACCTAGTGTATATATAGGGTTTTCTAAGAGCAGTTGGTCAACTTAAACTTCCAAACGTCCAGTTCAATCGGAATTGCAGTGTAGTACTACGGGGTTCACAGCCAGATTTTTAACCACTACACTACCAGACCTTCCACCTTCAAGATGGCAGATCGGGCAGATGTGTAGTGAGGAGCTCCGTCAACAACAACACGGAATACCGGGCCAAGACTCATGAGATGGTGCTGGAACTCTGTAACAAATATAAAGGTATATTTGGAAGTTCAGAGGGTTTATAGCTGGGGAAAGTGCAGGAGAATCCAGAAATCCATTATTTTCTGGATCAAGACACTCAGCTGTTCTAGGAGCCACCATCTTGGGAAAGCTTGTCTTGATTGTACCAGGATTGATAGGATTAAGAGAGAACATCTTGATTGTATCTTGATTATATCAGGATTGTATGAAGATTGACATGGAAATTTAAAGAGACAGTATAGACATAAAATCAAATGGCCACCACTCGTCTGTCTGTCGTGCTGTGGTGGTTTGAGTTGCTGTGATTCTGAGGGCCATGCCACCGGTGTTTTAAATAACCAGTGGGGTCACCCATGGTGGACAGGTTTCAGATGAGCTACAAAACAAAGGCAGACTAGGAAGAAAGAGTGACAAACTACTTCCGAATCTCTAGTCACTGAAAACTATGAATAGCAGAGAAACATTGTCAGATACAGGACTTTAAGTGATATCCATACAAAAAGTCACACACAGCAAGAACTCTGCAATAAGGACAGCAAGCACAGGAGCCATCCAATCAATTCCTACTCACAGTGATCATATACAGATGAGGGTCAAGCACTACCTGCTCCTGCCATCCTCACAATCATTGCTTTGTTTGAGCCCATTGTTACAACCAGAATGTTACTTAGAAGGGAGGATGGAGAGACTTCATTTTATATGCTTTGGACATGTTATCAGGAAGGACTAGGCCCTGTAGAAGGACATTGTTGTTGTTGCTGTTGTTAAGTGCCGTCGAGTCAGTTCCAACCCATAGCGACCCTGTATAGTGTTTCCGAGGAGCAGCTGGTGAGCTTGAACTGCCAACCTTGCCATTTAAACGGCTTTGCTGTTTGGCACATTAACCCACAGCACCACATCAGGATTCTGCAGAAGGACATTACAGCTGGTAAAGTAGAGGACAGCAAAAAAGTATTAGATCTTCAGTGAGACGGATTGACACAGTAGCTGCAATTCTTCTCTAGGTGAGGCCAAAATTAGGTTAAATGACTGTATCCCAAGTAACCCCAAGTAAAATTAGGTTTCTCCTGCTTGTTTTGAAAGCAGAAACTATAGCAAAACAGCACATGTTCTACAACTCTGATAATGCCTATCATACAGAAAATGTGCAGGCAAGAACACAAGGAGTTTAATTTTTCAGTATGTGCTAATAATTCACCTGCTTGTTAGCTTTATTAGACAGGATTAGCTGCTAATTGGAGCAGAGAAATCTCAAGTTTCTCGAAGCAAACTATTAAGATAACTGATAAAACGTTCTTCCATGACATTAATAAGTGAACTTTAGCAGTTCCAGATAAATGAAACTTAGCAGTTCCTGGTGTGGCGCTTTAGGATAAAACAGGTTGGTTTGAACCACAAGGTTGGCAGTTCAAACTCACCAGCCGCTCCTTGGAAATCCTATACAGGTTCGCTATGAATCAGAACCAACTTGATGACACTTAACAACAACAACAGATATTTAAACATCTATGGTGCTGTGGGTTAATGCGCTGGCCTACAAAGTTGGTTTCAAGTGCAAGGCTGCAGTTCAAACTCACCAGCGGTTCCTTAGAAGCTCTATACGGGGTTACTATGGATTAGAACTCACCCAATGGTACTTATCAACAACAAGAACAAAAGGGGGAAAGAATGAAGTCTTTTGGCCTTACAGAACCAGAAAATGTGACTGTTGTCATGTTTTCCAGGAAAGATTGGATCTTTTGAGTACTAAACAGGGTTTAATTCAGACAATGAAGAAAAAATGGTTAAAAACTAGATTTTTTACTATGCATTAATATAATAAGTCCTCTACTTAACATCTGTTGTTGTTAATAAGTATCATCGAGTAGGTTCCAACTCATAGAGACACTGTATAGGGTTTCTGAGGAGTGCCTGATAGGTTTGAACTATCAACATTGTGGCTCAATCTGCCCTTGTAGTCCAGTGCTTTATCATACATAAGACTGCCATATTGCAGGGCACTATTATTCATTCCACATTTGACAAGACTATCACATCAGTGCATATATGAAGGGACATATCTATGCAAATTAACTTTTTAATTTGAAATGGTTTTGGTCTCACGGTCTTACAGATGTAATAAAATCCAGACTTAAAATATCATATTAGAAAGTCTAGAAAAAATAAAAATTTCCATATGTAAAAATAAATGATACTAAGATGATAGCATCTAGTATTTTATCTTTCTTTCCACTCTTACCTCAAATATTACCAAATACTTTTAAAGTATTATGAACTATTGCTCAGCTCTTTTCAGATTCTGAGATGTCTTTGATTTATGCCTTGGAATATAACAAATAATAATAATCATAAAAGGGAAAATAACTCTTTGAAAAATGCCTGACTCCATTGATTTTTGTGGCGAAGCTCTAGCTTGGCTGAATTTAATTTAAATGTAGTTCTTTGTTATTGCTTCAAGAGGACAACAGTCATTTCTAACGAGTGCAAATTATTCAGAGCATGACCCCAAATGCTGTATTTCAAATAGCAAAAGAAAACAAGCTATCCTCTAACCTATTTCGCATCACAGGAAGAGAAGCTGTGTGAAAAGAGGGCTGCAAAAGGATAACCTGACCCAAGAGATTCGTCCTCATCGGGGCCCTCCTCCTAGCTTTTTTTTTTTTTTTTTTTTTTTCACAGTCTTTTTTTTTTTTTTTTTTTGGGTCTCTGGATGGGCCAGTTGCACAAATACAAGAAGATCAGGCCAGCATCCTGGAAGTGGGGAGGGAACTTGGTATCACCCTCCTTGGATAGTTGTTTGCCAAGTTCTAGTTAACCCAGTTACAGTAAAGCCATTGTGGACTCTTTAGTGGAGCAAGCCTCAAATCTACATGGCATTCACGATTTTGTGATGGCCATGGCCACAGCCAGTAATTTAGTGGTTTACACATTACCATGAAAGGGGGTGGGCAGAGCTCAAGAGCAATGGGTTTTATGGCAATAGGAAATAGGGCACATTCTGTGCAGTTGCCAACTCCTTTGCATTTCTGAGGATGAAATGCCCCCTAGATCAAAGTGACAAAGTGGTTAGGATATTCACGGGATAGGAGACAAAAGGAGTTCATTTGCTGCCAAAAACAAGCTTTCTGTTAAGTATTTAGAAGTTTAATAACAGTACTGACATGAGAAGCAGAATGCAGAAGGGTAACTTGAGAGTGTGCACAGTGTAACAGGAACTGGTCAATCTTTGTGTGGACAGTCAGTTGGGCTCTAGGATATGAGGCTTAACCACATTCACTCATTCATCCTTCACACATATATTGAGCATCTACTACATGGGGCACTGAGATGGGTATTATAAGCAATATAAAGATACATAACAAAAACCTCAAGTCTCAGGGAACTTTCATGCTTAGAGAAGATATGAAATATGCACAAATTGATGTGCTAGAATATGTATATTGCATTTGCAAAGGAAGTGAACAACAACTGCTTTTGCAATCCTTCACCCAACACTTTCTCAGGGGAGAAAAGGGTTGAGGCTGAGGAGGCAAGGAAAGAGACAATTTATTGGGATTCTGTCCATTTATTTCCCTTTCTACTTGTGTCTACCCTGCCAATGGAGAAGGTGGGGAATTACTACCTTCTATGTCAAGTGAAATACATTTCAGGAAAATCACTTGAAGAACAAGCCATGTGACCTCTTAGAATTTGTGACAGTAGTAAGTCTAATATCAGTCCCACCTTGGAAAAAGATTTTAGATAAGGAGTTGGCAGAAACACCTGTAGTCTCTACCTGGATGGCTTCATGCACAGTAAACTGTGCTTCTACTGATGACAAGGACAAAGATACAGAAATGCTACCTAGGTACAATGTGTGACCCATAGATAATGAGAAGCAGTTATCTTAGATTCATTTAAAAAGTCCAAGAGAGCTGCCTAGAGAGACAATGGGTTTTAAAAGGATGGGGGAGGATAAAGGGGTAGAAAATAAAGATGCCTCCTGCTTACATCCTTTAGAGATCAGATACTTCACTTTTGAGCACTTCTGGTGCATTAAGCTAAAATGGGCTAAATCTCATTAAGACGCTTGAAGATAAAATGTTACAGGGAAAAAAACCTTTTTAAAGTCACTTAAGATATTATACACTACCAATGTAGTACTAAATAAAGACTAGGTCTATAAAGATAAGGTCCATAAACCCAAAAAGTTGAATAAAAAGTGAAATACTCAGCTATAGGACTCCACATTTTTGGATATTTGAAACATATATTTTGGAAGTTTGGGAAACTATATTTATGTACATGTCTCACATATTAAGCTATACAAATATTTAAAAATGCATACTTTCACTCAGTTCAAATGAATTTGGTCCATTAGCCATAAACTACCTTTACAATGATGGATATGAGTGGAGAGCCGTAAAATGATTGATGAACCCTCTATATGCTGTAACAGGCTAGAGTTGGAAAGAATAAGCCAGTTTCCCCAAGATTATCCCCACTTTGTACAGTTAAGAGATGCGGACATTTAGATAGCAAAGGACAAATCCTACAACTCCATACCTCTTCTTTACTCCATTGGAAAACTTCCCTCACCAACCATCTCTAGCCATGTTGACTGCTGATACAACCACAAATTATGCTAGAAGTCCTTTCAAGGATCCCTGATAGTGTAATTGGTTGCAAGTTGGGCTGCCAGCCACAGTGTCACCTGCCACCATCTTTCCCTATGGGGGAAAGATGAGGCTTTCTGTTCCTGTAGAGATTTATATCCTCAGAGACACTATACAGGGTCCCTGTGAGTTGGAGTCAACTACACAGCACACAATCACCACCACCACCACAGTCCTCTCAATGCTGAGGCCAGGGTTTATTATGGACCAGAGATAGCTAAAGTATAAGCCAGATATCATGTTGTTCATGCTCCTCAGTTCTTCAGCCAAGAGAAATTCTGTGACACACTTATCATAGCATATGGTTAATAACAATGATCAAAGGACAATCTTGATCTACTTTTCAGTAGACCTCATTTGACTATATTACCTTAAATGTAGACCTGGTATGGCACTGTAGGATAAGCACTGGATTTCTAACCACAAGGTCGGCAATTCAAACTCACCAGCTGTTTTTGGAAATCTTATACAACGTCACAGTGGGTTGGAACTGGCTCAATAGGACACAACAACAATCTTAAATGGAAGGTGTACAGGAAGGGATTTGGAGTTGCATACATAGGAACATGAACACAGAAGAGGCAAACATCGCCCTGTTCTATTGTACATAATAGTTGGAGGTAGCTGCTTCAAATAATTCTACTTGGTATTATACAACACACACAATAAAAGAACAGTTTGGAAGTTTTAAAGAAAACCATGGAACCATTTCATGACATCCACAATTTATCTAATAAATTGTGTTACAAATCAAATAATTTATGAAATACATTGGGAATATCATGAAATTACTAACAGTGCTCATATCATCTATTCCTAGAGAAAATCATCACATCAAGTAAATTTGGATAGTCACATTTCTATATTGACCAACTATCGCTAATTCTTACCTTACAGACATAAATCTTGTATGGTTGTTTCCCAGTTCTCCCAGATGTGTGGAGAACAGTGGACAAATCTGCCTCCATAACCAGGATATCCCTTCTTTACCTCACTAGAAAATCCCCTCACAAATACCAGCCTCTCCCTCTGCTTTGCTCATTCAAACAGATAAGGAATCTAGTAGCACTTTCAATGTTCAGGCTATGGTTTGCTGCAGGCCACCGTATTGGCTATAGAGCCTACAATAGAGTTAATTGTATTTCTGTGGGGCTCTCATTCCAAGACAGCATACAGGTCCAGATCTTTCTAGGAGCCATTCCTAGAATAAGAATTGAGATTGGCAAAGTCCTCATTCTGTGATGTTCCAACCTCATCCCAACACTAAAAGGCTTTCTTCAAAGATGATCTTTACACTACAGGCAAAAGCTGAACAGAAAAGGCTGCTGAGGGAATCTCCTACACTTGTGGGATTTAAGCATAGAGATTAAACCAAATAGCTCAAAACAATACATCTGATCTCTCCCACCAACTTTTCTTTCAATGGCAAAGCAGTAATTTTTTTTTTTCACATAATATGAATAATTAAAAAACATATATATATATATACTAATGAGATTTATGCAATACTGGAAAGAAGGATTATGAATAGGTAATTACACTTTTAAGAGATTTACAGATTTCAGCCAGTTAAGCCCCAGGGTATAATTATCTCATTAGTCCTGTGCACTCAGAATAAATATAGAATAAGATGGGTGTGGCCAGTGAGCATCATTTTTTGCCAAAAATTTATAAAGAACATGCTGTGGATTCAGAAGAATACGTACCAAATGTTACCTAAGTGGATTTCACGCTTATGAAAGATGAGTAGCACCTGGCAAAGCAAACTACCAAGTTCAGAGCCATCCACATGCCTGTCAGGTTGCCATGCTCACAAACAAATCACTTTTGTTGTTTCATCTCCATACCTGGCCTTCACTTCTCCAAGTATTTCATGTCCTTTCTAAATCACCATGACTCTACTGACCTACCTCTCTCTCATGCTTCCTCTGTGACTTGTACATCTAGCAGTTCATGGTAATGGATGTATTCTCATCTACTCTTACCCTTAGGAACCATAGGAGGAATGTTAGGTAAGGTTATCTCTGCAGTATTAAACCCACTGACTTGGCTTCTATTGGATCCTAGGCTTACAGAATGCTCGCAAACAGAGAGAATGTGCTAGGAAGGTCACAGGAGTGCTGCTTAGAAGAAGAATTTGTTGAACAAGAATACAGGGGAAAAGTAGCAGCAGCATACTCCATGTTAATTCATGATAGCTAACACTGAATGAATTTCTATTATCCTTTTTTCTGATTGCTCTTCTATCTTAGCAGTATTAAGAGATTTGTCTTCCAGCTCACTGGTTCTGCCTTCCATCTCTTCTATTCTACTCCTTTGCCTTTTCAGAGTATTGTCTATTTCTGATATTCTGTTATTGATCATTTGGACCTCTTTCTGTAGGTTTTGAATTGTTTCCAATGCTGCATCTATTTTATTTGATTGTTCCTGTAGCATTTTCCTGACTTCTTCCTTATTTTTCTCAACTCCATTGTAAACTGTTTTGAAATATTTTATAATCATTTTTCTGAATTGTTTCTCAGGCATTTTCAAGGCCTGCCCTCCTTCCAGAATGGGGTCTATGTCTACCTCTAGGTCATTTGTCTCAAATATTTTATCTTGTTTCTGGACATGTGCTGATATGGTCATCTGCTTTTGCTTCTTGGACATATTTAGTGTTTCTCTGTGGCCTTAATACTTAATTGAGTATGTGTTTTGGTATTTTTTTGCTTTCTGATTGCTTCCATGTAGATGTGATCAGGATGTGGGCTTCCCTTTTCACTCTTCTTATTGCTTAACTCAGAGTAACTTTCACCTGTGTTGTCTTCCTCCCTGTTATAAGGCAGTTGGTATTGGTTCTTGTCTG
>NW_006408588.1:9502775-9505154 GCF_000296735.1 Chrysochloris asiatica | reverse complement strand
TTTTTTTTTTTTTTTTTTTTTAAAGAAACCACATTCAGGGCCTGCTCTTGGGCTGAGTACTGTGCGCATGTGTGGCAGAAGAACCCAACAGTGGTGAGGGTCAGGGGTGTCCACTTGCTCAGGCACCACCCCTCAAGTCACCAGAGTGTAGGTGCGCAAACAGTGTGGGTGGAGGTGGGGGGCAATGACCAGTTACCAAAACAAAAGAAAATCAGAACAAAGCAAAACTGACAAAGTTTATTGTCCACGTTTGATACAAGGTTCCCACAGCATTTTTCTATGGTGTTTCTGCTCCTCTGCTTGGTCTTGCTGTTTGGTCTTGCCCAAGATGTCAGCTCCAGGCCTTCGAACCTGGCAGATTCAAAAGTACATGATTTCTTACTTCAGCTTCAAGTTCCACAATCTATAAGCCTTCATATCTTCAAAATATTCCTATCTCTGTGATTCCGAGTTTTGGAGCTCTGCCCTGGGTATGCTTTGCCTGGTATTCTGTGGTATTGCTAACGGTGAACTTCACTGCACCTCCACCCTCGCCGCTATCAAGCCCCACCTCCTGAAAACCCCATTATCTTTTAATTCCATTTTTCCACAAACTTTTTGAAGCTCCTTCCTATAACAGAACAAATTTCCCCAGTCCTATGCCATTCTCACAACTGTTGCAACTTCTGAGCCCTTTATTGCAGCTATTCACACTGAAAATCTTCCTCTTTCCCACAAACCCATTTGTCAGATTGTCATACTGCAGTGGCCTGCATGTTAATTCAATGCTGAAAGCTATGCTACTGGTAGGTCAAATGAGAGGTTATCCGTGATGGACAGGTTTCCAAAGTGCTTCCAGACTAAGACAGTGCAGGAAAAAGTACTGTCGATCTATTCCTGAAGTTAACCAATGAAAACTTGATGGGCATGGTATATATATTGTCACTGTTAGGTGCCATTGACTCAGCTGTGACTCATAGTGATGCTATGTACAGTAGAAGAAAACACTGTCCTGTCCTGCACCATCCTTACAATTGTTATGTTTGAGTCCACTGTTGCAGCCAGTATGCCACCCCATCTCATTTAGGGTATTTCTCTTTTTCACTGGCCCTCTACTTGATCAAACATAATGTTCTTTTTCAGGGACTGGATCCACTTAAGAACATGTTCAAAATACTAGAAACAAAGACTTGACATCCTTGCTTCTAAGGAGCATTCTGACTGTACTTCTTCTAATACAGATTTGTTCATTCTCCTGATAGTTCATGGTAATGTCAATATTCTTTGCCAATATCTTAATTCAAATACAATTTTTCTCCAGTCTTCCTTATTCATTGTCATGTTTCCCATGTATATGAAGTAAATGAAAATATCAGGGCTCGGGTCAGGTGCATTATAGTCCTCAAAATGGCACCTTTGCTCTTTAATACTCTAAGAGTTATTTTACATCACATTTGACCCAATACATAGTTTAAATTCTTGACTGCTGCTTCCATGGGTATTTACTGGAGATCCAAGCAAAATTAAATCCTTGACAATGTCAATGTTTCTCCACTGAGCATAATGTTATTTATAGTTGTAGTTGTGAAAATGTTTGGCTTTTTTTGTACCAATGAGATGAAAATATAATGGAGGATATAGTCTTTGAACTTAATCAGTAATGTCTTCAAGCCCTCTTTGCTTTCAGCAAGCAAGGTTGTATCAGCTGCAGGTTGTTTATCAGTCTTTCTCCAATCCTGATTACATGTTCTTCATATAGTCCAGCTTCTTGAAATTACTACTTAACATAGAGATTGACTAAGTACAGAGAAAGGATATAGCCATGTCACAACTTTTCCTTATGTCCTCCCTTTTGGAGAAACTGACTCCATTACAATAATGGATTCAGACACTAAAAAAAAGATCAGGCATACTGGTCACATAAAGACTGTTGGAAACCTAGAACTATGGCCCATGGTCATTCTTCAAGTCTAGACATGAACTCACTCCTGTAGCTCAGTTTTCATCAAGCAATAGATAGAGAAATAGGGGACAACAATTCTAGGAAGGTACATGTACCACAGATTGGTCAACAATTCCAGAACAAAAGGGCAGCATTTTCTGTATGCAGGGTAGATAGGGATGGGCAACTTAGCAACTTAGACATTGGCTACCTAAAATGAGGGGTGATAAAGGCATGAAGTGACTGGCTTACAAGGTTTCAAGAGGGAGTTTACTTTAAGTGTGTGTAAGGGAAGATAGAATCCCCACTGAATAGTTTTCATTTTGTCTAGATTGGGTCTGGTAAAAAGAAATGGGGATAAGAGTCTTATGATTCAATAGTGAGTAATTGTTATCATGACTAATTGTGACTGTCACAATTGTAAAGGTACAAGTTTTATAACAAAAGCAGGGGAGTAG
>NW_006408588.1:9492741-9495236 GCF_000296735.1 Chrysochloris asiatica | reverse complement strand
CTAATACCAGTCCATTTCAGCTCACTGATGCCTAAGATATTGATGTTTATGCGTTCCACTTCATTTTTTAATATTTCTAATTTTCCAAGATTCATACTTTGTACATTCCATGTTCCAATTATTAATGGGTGTTTAAGCTGTTTCTCTTCATTTTGAGTTGTGGCTCATCAGCTAATGAAGGTCCCATGGGCTTTACTCCCACAGGCTTTACTCCATTCGCGTCATCATGTTCAACTCCACTTTGAAGAGGTAGTTCTTCCCCAGTTGCAATTTGAGTGCCTTCCAACCCGAGGGGCTCATTATCTGGCATTATATCTGATAGTGTCTCTCTGCTATCCATAAGGTTTTCAGTGACTAAATATTCAGAAGTAGTTCATCACTCCTTCTTCCTAGTCTGTCCTCATCTGGAAGACCATCTGAAACCTGTCCACCATGGGTGACCCTGCTGGTACTTAAAATACCTGTGGCATAGCTTCCAGAATCACAGCAACTCACAAGCCACCACACTACGACAAACTGGCAGATGAGTGGTGAAATTAGGCCATCACAAAAGGACAAATACTGCATAGACCATTATTGTAAACGTTTAAGAAAGTTTTCCAGACAAAAAGAGGGGAAAAAATTCTTTGTTACCAATGGGGATGGGGTGGAGGGGCTGGGGGGAAGAAGGGAAGGGATGATAGAGTTCAAGGTAGTGGGTAGACACATCATAGCTCGGGTATTGAGGAGGGCAATACAAAAGAAGGGGGAGGAGGATGGAAGAACAAGGAAGATATGGGAACCTTGAGACAGAGTGTTGTTGTTGCTAAGTGCCATCTAGTCGATTCTGACCCATATTGACCCAGTATAGGGTTTCCAAGGAGCAGCTGGTGAGCTTGAACCACTGAACTTGCAATTCAATCGACTTTGCAGTTGTATGCCTTAATCCACAGTGCCACACCAGAACTCCAACAGGTAAGCAAGAGCTAAATGGGACAGAGTTAAATAGTGATGTATGTTGAACCTTGGAACAATGGGGCTCTGTGATACAGGGATTGAAGCATAGTCTGAAGAAGGGGAAAATGTTAAGAACCTTGACTGACTTATGCATATTGGTTTCCCTTGGTTACTATTGTAAAACAGACACTTGAGTGGGATGAAAGGAATGTCAGAAACCATGATAACAGAAAGCTTGGAAGCCTGTGTTCAGCCTATAACTGATTAGAATACCTAAAAGGAGTTCTAAAACTTGCCTAGTAAAATAGACTTCTTTTGGAATATTTCCAGTATATAGGACCTTAGGTAGAATTCTGAGCCCATCCAAAACCTTCTGAGGAGGAACATTCCTACTTGAAAGGACAAGCTTGAAACAGGTAGAGCAATACAAGATATATCTTCAAAGAAAGATCATCAGGAAAAATCTAAAACAAAAATAGCAGTATGATTGGCTACTTCAAGAACAAGAAAGTTGTTCACCAGGAAGCCATCAAGGCAAGCAATCAAGTCCCTTCAGGACAAACCCCCACTTCAAGTCTGAAACTCAAAGGCAACACATGAGCAGGCATGTAAGCTTGCTGGCACCCATGTTGGTCTATTGGTGTGTGGAAGAGGGGGAAAAGCAACAACAAAGAAATGGGCCGAGTTTAACCATGCTCCATAGACTTCTGTTGACCTGAAGATGAGAGAGAGAAGAGGAAGGAAGGGCTGGTTGGTCTGAAGTGTGGTGAGACCTGGGGATTCCTGAGCCCATGGACAAGGACATAGCCATGGAGGGCTAGAGCTGAGAGTGAAGCATCTAGCTGATATGAAATGAGGGGAGATGCACAAGAATGCCCAAACATGCAGATAGTACCCTTTTGACCTAGCTTCAATGGCTTGATAATCAGAACTCAAATAGAGGAAGATTTTTAAAAAACAACTTTTTTGATAAAGGAAATGAATTTAAATTGCTAAAATTTTATGAACTTGACCTATACTTACAGATGTAGTAGCTCAAAATACCAACTGAGATAAAAGGAGTCTTCACATCAAGTATCAAGCCTACCCCCTCTGTATACGGAGTAGATAGGGACAGACAAGTTAGGCAGTGGCTACCTAAAATAAGGGGCAATAAAGGCACAAAGTGACTGGCTTACAAGTTTTCAAGAGGGAGTTTAGTTTAAACGTGTGTGGGGGAAAATAGAGACCCTACTGAATAGTTTCTATCTTGTCTAGAAGAGTCTGGTGAAAAGAGATGGAGATAAGATTCTTATGATTTAATATTGAGTAATTGCTATCATGACCAATTGTGACTGTCACAACTGTAAAGGTAGAAGTTTTGTAACAAAAATGGAGGCATAGTTAATCTTAGAGTCCAACAACAGAGGAACCTGAGACCATCATGAGAGAGGCGCACAAGCAAAGTGTGGGACCCTATCCAAAGAAGTAGACACCAGGGATGGAGGCAGAGATGAGGACATGGAGAGAGGGAGCAGCTAAGGACTCTGGACTCATAGAAATAAAGGCAATGGGTCCTG
>NW_006408588.1:9485699-9492641 GCF_000296735.1 Chrysochloris asiatica | reverse complement strand
GAATAAAACAATCTGTCCTAAAAAGACTAAGATCTGATTAAAATATTGGTGCTCTCCATGCAACTGGATAAATCTTCAATTCAAAACAAAAAAAAAAAAAAAAGGTTGAATGCCAAAGAACAAGGTACCAGTAACTGACGGAATACAAATTGAAATTTTCCAAAACCTGAAGCATGACTGGAGACACACACTGAAAATAAATAAATAAATAAAGGGCAGCATTTACCTAAAGACAAAATTCAGAAAGATGGGGAAAGAGGAGCAATGGAAACAAGAAGCACAGGAATAAAGTTGGAAAAGCTTTATTGATACTGATGGGGTTGGAACTAAGATGCAGCTAAGTGTAATTTGTTGAATGCAAAACTGACAATGTGCTCTGTAAAAAAAAGTTTTAAAATAATGCATTCAGTATTATAATAGTTTTCCATCAATTCAGGACATTTTAAATCTGTGGATAATCACAAAGTTCCAAGGATACCAGAACCTCACATCACTCTATACACCCAGAACTGAAGAGAAAAAAAACTATCCCTGATATACAGCTTGGATGTGGCAACACTGCTCTCTTGGGAGCACCCAGTTCATGTCAAGTCTGAACAATGTTATCCTTGCTTAGGGCAGAAAAGCCTTAGCAAGGAAGTTTCTGTTTTGTAAGAAGACAATTCAGGCTTGTTATTCAAGGCAATCTATAATTCCATATTTCTCAGCTGCTGCAGCAGCTGTAATAATTACTGAACATGGCACCTAGATATTGTGAGAAAACAGAAAGGTAATTTGCTACCCCAGAGACAGAGGAAATAAAAGTTGGGTAGGAAAATTAGACTGGAAAGATAAATACAAATGTGAATCAATATAAACATATATCCTTACATCTTGAATATAGAAATGACTTTCAAGAAAATGTCTGGCCTTTCTTGACCATGTCCAATACTCCATGTCTTCCAAAGCTGCCCACCCACTCTAAGAACTAGAGATCTATAGCTTTGGAGAGGTCATGTTGTTGCTACTGTTGTTGAGTGCCATCAAGTCATTTCCAACTAACAGCAACCATGTATATAGCTTCCAAGGGAGTTTGAACTTCTGACCTTTTAGTTAGCAGTTCAGTACTTATCCTACAGCACCACACAAGGAGTCATTGTAGAGACAACAGCAAGGAGGAAAACAAAAATCTTTGTTCTAACTTTAGTTTATATCCAGGTTCCATGACTTCATACTTCTGAACTTCAGATATATAATAAGGACAGTGTATAAGTGAACATCATAATAGAGCCTACTTCATGAGGTTGCTGAATAAGTATGGTGAAAACAATAACCCCATGAGGTAGGTACTATTATGATGTCCACTTATACAATGTCCTTTTTCACAATATATTTCATCATGCATATGCTTTCTGTGGAATCGTGGTGTGGTGCAGTAGGAAAATCACTACACTGCTAATCACAAGGTTGGCATTTCAAACCCACCAAAACACTCCTAGGAGATCCCAAACAGGTTTGTTGTGAATCAAAATAGACTTGATGGTTCTTAGCAACAAAGAAAAATTCAGTCTGTATACAGAGGAAAACATCCAAGAACCTGGATTATATGAAGAACAGAGGCATGGGAGGACAACTCATTAACAATCTGTGATCTGCATATGACACAACCATATTTACTGAAAGTGAAGAGGATTTGAATCACTTAACAATGAAGATTAAAGATTACATCCTTCAGTATCAATTACATCTCATGTAAACAACTGTAAACAATATCATCAGGCAAAACAAGGCTAGGGACCAAATACGCAACATAAAAACAATTGCTCAAATCCAAGTGCAGGCTGAAGCTGAAGAAAATTCAAGCACTGATATGCAATATTGAAGAATTCTATGTAGCATAGTGGTTTTGAATTGGGCTGCTAACCTCAGGATCAGTAATTCGAAACTACCAGCTGTTCTGCCAGAGAAAGATGAGACTTTCTGCTCCCATAAAGATTTACAGCCTCAGAAATCCTGTACAGGGTGGCTATGAGTTGGAACCGACTCCATGGCACATAACAGCTACACAATAACAACATGGGCAAAATCTACCACTTGTCTGACAGTTTGCCATACTGTGGTGGCTTGCATGTAGCTGTGATGCTGAAAGCTATATCACCAGTATTTAAAATACAAGCAGGATCACCGATGGTAAACAGGTTTCAGCTGAGATTCTAGACAAAGACAGACTAAGAAAGAGAGATGGACTAGTTTTGAAAGTTTAGCCACTGAAAACCTTATGAACAGCAGTGGATCATTGTAAGATAGCACAAGAATAGTTAATATTGAAACATGATGAAAGGGACCAGAATATTGTCAAATATAGTGCTGGAAATTTAGCCCTCAGGTTGAAGGGTCTCAAAATATGATTGTGGAAGAGCTACCCCTACAAAGTAGACTTACATAAATGGAATAAAACTTTCAGAACCTGCATTTGCTGATGGGGCACAACTCAAAATGAGGAGAAACAACTGTAAACATCCATTAGTGATCAGAACATGGAATGCATGAAGTATAAACCTAGAAAAAAGGGAAGTTGTCAAAAATGAAGTGGAATGCATAACCATCAACATCCTAAGCATTAGTGAGCTGAAATGTACTAGTATTGGTCATTCTGAATATGGCAATCTTACGGTTTACTATGCCAGAAGTGACAAATTGAAGAGGAATGGCATCACATACATAAAAGAGAACATTTCAAGATATATCTTGAGATATAATGCTGTTTGTGACAGGATAATATCCATATGCCTATAAGGAAGATTAGTTAATAACACTATTATTCAAATTTATGCACCAACCACTAAAGCCAGTGATACTGAATTCGAAGAATTCTACCAAATTCATCATAGTTCTGGTGTGGAGTTGTAAGACAAGCACAGGACTACAAGGTCAGTTTGACCTACAAGGTTGGCGGTTCAAACTCACCAGCCAGTCCCAGAAACTTTACAGGGTTGCTATGAGTTGGAACCGACTTGATGACACTTAACAACAACCAAATTATTCCATCTGAAATTGATCAAACATACAATCAAGATGTATTGATAATTACTGGTGATTGGCATGTTAAGGTTAGAAAAAGTAAGAAATGATCAATAGTTGGAAAATATGAACTTGGTGAAAAAAACAATGCTGGTGATTGCATGGCAGAATTTTGCAAGACCAATGACTTATTCATTGTAAATACCTTTTTAAAGCAAAAGAGGAGCTGTGGGTTAATGCACTGGACTGCAAAGTCTGTTTGAATTGCAAGATTGTGTGTCAAGCTCACCAGTCGCATCTAGGAAACCCTATACAGGATCGCTATGGGTCAGAACTGAGTCGACAGCACTTCACAACAACAATAACACACATGGCACTCACCAGATGAAACAAACAGGAATCAAATAGAGTACATCTGTGGGGGGGGGGGAATAGTTGAAAAGCTCCATATCATCAGAAAATACAAGGCTAGGGGTAGACTGTGGAATAGACCATTAATTGCTCATATGCAAGTTCAGAATAAACCTGAGGAAATTTTAAAAGTCCATGAAACCCAAAATATGACCTTGGACATATCCCACCTGCATTTAGGGATCATCTCAAGTCAGATTTGATGCATTAGACACCAATGGCCAAAGACCAAAAGAGTTGTGGGATGACATCAAGATCATACCAGAAGAAAGCAAAAGGCCATTAAGAAGACAAGAAAGCAGCAAAAGACCAAAATAGATGTCAGAAGAGACTCTGAAACTTGATCTCCAGCATAGAGATGCTAAAGCAAATGGGAGAAATGAGGAAGTAAAAGAGGTGAACAGAACATTTCAAAGAATAGCTTAAGAAGACAAAGTTATACACAAAGACCTGACATCAGAAAACCAAAAAGGATGAGTGTGTTCAGAATTTCTCAAGCTGAAAAATTTGAAGAATAAATTCATTCCTGGACTTTAAATTTTAAATGATCCTACAGGCAAAATGTTGAATAATGCAGAAAGCATCAAAAGGAAATGGAAGGAATGCAAACAGCTACTATACAAAAAATAAGTGGCCGATTTTCAATACTTTCAAGAGGTAGCATATTATCAAGAACCAATGGCACTATAGAAAGAAGTCCAAAGTGCACTGAAGGCATTGGCAAAGTAAAAGATTCCAGGAAGTGATGAAATAAAAATTGAAATCTTTCAACAAACTGATGCAGCACTGGAGGCACTCACTCATCTATGCTAAGAAATTTGGAAGACAGCTACCTGGCCAATGGATTGGAAGAAATCTATATTTGTGCCCCATCCAAAGAAAGTTGATACAATGGAATGAGGAAACCATCAGATATCATTAATATCACACACAAGTAAAATGTTGCTAAAGATAATTCAAAAACAGCTGCAACAGTACATTTACAGGGAACTGCCTGAAGTTCAAGCCAGACTCAGAAGAGGACAATGAATGATGGATATCACTGCTGATGTCAAATGGATCTTGGCTGAAAGCAGAGCTAATAGAAAGATGTGTATACTTGTATTTTATTTGTTATGCAAAGGCTTTCAACTGTGTGGATCATGACACTCTCTGGACAGCCTTGCAGAGAGTGAGTATTCTGTAATACTTAATTGTGCTCATGAGGAAACTGTATGTATGAAATCATTCGAACAGACAGGTTCCTCATGAGCACAACTGAGGCATGGTTTAAAATCAGGATGGGTGTGCACCAGGATTTTTTCCTTTCATCATACTTCTTCAATCTGTATGCTGAGAAAATCATCTGAAAACCTGGATTATGTAAAGAAGACCACCTTGGCATCAGGATTGGTGGAAGACTCATTAACAGCCTGCAATATGTAGATGACATAACCTTGCTTGCTGAAAGAGAAGAGTAGTTAAAATTCTTACTGATGAAAATCAAAGTCCACAATCTTTGGTATGAATTGTATGTACCTCAACATAAAGATAACAAAAATCCTCACCATTGAACCAGAAAACAACATCCATATGAACAGAGAAACGATTGAAGTTGTCAAAGACTTCATTTTGCTTGGATCTGCAATCAACACTCAAGGAAGCAGCAATTAAGAAACCAAATGACATATTGCCCTGGTAGTTTTCTGCACAGGACCTCTTTAAAGCATTCAACAGTAAATACATAAATTTGAGGAATAAGGAATTTATGACCAAAGCCATGGTATTTTCAAAAAATCTCATACACATGTTAAAGCTGGACAATGAATAAGGAAGACCATAGAAGAATCAATGCATCTGAATTCTGGTACTGAAAAGAAATATTAAAGGTACCATGGATTGCAGAAGAACAAACAAAACTGTGTTGGAAGTACAACTAGAATGCTCCTTTGAGGCCAGAAGGGTAAGACTCTGTCTCTCATACTTTGAACATATAATCAGGAGGAACCAGTCCCTGGGGAAGTACATCATGCTTGGAGGGTCAGCTAAAAATAGAAAGAATCCCAACGAGATGGACTGAAACAGAGTCAGGAACAATGGGCTCAAATATAACCTTTGTGAGGAAGATGCAGGATCAAGCAGTGTTTCATTCTGTCAGGCATAGGGTTCCTATAAGTTGAAATCAACTCAATGGCTCCTAACAACCACAAAGATTTACAACCTCAGATAACCTATATAGAGTTGCTATGTGTCCAAACTGACTTGATGGCACTAAGTTTCTGGGAACTGGGGGGGAGGTGGGGGGAGCACTTTTTAATCAGAATGTATTATGAGCCATTCTGCTAAGCAATTTTTATTTACTATCTCATTTAATGCAGATACACATTGAATTATGTGCATAGATCCATCACCAGTTTCCAAATCAGGAAATTGAGATATAAAATGGTTAAATGATTTTTCAAATGTCACAAGGTTGTGAGAGGCAGAATCAGTATTGAAAACAGCAATGGATACCTTAACCACTATCTAACTTGGCATCCCACCATTCTGATATAATGTATCATACAGCATCACAAAGTTTTATGAACCTTGTTTGACAGAGCTTCTCTGTTGAGGTAATTCTTACTTGAGCTGAATTTCAGTCACATTAACTACTAATTCAATATGACATTCACTCAGATAGACACTTACTGGGTCAATTCCTATTGTACCTTTAAATGTCATGCTAGGAATCTGAATCCATAGTACATGGCTTCAGTCTTATCTTCCATAGAAACTTCCTTTCTTCTAATATGCTTAAATATCAGTCTACTTATTCTTTGAATGATACTTTAAAGAACTGGAGGCAGGATCTTGTGTGTGTGTTTGTAGTGCTGTTGCTGTTAGGTGCAATACAGGAAGTTTTGACTCATAGCAACCTTATGCACAACAGAATGAAACACTGCCCAGTCATGTGCCAACCTCACAGTCGTTGTTATGATTGAACACATTGCTGCTTCCACTGTGTGAGTCCATATTGTTAGGAGGGTGGGGATGTCTTCCTCTTTTTCAGTGACCCTCCACTTTACCAAGCATGATGTCCTTTTACAGGAACTGATCCCTCCTGATAATATATCCAAAGTATGAAAGACCAAGTCTCACCATCTTGGCTTCTAAGAAGCATTATGGCTGTACTTCTACCAACATTGATTTGTTTGTTTTTCTGAAAGTCCATTGTACTTTTGATATACTCCTACAACACCAAAAAGGAGCTCTGGTAGTGTAATGGCTACGAGTAGGGCTGTTAACCTCAGGGTCAGCAGTTTGAAACTACCAGTAATTCTGCAGGAGAAAGATGAGGATTTCTGTTCCCACAAAGATTTACAGAATCCAGTAAATACTCAGAAACCCAAGGGTCACTAGGAGTCAGAACTGATTCCATGGCACACCACCACACCACCAAAACTCAAATGCACCAATTTGTCAATAGCATCTGAGGCTACTGAAAACAACATGTCTTGGGGTCCCTTGTCCTCAACCTGACATCTTTGCTCTGCAACCCTTTAAAGAAGG
>NW_006408588.1:9472650-9478312 GCF_000296735.1 Chrysochloris asiatica | reverse complement strand
AAAAAAAAAAAAAAAAACAGGTTAAAATTAAGTCATTTAAAAAGTTTTGGCTACTTTCCTTTTGAATAAAATCATTTCACGTATATTCTGTGGCAATGACATTTAAAATTTTTCATATGAAACACAAAAACTATTCAGATGGAAGTTTAAATATAGAAAGATAGGATTTAGAAACAGGTCCAACTAACTAAAGATTTAAGGAATCCTGACCCGAGATTGGCTTGTAATAAAAATGTTATGGAAATATTAGCCTAAAACTTCCTCTGTTGTGAAAGTTAAGTGCTGTCAAGTCAGTTTAGGTTCATTGTGAACATGTACAGGGTTTCTAAGGAGAAGCTGGTGGGTTTAAACTACTAACCTTGTGGTTAGCAGCTCAGTGCTTATTCTACAGCACCACACCAGGACTCCAAAACTTCCTTAGGGGTCAGCTAACACATTACCCTCATTTTCACATTAGAAAATAAGTTCCAAGGTGCTGGAATGACTTGTTTGGAAGCACCTAGCTAGTCATGACCAGAAATAGGACCATGCTTTGTAATTCATTCTCAGGCTTTTCTTATTCTTAATTTTTTTAATTCTTATTCATTTTCTTTCCATTTAGTTTTGTCCCCAACTTTCTTTCCTCATGTCCTTCACCAAATTTTGATTAATGAGAGCTCTGGCGTATTAGGCAAGAACTTCACATTCAAATCCCCTTCAGCTCCTAACTCATTGTAGTACAAAGCATTTCCCCTCATGCTGGCCTATATCCTTAATGTACATTTGTTCAGTTGCCCTACTCTTGTTTATCCCAAAACAAGAGGAATGGCTGCACTGCTGATGGATGTGTCCTAGAACCCAGGTCACATCAACAAGGGCCAACATACCATCTCTGAATTTTACACTTTTGGAAGCCTTTGTATCTAAGCCAATTGCTTTTTTCAAGCACCTAAAAGGTACATGTTCTGTTGATAACAAACCAGAGACAACATTAAATATTGGTCTTTCTCATGAACATTCAGCCAGAAGTCAAACATTAGTTTCACCCATTTACTGTGGTAAAGTAAACTATTTGTGTCAGTTGGCTCCACTTTACTTCATCATCCTAGTTTTTCTCTGCATAAGTGCTCTTTTATCATGGAATACCAATGGTGTTCATCAACTGATGAACCTTCTGTATAGCCAATACCACATACCATCCTAGAAGCTTGTCTTTTTCATACATTTGTGAGGTAGGGAGACTAGTTTGCAAGTGCCAGTGCAAATTTGCACTTTGGCCACACGTACGGTTTTAGACAGTGCTTGCTCTATATCATGTCCCTAACTGCCATCTGGATGGCACAGAGAGTTGTGCCAACTGGCAACCCACCAGCTGGCCACCTGTCTGAAACAGGTTCAACTAGCGAAATCAGAGTTAATTGCCAAGCCCAGATTATCCTAACCCCACTGCTTCCATCATAAAAAGAGAGAAAGCCTGCTGCTGTAAAAGAATAACAGGAAGGCAAGGAGAAGTTTCTGAGTTTAGAAATTCTGAGACGTGAGTCTTTTGTTCAGCAAATTTTACTGGGCCTTATTTCCAAAGTTTTGAGAGACTTAATAAAAAGCTCACACAATATGTGTATTTCAGTAAGTTGTTGCTGGAATCAATGGTTTGTACTATTCATAAGCATTACTATTTCTCCTTATGTTTTTCCCCACCCAACAAATATCATCAGTTGAATGTTTCAAAGTAAATTAAAGTCACAAACTAAAAAGTTCATAGATTAAAGTTAGCTCTTTCTGCACAACCTTTTCCAAAACAGTATCATATACGAAGTTCTATGAAGACAGAGTAGGACTTTCCAAGGTTCAACTAGTACTCATAAGTTGCATTTTATTTCTATCAACAAGCATTACTGGGTATCTACTGTGTACTGTGTGCTCTGATAGGCAATATGGACACAATAGTTGGTCATTGTCTTAACAGGGACTTATGTTTAGTGAAGAAGACAGATACTGAGCAATCATTTAAAGATGCACAACTATAAATGTGACAAGTGCAGCACAGAGAAAATATCACCCACCACACTCTGAAGGCAGGGAGCTGGGATCACTCAGTATGCTATATGAAGGTAGCAATGCTATGCATTTTCTCCAACCAAGAAAAAACACTGAAATTATATTCAAATATCTGAATCACCTGCTAAAAATAATATTAATAAACCATAAATCCTAAAAGAGGAAGGATAGGAGAAAGAAGTAAAGCAGAGAGATTAATGGAAAACAGATAGTTAAAGAACCAGAAAATTCTGGCAGGACAAGATGCTAGCATCAAGTTCCACTGCTGAGGATGCAGAAAATAAGGGAGTGAAGACATACACACAGGTGCTGTGAGCATAGCAGAGGTGAGTGGTATTTGGTCAAGCACGAGATTTTGTGCAGTCAAAAGAATCTCACTCAAAATAAAAGCCTACCTTTTTTTTGCAGTTCTGTCCTTTTAAACAGGAACATCACTATTCAGCATGCTTGTTGCTCTATGCAATTGTGAGCGCTTTAGCCCACTGCCAAATGACGTAGCTAGTCTCCAAAGAAGCTGCCGAATGCCGCTGAAGAGGGGGAAGAAAATCCATTGAAATGGTTCTAAACACTGCAACAGGGGCTGCCTCTCTGTTTCTTTGTCAAGTTACATTCCAAGTGTATCCCTGATCACAAGGAAGATTTTCCCGCAGGTAAGGCTAAAGCCAGGATCTTCAAAACGTTCTCCACCAGGCCACTATGTGCTCCACAAGGCCACTACGGGCAGGTTCGGCAGCTGCCAGGTAGCCTGCCCTCAAAGGAATTTAGCAGGACAAATTGCTTCCTTGGTCTTTATTTTTATACTTAGCATGGGTTATATTTACACCTCCTGCCTGTTGGTGACAACGAACTTAGATGATCTATTACATTTCCCAAACTACCTAGGAATACTGAATTGAAAGTAACAAACACGCACTGTATGAAAACAATAGCACCTTCATTTTCCAATATAAGTATTCAAGGAATAACCCTATTGATAGCTGGAGGCTAGGTTAATGAGATGACACCATTCAGGCAAATTACTCCAGTATGAACCAGAGATAAGTGTGGATCTCAGCACAAAACTCTATCATGAACCTTAATTCAGTTTTTTTGTTTGAGCCCACATGCATCAGGAGCTTGTCTGTGAGAGTTTGAGCTATCAAGCCATCCTTAGGTAACTAGTCATATTAGTATGATGTCCAGGTAAATAATCTGAAAAAAGTCCACCTACTCTGAATGCTATTGTGTTAGATGTTGTCTTAGTTATCTAGTACTGCTATAAGTTGTTATTGTTGTTAAGTTCTGTCAACTCAGTTCCTACTCATAGCGACCCTGTATCAAAAGTGGTTGGTTTTAAAACAAATTTATATTCTCCTAGTTTAGGAGGTCAGAAGTCCAATTTCAGGATGCTGGCTCTAGAGACAAGTTTTTTCATTCTCTCATCTCTGGCAAAAGGTCCTTGTTTCCTTGAACTCCTGCTCCTGGTCAATTTCCATGCACCTTCCCATCTCACTTCCTACGGCTCTGCTTTCTCATCAGTTTGTTTTCTTTTATATATATATATATATTTCAAATGACTGACCTAAGACACACTTTTTTACTAACCCTGTCCCATTATCAAAGACAACCCATTCCAATGAGAATTATAATTATTGGTAGACAGGTTAGAATTTAAAACACACCTTTTGTTGTTCTTATGTGCTGTGGAGTTGGTTCCGACTCATAGCGACCCTGTACAGAGTTTCTCAGGCTGTAAATCTTTATGGGAGCAGAAAGCCTCATCTTTCTCCCATGGAACAGCTGGCAGTTTCAAACTGCTGACCATGAGATTAGGAGCCCGATTCATAACCACTATGCTACCAGACTGGGGACAAAATTCAATATATAGTAGGTAGTATACTACTGTTTTAGAAAGTTGTGTTAGATGCCATCAAGTCTGTTCTATCATAAAAGAACTAATGTAAAAACAGAGTAAAACATTACTATATTCAGAGCCACTGGGGCAGCTGCTGTGTAAAACCATCACTTTGAGAGCTTTCCTCATTTTTGCTGGAGCTACACTTTGCCAAGCAAGATGTCCTTTTCAAGGGATTGGTCCCTCCTTGTAACACAACCAAAATGAGAAGAAATCTGATCAATCTTGCTTCTAAAGATTATTCTGGTACAACAAACAAGATGGTGGATCTGGTGGAAGTGCAGTAAGGAGTTCTGTCAGAAACAACACAGTATACCCGACCAAGCAGGCTCAGGGAATGGTCCCAGAACTCTGAACCACATATAAAGGAATATTTAGAAGGATGGAAGGTTTACAGCTGCGGGAATTTGTGGCAGAAGCAAGAAATCAATTGCTTTCTAATTCAAGATGCTCAACTGCTCCAAGCGGGGGAAGGATTGGAGTGACCACAGACACCTGACAGAACCATGTTGATAAAGGTGTGGACACTCTTTTCTATTGGTATCTATTCATTGGTCCCTTGCAGTTTGCACACCTCCATTCTGGTGACTTTAGGGATGCCTGAGCTAGTGGACACCCCAGCCCCACCCTCGGAGGGTTCCACTACACAGATGCCCAGAGCTCCTCAAAATGTAAAGAGACAGTTTCCAATTAAAACCAAACTGCTACAAACTGTTTATAACTAGAAAAAAGGCCTGAGGCTTCCGGTACGGTAGGTCAACCAGGAAAGTAAGGTAGGGACTGGGCTCCAGGGAAAAATGAGTGGGATCTCACAAAGGAAATGTTCATATACCAGTTCCACGGCTTATAAACTATCATGAAGTCTCCTGAACTTACATTTTTGAGAAATCACGCTAATAAGGATAAAGAAAGACGAGTATTTTGGGACTCTTGCCTGAGGGTCCGTGGATGGCTCCTGTGACTGCAGGGTTTAGAGGGCGGGACAAGGGCCGGCCCAGTCGGAAAGCAGCCTCTCCAGTGAGGAAATGAAAAAAATAAAAAAGGCAAGAGGTGACCTAGCTCCCCCTTCCCCCCAAGTTTCCCCGCCTGGGATTGATATCCCAATAAAAATCGGCCGGGTGCAGCTCACCTACACATGGAGAGTGTTAGAAAATCGGCGGAGGCTCAGCAGCAGGCTTTGGACATCACCCACCATCCCCCATCTGTCCCTGCACCTAAGCCCTCTGCCCCCACTCCTAGCTAGCAGTGGGGATCCTCCAGCAGTTGTGCTGGCTGGTGGGACAGGGCACAGAAAAAGTTAACCAAAGCCACATATCTGCTCCAGTGTGGTGATTTCTGTGCATGTGTTTATATTACTTCGGCCGTTAGTCCTCTGGATTACACATCCCTCCTGGAGGTGGGAACTTATCCTCCCTACATCCCATAAGAAGCAGCAGCAATTGTGGCCTTATAGCCAAGCTACAACATAATACTCCACCACTTAGACAAGACCCAACAACATCTGCTACACATTACGGATGAAAAGGGAAGCCCATCTCCTGATCATATTATTATTATTAATAATAAAACAATAACCATGACCAATAAGAAACAATCAACTTTATCGAAGCATGTCCAAAAACAGAAGAGGGGAGCTGACACAAATGAACTGGAGACAGACAAAGGCTTTATAGAAGAGGAGGAGCAAGTTTTGGATATGCCTGAGAGGGAATTCAGAAGAATGATATGGAA
>NW_006408588.1:9436706-9446731 GCF_000296735.1 Chrysochloris asiatica | reverse complement strand
AACAAATCTTTACAGCAAAGATCATTCCCACCCCTTCCATACACAGAGTAGACAGGGATGGACAACTTGGACATTAACTACCGAAAATGGGGGTGGGGGGAGCTACAAAGGCAAGAAGTGACTGGTTTACAAGCTTTAAAGAGGGAGCCTGGATCCATAGGGTGCGGAGGAAGGTAGAATCTCCACTAAGTAATATCCAATCTGTCTGGATGGGGCTGATGAAAGATGTGGATAGGTCTCTTGTGAAACAATAGTGAATAATTGTTATCAGGACTGATTGTGAGGGTTGGAAATGTAAAGGCAGACATTTTGTAGCAAAAGGAGGGTAGTGATTAACTTTGCAGTCTAGGAGCAGAGGTCCCTGGGACCATCAAGGGAGAAGAGTGGAGCGTGGGACCCTACCCAGAGAAGCAGTGACGACGCCAGAGATGGAAGCAGGGATGAAGATGTGGAGAGAAGGAGCGTCTGGGGACTTTAGACCCAGGGAGGGAGAGGGGCTGTGTGCTGATGACCAGTGGACAGGTTTTCAGGGTGTACCCTTTGATTGGTTGATGATTCTTGGAGGGGATTGTAACCATGGCAATGAAACAATATACGATGGTATGAATGTAAAGCTAATGTTTACCCATGTAAACTATCACATAATTTACAATAAAACATTAAAGAAAAACAGGAGGCAGTGTAGAATAATTTTGTTAATATTATTAAGTTAATATAAGATATTGGGTAAGATAGACCTTATATTTAATGTGATCAATGTCTTAAAAGAAAAGGCTCAGTGACACCTAAGGAGAATACCACATGATAATGGAGGCCGATACTAGAGTGATGAATTTACAAGCCAAAAACACCAGGGATTGCTGGCAACATCGGAAAGTACGAGAAAAAGCATAGAAGATATTCTCCTCTAGAGACTTCAGAGAAACTAGTGTTCTTCCAGTATCTTTATTTCATACTTCTGGCCTTCAGAAAATTGATAAAACAAATTTCTAGTGTTTTAACCTACCCAATTTTGGAATTTTGCTACAGTAGTCTTAGGAACTAATAAAGAAATAAACTTAAGAATTTTTAGCATATTTATCATCATGCAAAAATATGACTGAAAAATAAATTATCACAAAAGAGCAAAATATTAGAGCAATTATCTGTGAACAAAAGAAAAATGGAGAATTCTGGGTATGATATAAAGTGTTGGGTATAAAACTAAAGCAATGATTTTCAAAGAGTGTGGTCTTGGAACAAGAGTATTAGACACACCTGAGAAATATTTAGAAGTACAAATATAGATTCTCAAGCCCCAACCTAGACTTACTTAATCAGAAACTCTCTGTGTGGTTTTTTTGGCGGGGAGGTGGGGGACAGCTGTTACGTAACACACTTTAAGGTAATTCTGATGCATTCTAAAGTTTGATAACCATTGAGATAAATCATGATGACTCAAGCCAGGATAGAAAAAGCAAGACAGATCAAACCATCTTTCTCTAAACAGAACAGATCTTCTACTTCTCCAGCAAAAAGAACTCTAATCCTTGAGTATGTAAATTATAAGAAAGCCTGACAATCTAAGGAGTTTAACAATCTAAGGAGCTCTTGTAGCATTGTGGTTACAAATCAGGCTGCAAACCTCAAGGTCAGCAGTGCAGAACTACTAACTGACCTGCAGGAGAAAGATGAGGCTTTCTGCTCCTATAAAGATTTATAGTCTCAGAAATACTATGCAGGGTTGCTATGAGTCAGAACCAACTCCATGGCACACCACCACCACCTCAAAGACTAATTATGTTTTAGAAGGTCCTAGTGTGATGCTATGAGTTAATGTGCTGGACTGCAATGTTTGAACCACAATAGTGATCCTTGGAAACCATATACAGGGTAAAATGGGTCGGAACTGACTCAACGGCACATAACAACAACAATAGCTATTATGACCATTACACAAGTCTAGCCAAACATTTTTGTGGACTCCTGGTGAGGCACTGGAGGATTAGCACTGGACTGTGAACACAAGGTCAGCAGTTCAAACCCACCAGTTGCTCCTTGGAAATCCTGTACAGGTTCATTATTAGTTGGAACTGACTCAACAGCACTTGACAATCTAAACAATGCTGCTGTTGTTAGTCACCACTGAGTTGGCTCTGATTCTTGAAGAATCTAGGTACCACAGATCAAAACTTTGCCCAGTCTTACACCATCTTCAATGATTACTGGAAGGCTCCAATCTACTGTACCCCTATGTTTTCTGAGTGCCTTCAAACCTACAGGCTCATATTTCAGCATGATATCACATATATTCTGTTGTGATCCATAGGCTTTTCGTTAATTTTTCTAAGTAGATCTTCAGGAATTTCTTCCAATTTGTCCTAGTCTGAAAGCTCCATTGACAACTGTCCACCTTCCGTGATCATGCCGGTGTTTGAAATACTGGTGACATAGCTTCCAGCATTAAAGCCATATGCAAGTATGATGAGTGGTGGAAACAGTGCTATCACAGAAACAAAAAAGGTTATTAATTAGACTGTTAAGTGGTTCTTTAACTGCATGGACACATGCACTCACCAGATATTTATCAAACAACTTCTGTGAGACTCCGGAAATAAAAATAAACAAGATAACCACAATCCCTGTCGTTATGGCATTTGCAGGATTTCAACAAGTCCTCCATAAGCAGTGTTTTCATCCCCAAATTCTTAAGTGACTGAGATCAGACTTAAGCCCTAGCAGCTGGAGTTTTTGTGGTCTGGCAAGTGTCTGGTATGATTCCCTTCACCTGGATTTGAGCATTTTCCTCCTGAATCACTCGCTGAATGAAAAGACTTTGAAAAGGATTTAATGTAACACATTTGAGGTTGGTAAAAAATAATCTCTCCTGATCATAGACTTGCTAGGTTCAAATGAACAAGATGCAGATAAGATACTTGGTATTTTGTTGTTGATAAGTACCGTTCAATCGGTTTAAACTCATAGCCACCCTGGATAGGGTTTCCAAGGAGCAGCTGGTGGGTTTAAACCAAAGACATTCCAATGTTAACTGCAGTTAACAGTCCAGTACTTATCCTGTATAAAATCACAACAGGACTCTTCTACATAGTATGGTGGTAATAGTAATACTGGTGGCATGCCTTAAAATTGGTTCCAACTCATAGGGACCTTGTGTAAGGTTTACAGGGCTGGGAATCTTTACAGGAGCAGAAAGCTGCCTCTTCCTCCTATGGAGCAGCTGGTGAAGTTGAACTGCTGACCTTGTAGTTAGCAACCCAACATGTAAGCCATTATACCACCATGGCGCCTTTCTTCATAATACGCTGATTTTGTTAAGTGTCATCAAGTCAGTTCTGACTTATACTGACCAAGTATAGTTTCCAAAGAGCAACTAATAACATGCTAGAGAGCAAGTTTCAAAATCTCTTCTGACATACATTTTGGTCTTTTTCTTCTTTATTGTCTTCTTAATGACCTTTTGATTTCTTTCTATATGATGTTATTGATGTCATCCCCAAACTCTTCTGGTCTATGATCACTATTGTCTAATGCATCAAATCTGTTCTTGAGATGATCTCTAAATTCAGATAGGGTATAATCAAGGTCATATTTTGGCTCTCATAGACTTCCGAATGAACTTCCATAATGAACAATTATTCGGGTCTACAGTCTCCCCCGGACTTATTTTTACTGATGATATGGAGCTTTTCCACCATCTCTTTCCACAGATATAGTCTATTTGATTTCTGTGTATTTCATCTGGTGAGGTCCATGTGTATAGCTGTCTTTATGTTGATTAAAAGAAGTATTTGCAATGGACAAGTCATTACCCTTGTAAAAGTCTATCATTTGTTATCCGGCATTGTTTCTATTAAGGTCATAGTTTCTATTAACTGATCCTTCTTTGTTTCCAAACTTTGTATTCCAGTAGCCATTAATTGTCACTACATCTTGATTGCATGTTTGATCAATTTCAGACTGAAGAAATTGGTAGCATTCTTCAAATCCATCATAATTGGCTGTTGTAGTTGGTGTGTAAATTTGAATAGTTGTATTAACTGGTCTTCTTTGTTTCCTATCATAGTACTTCAAGATAGACCTTGAAACGGTTTGTTTTGTTTTCTTATAATGAATGTCATGCCATTCCTCTTCAATTTATCATTACCAGCATAGTAAACCATGTTGTTGTTAGATTCATAATGACCAATACTAGTCCATTTCAGCTTACTATTGTCTAGGATATTGATGCTTATGTGTTCTATTTCATTTTTGACAACTTCCCATTTTCCTAGATTCATACTTTGTACAGTTCGTGTTCTCATTATTAAAGGATGTTTATAATTGTTTCTCCTCATTTTGACTTGTGCCCCATGAGAAAATGAAGATTCCTAAAGCTTACTCCATTCACATCATTACTTTCAATGCAACTTCAAGGAGGTAACTCTTCCCCAGTCATATTTTGAGTACCTTCCATCTTGAGGGGCTCATCTTCTGGCACTATATCTGACAATATTCTAGTGTTCTGCATCATATTTCAATATTCTGGTGCTATCTGATAGTGTTTCATTGCTATTCATAAATATTTCAGTGACTACAGATTGGAAGTAGTCCGTCTCTCCTTCTTCCTTGGCTGTCTTAGTCTGGAGGCTCAGCAGAAACCTGTCCACCATGAGTGATGCTGCTGGTATTTAAATTACCAATGATATAGCTTCCAGAATCTTAGCAACACACCAGCCACTACAGTACAGCAAACTGATCAACAAATGGTGGTCTACATGGTATGTAGTTGTTAAGTGCAGTCACGTCAGTTCCAACCCATAGTGAACCTGTACAGAGTTTCTGAGGAGCAGTTGGTAGCTTGAATCTCTGACCTTTTGGTTCAAACTGTTGTCAAGAAATCAAGTAACATATCATTTCGGGAAAGTCTGCTGCAAAAAAACATCTCTTTTAAGTGTTAAAAAGTTAAGATGTCACTCTGAGGACTAAAATTCATCTGGCCTATGCCTTGGTATTTTCAATTGTCTTTTATGCGTTTGAAAGGAGGACAATGAATAAGGAAGACTGAACAAGAATTAGTGCATTTGCAGAGTAGACAGGGATGGGCAACTTGGACATTGGCTACCTAAAATGGGGGGTGGGGGGCTACAAAGGCAAGAAGTGACTGGCTTACAAGCTTTCAAGAGGGAACCTAGATCCAGAGGGCATGGAGGAAGGTAGAATCTCCAGTGAGTAGTATTCAATCTGTCTAGGTGGGGTTGATGCAATGAAATGCAGACGGGTCTCTTGTGATACAATATTGAATAATTGTTATCAGGACTGATTGTGAGGGTTGGAAATGTAAAGGTAGATGTTTTATAGCAAGGAGGGGAGTGATTAACTTTTCAGTCTAGGAGCGGAGGTCCCTAGGACCATCAAGGGAGAAGAGCAGAGAGCAGGACCCTACCCAGAGAAGCAGTAATGCCTGAAATGGAGCCAGAGATGATGATGTGGAGCAATGGAGAAGCTGGAGACTTTAGATCCAGAGAGGGAGAGCGACTGTGTGCTGAAGATCTGAGGGGTACGGGGGGAAGGATTGTATGGAGGGGATTGTAATCACGGCAATGAGAGACAATATACAATAGAATGAATGTAAAACTAATGTTCTCCCATGTTCTCCCATAATTCACAATAAAACATTAAAAAAAAAAAAAAAAAAGAAAAGAATTACTGCATTTGAATTAGGGTGTGGCAAAGAATATTGAATATATTGTGGACTGCCAGAGGAACAGACAAATCTTGCTTGCAAGAAGTACAGACATAATGCTCCTTAGAAGCAAAGGTGGTGAGACTTTATCTTGTGTATTTGGACATGTTATTAGGAAGGAGGAACCAATACCTAGAGAATCACATCATGGTTGATAAAGTAGAATGGCAGCAAAAAAGAGATAAATGAGATAAGACTCAACAATGGCTCAAACATAGGAATGATTATGGGAATGGGATGGGACTAGACAGTGTTTCATTCTGTTGTGTGGTGGATTGCTACTGAGTCAGAGATGACTCCATTGCACCAAAAACAACAGTACTACTCTTCCTTAGTCTTGGCCTCATACTTATAAGACTCATAAACTACTTTTGACACATCTACCAATCTTTTACTCAAGACCAAGAATAGAGAAAGTTATTTATCTCTTGTTTTATGACATCCTGAGATGTCATAAAAATTCTACAGATAACCCAGTCTAGTTTAACTTGTTTTTCCCATCCCAAACCCACAAGTTGATTTCCAAAAAAAAATGGCAGCCATATATGACAGTTGAACTGTCCCATGGGGTTTTCAGAGCTGTAAATCTTGATGGAAGCAAGACTGCCACATCTTTCTCACACAGAGCAGCTTGTAGGTTTTACCACTAACTAGTTTAGCAGACATGTGCTTTAACCACTACATCACCAGGGCTTCAGAACATTCCTTCAAAGCTACTATAGAAAGACAATGCAGATCTCAAGATTGATACTGATGGGAAGAATCTAAGGAAAACCAACCCAGAGTATTGTTCAAAAGAACTCAAAACATATGGCTAAAGCTAGATTACTTTTGGAACTTAAGATGTCAGCCAGTTATTTGAGTTAGTATAGAGCTTGCAATCAAATAAATGCTGGTGGCACAGTGGTTAAGCACTCAGCTGCTAACCAAAAGGTCAGCAGTTTGAATCCACCAGCTGCTAAGTGGGAGAAAGATGTGACAGTGTGCTTTCCCAAAGATTTACAACTGTGGAAACTCTTTGAATCAGTCACTATGAGTCCACAGCAATAGTCTTATTATTTTGCCATGTGATCTGCTTCCTAGACTTTCTAACTCTGTAACTTAAAAAATATACACTACAAACAAAGGGACTTGGGATTTAATTGAATCAAGACTACACTGCTGAGACTTCCGGTACGGTAGGACAACCAGAAAAGGTAGGGACTTGCTCTGGCAGAAAAAAATGAGTGGGATCTCGCAAAAAGAAACATTCATAGACCAGTCCCACGGCTTTTGGACTATTATAATCTCTCCTGGACTCACATTTTTGAGAAACCGCACTAACAAGGATAAAGAAAAGCGCGTATTTTGGGGGGGCGGGAGCGCCCCAGCAGAGTTTGGAAGGTGGGGCCAGGGCTGGCCCATATAGAAAGTGGTATCTCCCAGAAGGGCCAGAGGCGATACAACTTCCTCCTGCCCCAAGTCTCCCCACCCTGGCTTGAGACCCCAATAAAAATTGGCCGGGTGCAGCTCACCCACACACGGAGTGTGAGGAACTCTGGAAAGTGTAAGAAAGGCTGCAGCAGCTTATTAACATCACCCATCATCCCCCAACTGTCACTGCAGCTAAGCCCCCTGCCCCCATTCCTAGCTTCCTAGCTAGCAGTGGGATCTTACAAAGCAGGTGTTCATATAGCAGTCCCATGGCTTTTGGACTATCATAATCTCTCCTGGGCTCACATTTTTGAGAAACTGCACTAACAAGGATAAAGAAAAGCACGTGTTTGAGACTCTTTCCTGCTGAGACTGCAGGTCACTCCTGCGACAGCAGCAGTTAGAAGGCGGGGCCAGGGCTGGCCCGTATAGAAAGTGGTATCTCCCAGAAGGGCCAGAGGTGATACAACTTCCTCCCAACCCAAGTCTCCCCACCATGGCTTGAGACCCCAATAAAAATCGGCCGGGTGTAGCTCACTCACACACGGAGTGTGAGAAACTCTGGAGGGTGTAAGAAAGGCCACAGCGGCTTCTTAATGTCACCCATCATCCCCCATCTGTTGCTACAGCTAAGACCCCTGCCCCCACTCCTAGCTATCAGTGGGATCTCATAAAGGGGGCATTCATATACCAGTCCCACAGCTTTTGGACTATCATAGTCTCTCCTGGGCTCACATTTTTGAGAAAATGCACTAACAAGGATAAAGAAAAGTGAGTATTTTGGGACTCTTTCCTGCGGAGACTGCGGGTAACTCCTGTGACTGCAAAGTTTAGAGAGCGGGACCAGGGCTGGCCAGCTTGGACAGCTGCATCTCCCAGAAGGGCCAGAGACGATGTAACTTCCTTCCGCTCCAAGTCTTACCGCCCTGGTGTGAGATCCCAATAAAAATAAGCCAGTATAGCGCACCCATGAACATAAAGTTCTTGTTGACTGCACATCCCTCCTGGAGGTGGGAACTTATCCTCCATACATCCCATAAGAAGAAATAGCAATTGTAGCCATATAGCTAAACTACAACATAATACTCCACCACTTAGACAAGACCCAACAACATTTGCTACGATTTACAGACAGAAAGGGAAGACCATCTCCTGACCACATTAATAACAATAATAATAATAATAAAACAATAACAATGACCAATAAGAAACAATCAACTTTATCAAAGCATGTCCAAAAACAGAAGAAATGACCTGATGCAATTGAACTGGAGACAGACAAAGCCTTCATAGAGGAGGAGGAGCGAGTTTTGGATATGCCTGAGAGGGAATTCAGAAGAATGATATGGAAACAAATTCAAATACCGAAAGGGGTCGAGGAAAATAAGGAAGAAGTAAAAAAAAATTCTCCAGGAACAATCAAATAAGATAGATGCAGCATTAGAAACAATTCAAAACCTGCAAAAAGATGCCCAGGTGATCAACAATATGATATCAGAAATAGACAATAGCATTAAAGGAGAAAGGAGCAGACTAGAAGAGATGGAAGCCAGAACTAGCGAGCTGGAAGACAGATCTCTCGATATTGCCAAGGTAGAAGAACAAGCAGCTAAAAGGAAAAAACAATCTGAAGAGAGTCTAAGATTCATGCTGGATAACATGGAGAGGAATAATGTAAGAATTATTGGCATTCCAGAGCAAGAAGAAACAAAGAAATTCACAGAAGAGATCGCTGAAGAGCTTCTGGAAGAAAATTTCCCTAACATCTTGAAAGACGAGAAGATAAACATTCAAGAAGCCCAACGTATTCCAGGAAGGATAGACCCCAAAAGAAAATCTACAAGTCATATAATAATCAAGCTCTCAAAAATCAAAGACAAGGAAAGAATATTAAAAGCAGCCAGGGAGAAGAAAAATATAACCTATAAAGGCAAGCAAATAAGATTAAGCTCTGACTATTCAGAACAAACCATGCAGGCGAGAAGGCAATGGGGAGACATATACAAAGCTCTGCAAGAAAAAAACAGTCAACCAAGAATTGTCTATCCAACAAAACTATCAATCAAGTATGATGGTTCGATCAAAACATTCCAGGATAAACAGAATTTGAGAGATTTCATCAAAACCAACCCAGCACTTCAAAACATCCTAAAGGGAGTTCTGAGGACAGAGAACCAACAAAAACAGACAACAAACAGAGATTGACAAGTATGGCAATACCACCTGGAACACACCCAACAGATAGTGGAGTCCAGAACAAAACGAGACTACAACGACAATATCGAAAAAACGGGGAGATCAACTGAAGGCCAAAAACATATCAATGACAAAGAAGGGACAAACGCAGCAATGGAAGCCCAGGTGGTGAGGATGCCAGGTAAATTACAGGTTACAATGGAATATCCTAAATCCAGAGAGAAGTTAGTAGACTACAAAGTAACCCCGAAGAAAGCTGAGACTCCACAACATATCACAAAAACCAATTCCCAAGGAGATCAAGTGAACAGAGAAACTAGGAGGAAACCGACCAAAACAACTCAGAAGACATAAAGCCAACACAAGAAAGAAAGTAGAACCAAAGAAGTAACATAATGACAGCAATCAATTCATACTTATCGATAATTACACTGAATGTCAATGGATTGAATGCACCAGTGAAGAGACAAAGAGCAGCAGAATGGATAAGTAAACAAGATCCATCAATATGCTCCCTGCAAGAGACACATCTCACATACAAGGACAAAAGCAGACTAAAAGTTGAAGGATGGAAGAAAATTTACCTAGCCAACTATAACACTAGACAAGCAGGGGTCACCATATTAATCTCTGACAAAGTAAATTTTAAGATGAAAACCAGCATAAGAGACAAGGAAGGACACTATCTCATGAT
>NW_006408588.1:9432555-9433677 GCF_000296735.1 Chrysochloris asiatica | reverse complement strand
GGAAGGTGGAATACAGGGCAGGGAATAGACACAAGATAATTTGGGTATTGGGTAGGGGGGCAATATACAAGAAGGGAGAGGGGAATAGAAGAACAAAGCAGATGAGAGAACAAATAGACAGGTATAAATGGGCCAAATGGGACAGAGGTAAAAAATGATGTAGGCACAGCTTTAGAACAACAGGGCTCTGGAATACAGAGACTGAGACATGGATGGAATGGGGAAAGGGGGGGAATCATGTTAAGATGCTTGGCTATTTTTTGAACCTTGGTTTTCCTTGCAATACATTATAAAACAGACACTGGAGGGGGAGAGAAAGGAATAACCAGAAATATCAACATGGAAAGCTTGTAAGCCCATCTTCTGACTATAGCTGATTAGAATACGTAAAATGGGCCTACAATGTGTCCAGTGAAGGAGGTTTATTGAGGAGCCTCTGCATTACATGGGAATATAGGTGGAAACCTGAACCACAACCAGACCTTCAGATACAGGAAATTTCTCCACTTGAAAGGACAAACAGACCAGCAGGGAGCAGCTAGGAAACCAGAAGATACCTCTTGAAAGAAGGACCTACAGGAAAAATACAAAACAATAAGGGCAGTCTGACTGTTACCACAAGAACATACAGGTGGCCTACCCAGGAGACATCGAGGCAAGTGATCGGATCCTCTCAGTGCAAATTCTCTTCCAAGACTAAGACGCAAGGAAAATATACACTTTGACTGACAACCACGCACGTCACCCAGAAGGGGAAGTGGCCGAAGAACATCAATGAAGGGGCGAGCTAAGCCCTACATCATTCAGCAAACTACTGTGAACCCGGATGGAGACCTGGTCGGCCAGTAGCAAGGCAACATCTGGGAACTCATGGGCCCAGGGTCAGTGACACAGCCACAGAGGTCTAGAGTGGAAAGCGGGGCAGCCAGCCGATAAAAAGAGGCCGGACAGACGTAAGAACACCCACACTTGCAGATGATGCCCATTTGACTGGACTTCAATGACTGGATAAACAGAGCTCAACCCTAAGAAGAAAGAAGAGGGAAAAAAGCATCATCTGATATAATTCGATAAACATGACCTACACATATAAATGCAGTAGCTCAAAAGAGGAAACAAGTC
>NW_006408588.1:9412845-9432411 GCF_000296735.1 Chrysochloris asiatica | reverse complement strand
CTAGATCCAGAGGGCGTGGAGGAAGGTAGAGACTCCAGTGAGTGGTGTCCAGCCTGCCCAGGAAGGGCTGATAAAATGAAATATAGATGGGTCTCTTGTGACGCAATGGTAAATAATTGTTATCAGGACTGATTGTGAGGGTATCTAAAGATGGACATTTTGTAACAAAGAGGGGAGTGATTAATTTATCAGTCTAGGAGTGGAGGACCCTGGGACCATCAATGGAGAAGAGCAAAGAGTGGAATCCTACCCAGAGAGGCAGTGAGGTCTGAGATGGAGGCAGAGAAGACAACATCAAGAGATGGTGGGGCTGGGGGCTCGGGATCAGGAGATGGAAAGGGGCTGAGGACTGTGGTGGGAGCGGGGTGCAGGTTTACAGGGTACACCCCTTGGTGGGGTGAGGATGCATGGACAGGATGATAACTATGCCAACGAAATGATGGATGATGGAATGAATGTAAAGCTGATTTCTTCCATGTAGACTATCACACAATTCACAATAAAACATTTTAAAAAGACTACATTGCTACTTCTTTGTGTCTGTCTGTATGTCTCGCCTCTCTCTCTCTTGCACAAGAATTCCAAATCATGAAATCATGTAAAGGATGTTGAGCAATCTCAGAGTCACAGTGATCTTTGTTTTGTTTCCCTTCTAGCCATCATCAATTATACAGAGTTTGTCAGTGATTAGAGTTATTTGGATGGTTGTGCTTCAGGTTTTAAGTTTTATGGAATTGTTAGGTGCTGTGAGTCACTTGCAGCTCCTAGCGACCTTATGTATGATAGAACAAAAGCAATGCCCAGTCTTGCATCATCCTCACAATTGTTGTTATGCTTTAGTCCATTGCTGCTGCCACTGTGCCAGCCTATCTCGCTGAGGATCTGCCTTTGTGTGTGTGTGTGTGTGTGTGGACCCTCTATTTTACCAAGTATGATGGCCCTCTGCAGGAACTGGTCCCTTCTGATAATATGCCCAAAGTATGAGAGACCAAGTCCCACCATCCTGACTTTTAAGGAACGTTCTGACTGTACTTCTTCCAATACAGACTTGTTTGTTCTTCTAGCAGTCCATGGTACTCTTAATATTCCTTTCCAGCATTATAACTCAAATACATGAATTCATCTATGGTCTTCCTTATTCATTATCCTACTTTCACGTGAACATGAGTCTAGTGAAGAAATATATATATGTAATCATTATAACAGAAATTTTTGAAAGAGAGATGCTTCCAACCTCTCAAACATGATTACCTATTTTTCAGGTAACACATAGTACAAGTTTCTTTTATAACAAAGTAAGTTGGACTTTCCTTGGGAGTTAATTTAAAAGAAATTGATAACTCAAGTTAGGGGTGAAAAAAAGTTTTTTTCATTGACATAATATTAATTTTCTGAATCTCATTCCATAAATTCAGCTTATCATTTACTTAATGACTAGGAGATAAAATACATAGTAAATGTTTCAAGTGTACTGACTTTGTCCTCGTGACCTCTCATGAGGTCCATCACAATTTTAAACAGGTTATTCAACCTTCTTCATATAAAATGAGATAGTGGGCCTGTATCATTTCTAATTTTTTTTCCCTCAATCCTGAAAGGATCTGATTGTACTCTAAAAAAGCTCAAATATTCACATTCTTTAGGATATTTCATGGATTTTTCTCTACCATTTATTCCATTAAAATAAATTCAGGTCAATCTATTCATTCACTCTTCCAAAACATCTAATTTGTGCATCTACTATGTTCTCTGGGGAGCATAGTGGCTCTGAAGGATAAGCACTGGACTGTGAGCCACAAGGGAGGTGGTTCAAGTCCACAAGAGAAAAATCAGGCTTTCTACTCCTGTGAAGGTTTACAACCTCAGAAACCCTATACAGGGTCACTATGAGTTGGACCCGACTGGTGGCACATAACAAAGACAACAACACTACTTAATACCTAAATACTTTAAAAAATAGCTACATATTCTCTTATGTATAATGTATAATACTATCAAGTTCAGGAGAATGTTTTATCTATTTGGGCTCCATTAGACAAATAGATTAAGAGATAATCTATTCAATTGGTGTAAAGTCCTGGTGTGGCACTGTTAGTTAATGCACCATTGCAAAGTCATTTGAACTGCAAGGTCAGCGGTTCAAGCTCACCAGTTTCTCCTTGGAAACCCTGTACAGTGTCACTATGGGTTGGAATAGACTAGATGGCACTGAATAACAACAATAACAACATTTAATTAGAGTAAAGACAAAACAATAATAACAAATAGTCAAGTCAAGTAAACAAAAGGAATACTATAGATATTTTTTCTTTCACTTTCCAGGAAAGACAGGAATTGAGAACTCAAATACCTTCAGGAATAAAGGTTCCCAGGACCATCAAGAAAGAAAAGCATGAGTGGAGCTTAAGATCCTACATAGCAAAGCAGCAACAGCAGAGATGGTGAAAGAGGTGATGGCATGGAGAGATAGAGAAGCTGCGGACTCTAGGCCCATAGACTGAGAAACACTGTGTGCCTGCAGGCAAGAAGCTGGCTTTCAAAATGTGCCCTTTGGACA
Organism: Chrysochloris asiatica; assembly: GCF_000296735.1. Classification (NCBI taxonomy): domain Eukaryota; kingdom Metazoa; phylum Chordata; class Mammalia; order Afrosoricida; family Chrysochloridae; genus Chrysochloris; species Chrysochloris asiatica. Next base: position 9,429,854 of record NW_006408588.1, on the reverse strand, counting down.
CCTAAATGAATATGTACTTTTTTCTTTTGTATGTATACCTCAAGTAATTTTGCTTTATTGACATAAAAAATAAAATGTAAAAGGCAAGCCACATGGAAGAAAGAAGCAGGATAATTCTTGTTGCAGGAAGGTGATTGAAATCATTTAGATGAAAGTAAAGTTGATGATCTTGTCTGTTAACCGCCATTCACTTCACAATTAAAAGCTAAAAAAGAAGGAAAAACAACTGAAATCCCTGATTGTGAAGGCAATTAGCATAAAACTCAATGAGATTTGAAAAGTACAGGCAGTCTCCAGGTTACAGAAAAGAGCCATTCCTAAATATGTGTTTAATTCCAATTTGTACGTAAGTTGAAACAGGGACACATAGTTCTTATTTGGCTTTATTTTAATGCAAGAAAAGACTCACAGCCTCTGCAGAGATTGAAAGCTGCATGTGCAGCAAGAGAAGGTGATTGTGATAAAGACTTCGTTGAGAGTAAGAATCAGTTCAGTTATTTCAAAGAAAGGACAAACTATATAACATTGAATGGCAAGTATAAGTTGTCCATAAATCAGATGTTGGTAACCTGGGGACTTCCTGTACATTTGCCTGAGAGTATTCACTTGCTAACTATTAGCCATATTTGTTTACAGATAAGAGGAGGCTTCAACAGTTCATGGAAAAATCCATGATCTTTTTATTCCATTTTTCCACAAACTTTTTGAAGCCCTCTTATACATTCTCACTAATCCTTAACCATGAATAAGCATTACCTCGATCTGTAAAGAAATCCAATATAAGTTTAGATCAATTAGGCAAATACCTGGATTTCATTTCTGATAGCTTTTAAAATAAATTCTAATAAGTCTCAAAGTTCATTAGGGAGATTTAGCATTCCAACCCAAATTCTGTGAAATCTTTTAAACTGAGCCTATGAGCTAATTTCTCGGGATTCCTAAATACATTGGAATGTTACATTTTTATTGTTATCCAAACTATATTTTAGAGTCCTAGTGTGATGCTGTGGAATGATGCCCTAGACTTTAGGTTCAGTTTGAACCACAAGATAGGCGATTCAAACTCACCAGTAGCTACTCAGAAACCCTATAAGGGTTGCTATGAGTCGGAACTGACTCAATGACACTTAACAAGAACAACATACTATAATTTTGGAAATATACAACTGTTCAGATGTTCAGGCATTTTAACTACACCAAGCTAGATTTAAGGAACATTAAACAAATCACCATGCCCCTGTATATTTCTCCAATTGTCAGAAAATCATCTGAATTTCCTCCAATTGCAACCCTGTATAGGATTTCCAAGCGGCAGCTGGTGAGTTTGAACCACCGACCCTGTGGTTCAAACTGACCTTGTGGTCCAGTGCTTTATCCCACAGAGCCATACCAGGACTCCTCTAATAAAGTGGCTGTATTTTGATTCAGACACTAAGTGATAAAGGATGTCCTCATCATAATAATTATGGCAACTCACTGAGTGTCTAGTCTGTTCTAGACACTGTCATCAGGGTTTTTAACACAGTGCTTATTTCACAGATATATTTTTAGGATGACTATCTGTCTCCTCGTCCCCCCCACCAATGAAGAAAATAAAGTTAGTGTGGTCACCCAGGTGATGACATTTAAACACTTCACTCTTGTTCTTCCAGTATGTCATCTTGGAGTAATGCATTAAACTATCATCATCATTTTTCAACTGGGTCCATAATGAGGAATTTTATTAGACTACTGTATTGTAGGAGTCCTGGAGTGGTGCTATGGGTTAATGTGTCAGACCGCAAAGCCGTTTGAACTAAAAAGTCGGTGGTTCAAGCTCACCAGCAGCTTCTTGGAAACCCTATACAGGGTTGCTTTGGGTGGGAATTGACTCAACAGCACTTAACAACAACAACTTTATTGTGAGAATAATGTTTTAGTAGAAAAAAGCTCAATGATACATTTGAAGAATGGGACATTTCTCAGAGTAATAATAACAAAATTGGTCTCTTTAATGAAGGTGGTGGAAAAGATACACATAAGACTGTAAGATTCAAAGGAAATAAATTTAATAATTATTGTTAAATAATTAGATCTAAGAGTCACTGAAGATTTACTATGTGCATTCATTGCCCTAAGTATTGCATGTATCTCAATTGATGTATACCTCCAGAATCAGAGCTGTGTCTTGGATTTGGAGAAATCTCAGAAAAACTAGGTGACAAGAAAAACAGAAAAATGCCAAAGAAACTCTGCCTGCATTAAACATCTGCCTTTGCATAGACAGATACATTGAAAACTTACTATAAATGGAACATGTGGCTATCTGGATATGTTATCCTTTTCTAATCTAGGATATTACAACCTTAAATAAAGTACTTACATAATGTAGGATAAGCACTGGACTGCTAATTGCAAGGTCAGCTGTTCAAATTCACCAGTCGTTCCTTGGAAACCCTACATAGGGTAGCTATGAGTTGGAGTCAACTTGATAGCACTTAAAAACAACAACAGCATATAATGAACAGAGAAAGATCCAAATTTATAGGTCCTGAAGTTTATGCAATTAAGAAAAGAAATACAAAATTGTGAATACAGTATTGATGTATGAATGTACACAATTGTTGTATGTGGTCATTGTTGGAGTATCTGCTCATTTACAAATTTCACAGTGACATGGCATTATAGGCGCTCCTTCCAGAGAAGCTTAAGTTTCATTTGCTTCACAGTAGAGTTGCCTCTGACAATGAGCAAGAATGAGGTGAAGACATTTAGCAGGATGTTGACAAAGAAGTAATCAGTGATGTAATAAGCTAAGAGTACCTTCCAATTTACCCACCAACTGCCCAACTATTTAACTAAAGGACCTTAATACCTGCTAGATCTCAGGAAACTGAAATACATGTCTTAACTTATCGACCTGCTGGAGACCAGGACACATGTAATCAGGTTCCAAAGTGAGACTAAAGGTACTTTCCTGGCAAAATGACAGGCATATTGTTTCACTCCTTAAACCCCTTCTGGGAAGCAACAACCAACTCTCCCTCCTGAATATGTCAAAACACATCAGAGTTTTAGACAAACAATTCAGACATTTACCACATTTCCATTCTTGTATGTTGACCCAAGGGATAGGGTGTGGTAAGTCCCAGTGAAGCAGTAAGCATTCTGTTACACATAATCTGCCACACAGTACAGGCTTTATTTTTTGAATTGCTCTCACACCCTGGCTCCTTTTTGTTTCTCAACAATAGCTGGAACCATGATCTCTCCTACCTTGTAAAAATCCATTTAGAAGGATTTTAATGCAGTCAGGAAGCATTTTTTTTTTTAAATGCTTTAATGGGGCCACCCATTAATAACTTTACCTCACCAGAGATCAAGAAAAGTACAGATTCAAAGCTCAAAGCGATCAAATGAATAGGGTCCTAATGGATTTCTTAGAGAATGATCTACTGAAATGAACTGGTGTGTTTTTTTCTCTCAAAAGCACTCTTAAAAGGAAAAAAAATCTTATGCAGGTTGAAACATACATTTTTCACATGAGAAGCATAAAGTAACTTCCCTATTTACACCCTAAGAGTTTTCTGAAGGCCAGAAAGATTGAACCCTTCTCCACTCACTCTTTGTTTGATTTGGTCTGAGTTAAAGCCAAGAGATGTGGTGATGAAAGTTTGGAAAAACAATTAAAAAGAAATGGATGCAGTGGTTTTTCTGAGATCCAAATTAACTGACCCATTTCTAGGTAACATTAAGGAAGTTGTGGGCAGTGATTATTATCTCTTTAAAGTCCTAATTAAAATGTCAAAATGTAAGGTAGAATATCTTCAAAGCTGCGTGTAATTTGATTGTGTTGGCTTATTGGAAAAAATGGCCTTGGAAATACAAATAAACCAGCCACTAAAAAGATCCCAGAAGTCCAGGCTTTTTTCCAGAAGTATAATCTGAAGCACCAACAGCATTTCAAAACTAACCACTCACCAAGTGGTACACATCCAAATGTCAAAGCCAGTTTCATAACATAGTAACACTCAGCCTGCTGCACAGGAATGCCTCCCCATAGTACATTTGATTTGAAAAGGGTGTTTGGGGTGAGTTCACCTACAAATACTTATCACCAGACCTAAATATTCTCATCTGATGAGCTTCAGAAATGGTCAGGACCCTATCCCCCTTTCTCAATTATTCTGCTGATGTTTTGGAATATTAAAAGAATTCCTGCATGCTATGGTAGTTTTCTGTTACTGTCAAATAATGAGAAGATTTCAGGTAGAACAAAATTCCTATCAAATATGGGCCGAGTCATTAGTAAAGTTGTCCTTCATTTATGAAGGTGATGCAGATCCAATACTTTGGGATGCCAGTAACCTAAAAAACAATAAAAAATGTACTTGAACAATAAAGATATCTTTCATTGTATAACAAGTACCGCAACTAATTGCCATCGAGTCGCTTCTTAACTCATGGCAATCTCATGTCTTTGCTCCAGAAGGTTTTTAAGACTCTAACCTTTCAGAAAAACACTGCCAGGCTTTTCTTCTGACATACCTCTATGTGGGTTCAAACTGCAAACCTTTATTGTTACTAGTAAAATGCTTAGCTATTTATACAACTCAGAGACTCCATAACAAGTATGCTGTGGTTGTTGAGTTTTGCTGCATCAGTTCAGACTCACAGTGACCCCGTACAGAGGAGCAGCTGGTAGGTTTGAACTGACATCCTTGCAGTTAGTAACACAGTGCTTATTCTACAGTCCCATACCATAATTCAATAGCAATTCAGTGATAAGGTGTTTCAGTAGCATCAACAATGCTACTTTCTTTCAATTTTTCCACCCTATTATTTTCAGTGTGTATGAGTTTCAGCAGAGCTTCCGGACTAAAACAGACTGGGAAGAAGAAACTGGTTATCAATTTCTGAGAAAAACTGGCCAGTGAAAGGAGTGGAACATTGATTATATTATCTCCAAACAATTGGTCTCCTTTTTGAGTCTGTATGTTTTGTTTTATGCCTCTAAAAAACTAGTCTGACAGGCATCTGTGAATTCCACCAAACTTAACAGCTAGACTCCATACTTAAGTATGAGAGAATTGACAAAATTATGAATTTAACTTACGTTATAAGTGTCCAACCTACCCAACTACATTTTATAGTTCATTTTCAGTAGCATTAGCCATGTGACTACAAAAAATAATCTTTTAGAAAGGCTTAGAAGCTCTGTGGGTCTCTAAGCATGAAATTTTCATTCTATGTAAGATCTAGTATAATGAGAAAATCCATTCCATATCATAGTCATTCCTGCAATCATGGTCTAGTTCAGCAACTTCTTAGGTACTTGATTTAGTAGGCCATGGATTGACTTGTATCACCTAAAAATATGTATCAACTGATTAGGCCATGACTCCCAGTGTTTTGGCTGTTATATAAAGTTGAAGTAATCCCTCATGATATTATAGGACATGATAGGTCAATTAGGGTGAATGCAACACCCTTACTCAGATCAAAGACCTGATCTGGTATAACAGGGATGGTCCCTAGAGTGTGACCTGCATTATCTTGTATCTTACAAGAGATAAAAGGAGCCAAACGAGGGCAGAGAAGGAGGGATCTACTACTAACTCCAAGAAAAAGGAGATACTTTGTACTCAAGGTCCCTGTGCTGAGAAACTCGCAAACCCAGGGAAAGACTGATGCCAAGACACAGGAAGATCTCTAAGATATGCCAGGCGCACAGATGGTGAAAGGAAATAGGAACCTTTCCCCAGATCAGATAGAGAAAGCCTTTTCCTAGAGTCGGTATCCTGGATTCAGACTTCTAGACTCCTAAACTGTGAAGAAATAAATTTCTGTTTCTTAAACCCATTCACTTGCCGTATTTCTGTTACAACAGCACACTTCATCACAATCAAAACTAAGTGATAATTTGATTAAACAAGATGCTACCGTATGCCATAGATTCTTGTTGTTGTTGTTGTTGTTGTTGTTGCTAGGTGCAATCCAGCCAGTTCCATCTCACAGTGACACTTTGCACAATAGAACAAAACACTGCTCAGTCCTGTGCCATCCTCACAATTATTGTTATGCCCGAGCCCATTGCTGCTGCCACTGTGCTAATCCATCTCATGGGGGGGGTTGAGGCTCTTCTTTTGTGCTGATCCTCAAATTGACCAAGTATAATGTCCTTCTCCATCATGTTTGGTAATGTGGAGGATCAGCACAAGCAAGTACAAAGTATGAAAGAAGAAGTCCCGTTACCCTGGCTTCTAAGGAGCGTTCCAGCTGTGCTTCTTCCAACACAGACCTGTTTGTCTTCTGGCAGTCCATGATACCTTCAATATTTTCTTCCAACACCACGACTCAAATGCCATAGATTATCGATATCTAATTTCAGCATTATGTTCAAGAACATGACTAAACCCCATCTTGGGTGTCTGTTTCTTTGGACCACTCTTGGTACCAATTTCTGTATTAGTGAAGGTCAAAGCAGGAGACAAAAACCACACCACTTATTGGAACTGAGTAATCTTTATATAAAAATATTTGTTCTGTATAAACTTAATGACTAAAACAACAAGAATAAAACACTGAAGCTGGATTCAGTAAACATTTTGTACAAAAAATTGTCAGGTTGCAGGTAACATGATTTCTGTTACAAGTGCTCAATTCTTCTGTTGTAGAACTAAAATGACCATAAATAAGATGCACACAAATTTGTATACTGCTCTGTTAAGAAATCAGGGAGGTAGTAATTTCAGAAGGTAGCCACACTCTATGATGCAGGGAAAACTAAAGAAAGAGGCTGGAATTTTTAAAACGTAGAGTTCTAGAAGTGTGGACTTAAGGAGCAAGAACTCACACTGGAGTTGTATCTCTGAAGTGAGGCTATACACCAGTTCTGCAGGGAGAAAAACTGCAAAATGAATTCAATTGTTGCTATGGAAATGCAATGCTGCTTCTAAGGTGGATAAGTATAAACCAAAAACAAAACCCACTGCCATCAAGTCCATTTCTACTCATTGTGAACTTTTGTAGGGTTTCTAAAACTGTAAATCTTGGGATCAGACAGCCTCATCTTTCTCCTTTGGAGTGGCTGGTGGGTTTGAACCATCGACCTTGCCTAATGCCTAACCCGCAGTGCCACCAGGGCTCCCTAAGGTGAATAATCATAGCATGAGTGAAACAAACATAAAACAAACAGAAGGAGGAAAAGTCTCTTTTTCCTACTCCAGTCTTGTTTATTCTTTCAGAGCCTCCTATTGGCAGATACTAGCAGAGGTCCAACTTGCCATACCAACTGTGGTTTACGAAGTCCCAGCCCAAGCATCACAAAGCAGAGAGCAGAAGGATGAGATTCAGAGATGATAGCTTAATAACTCATACAGAAATGGTTTATAAACTTAACCACTCTACCAAAGAATACACTGTGCATAAAAACAAAGAATGAACCAGCTCAACTTTTTCATGAATTCTGATTATTGAACAAGACTATTATGTAGTCTACATGAACTGTTTACTTCAGTATAGCTCATTCTTGACATGCCTATGCTCTAAAAGTATTTAGACGTATTGTCTTGCTTATTACCAGTTTGAAAGAAGATATGGGAAACTTACTTGATGAAGATCAGCAAAAGCAAGGACCCCATTCAGGTCACTTTTGAAAGAAAGGGCCAGCAAGGATGTGACAGGTTACACTGCTATTATTATTTATTATTACCACTTCTGGGCATACACAGATGGTCCCATAATCTCTCCAAAGTCTACTGGGAAATTAAAAAGAATACTAAATCAATTTGGCACTTGAAATAAAATAGTAATGCTTTTTAGTGGAGTCCTTCATTGCTTGTGGGTGGAAGAAGCAGACTAGAGAGAAAAGAGATGATAATTACTATGCTGTTTTATTTATGGAAACTAGTCTCTGGTCAAAGGACCACACATTCTTTGCCCTTGGATGATCTCCACTATTAATAATGCCAGGGATTCTGAGCAATAAAAGAAAATACAGCACACTCTACATTGACATGCCATTTTTGGAGGACCCATCAAATATTCCAGGTTCCAGTTTTCCTGGAATGTCTGCACCAAACAACACAGTGAACCATATAATATGTGAAATTTTCTTTCCTGTCCCTACCAATTCTAAGTCTTTGAAGACATAAAATACAAAAACTCTTGCAAAATTATATCTGTGTCTTTGGAAATTGTTTTTGTCAAGTGTCACTCAACTCTTGATTACTTCCTCAAACTTTGCATCCTTGAAGCCTTTTATTTTGTCCACTGTGGCTTCCAACCAGCATGTACTTACTATGTGTTAACTGCTCAGAGTCTAACACTGTATGTCTTACTACATGATTCTTGAAATGGCTTCCATTGTCCAAACAGTTACTATCTAGTTGGAAAGCAGAATTAATTATTTGAAACAACTGCAAAGACAGAATGTTAAACGTGGCTATTTCTTTTCCAGCGTCCTAGTTAAAAAATTCATCTTAAGCAAAAAGAAAATAATTATTTGGTAGCTGAAGTGTATAAACTGAAATTTCCAGTTAAAAATAGGATTTAGACTGTCTTAAAGGCTGAACAGCATCTACATGGAGGAAGGTAGAGTAGAGATAACTGAATGAACTGCTAAAACAAAAATAAAAATTCTGACTTTTAAGAAAGGGATAAAGATTTCAGAAAAGAACTGTGTGATAAGAGTTCCAATAGTTTATAGAAGAGCTTAAAAAATTAGTAGACAAGTATGGAAGTGAGATAGGAACTACTGCTGGTTCTTCAGCAAGGTTAGACATCTAAAGTGGAATTCTGGAAAGACTGAACATCGGCTTAAAGAGTGGTTTGATAAGAGAACAGACCTTGTAAGGAATGGCACAGGTGTAGGTGAATAACACTAATGTGATAATGCTGTAAGGTAAGCACTAGATTGCAACCCAAAAGGTCAGCAGTTTGAGTTCAACAGCTGATCTACGGGAGAAAGATGAGGCTTTCTGCTCCCACAAAGATTTACTGCCTTAGAAATCTTTTACAGGGTTGCTATGAATCAGCGCCATCTCCACAGCATTTAACAACAAGAAAGTAATGGATACAAGAATAAAGAAAGCACTCGGAATCAGGAAATAAAGACCAACAGGACAGCAACACACCAGTGGCTGATGACTCTGATGGCATCTTTCTCAGAATCCTGGCTAAACATCTAGTCCATTGAACTTTGATGTCTCTTCTCAGCCTCTTTTATTTAAAAGCAAAGACAGTACTGTGCCCCTGGCAGATAATGTTGATCTTTTTGACATACTGATTTACAGCTCTCAGTCTTTATTACTGTTTTTTTTTTTGTTTTCCAGTTGTTTTCTGTTATCTACTATCTCCTAGACGGAGCTCTGCAGGTACAGTGGTTAAGCATTCAGTTGCTAACTGAAAGATCAGCAGTTTGAACCTACCAGTCACTCCACAAAAGAAAGATGTGGTAGTCAGTTTCCATAAATATTATAGCCAGCCTCCCTCCAAGACTGAAACTCAAAGGGAACACATGAACAAGCAAGTAAGCTTGCTGGCGACCACATTGGTCTACTGGTGAGTGGAAGTTGGGGAAAGGCGGCAATGAAGATTTGGGCTGAATTTGACCATGTTCCACAGACTCCCATCAACCTGGAGATGATAGAGAAAAAAGGAAGGGCTGGTTGGCCTGGGGACTCCTGGGCCCATGAACAAAGACATAGCCATGGAGCGCTAGAGCTGAGAGTGAAGCGTCCAGCAGATATGAAGTGAGGGGAGATGAACAAGAATGCCCAAACTTGCAGATAGTACCCATGTGACCTAGCTTCAATGGCTTGATGATCAGAAATCAACTAGAGGAAGATAAAAAATTTTTGATAAAGGAAACAAGTGTAAACTGCTACAATTTGAGGAACTTGACCTACACTTAAATTGAAGTTGTTCTTGTTGTTGTTAAGTGCCACTGAGTCAATTCTGACCCATAGCAACTCTCTATAGGGTTTCCAAGGAGCAGCTGGTGAGTTTGAACCACCAGCCTTGCAGTTCAAAATGGAAATAGGAGCTCACAATACAAACAAAGAAAGGAATCTTCACCTCAAGGATCAATCTTATCCCCTCTGTATACAGGATTGATAGGGAAAGGCAACTTAGACATTGGCTACCTAAAATGGAGGTTGTTGTTGTTGTTAAGTGCTGTTGAGTCTGTTCTGACCCATAGTGACCCTGTACAGGGTTTCCGAGGCTATAAATCTTTACGGGAGTAGAAAGCCTGATCTTTCTCCCGCGGAGCGGCTGGTAGTTTCGAACTGCTGACCTTAAGGTTCGCAGCCCGATTTGTAACCACTACGCTACCAGAGCTCGGGGGCCAAAAAAGGCATGAAGTGACTGGCTTACAAGATTCCAAGAGGGAGTTTAGTTTCAGAGTGTGTGAGTAAAGATAGAACTCCCACTGAATAGATTTCATCTTTGTCTAGATGGTTCTGGCGAAAGGAGATGGGGATAAGATTCTTATGATTCAGTGATGAGTAGTTGTTATCATGACTAATTGCAATTGTCACAACTATGAAGAAAGAAGTTTGTTAACAAAATGGGGGAAGTAGTTAATCTTACATTCCAAGAACAGAGGACCATCAAGGGAGAAGAACACAAGCACACAGGTGGAATATGTAACCTTAACCCGAGAAGCAGGGACACCAGAGATGGTGGCAGAAATGAGGACACGGAGAGATAGAGCAGATAAGGACTCTAGACTCATGGAAAGAGAAAGGCTGTGTGCTGGCAGCCAGGAGGCAGGCTTACAGAATGTGCCCTTTGGTTATTTAAGTGATTATATGTTCCTGAGTGTTTTTCTGTACATTAAAAAAAAAAAAAAAAGTAAAGCTCTCTATCTGATTAAAAGCATAGTGTCAGCATGGTGGTGGTGGTGGTTATGTGCTGTGAAATTGGCTCTGATTCTCAGTCACCCTTTATAGGGTTTCTGAGGCTGTAAATCTTTAAGGGAACAGAAAGCCTCACCTTTCTCCAGTGGAACCGCTGATAGTTTAAAACTGCTTACCATGAGATTATCAGCCAGATTTGTAACACTATGCTACCAGAACCCTTAGTGTCAGCTTAGGGTGGTATAATTAATTTAATTATGTTATTAATTACAGGGTGGTGGGTGTATATACCACAATGCTGAGCCAAGGGAAGATTATATTTTCCTCACTTGCTTACCATTTTAGGTGGGATACTTGCTAAAGAGAAAAAATCATGGTGTTTAGTTTCTTTGTTGTTACTGTTTTCCCATTTGAATCCAGCAGATCAAATTGCTACAGGCACAAATTAAGAAAGAAAGATTTAAAAGCTTTTAAATCAACATATGCTTTTCACTTTTACTGAACCCTTCCATATTCATAAATAATATTATTTCAATACTTTAAAAAATTATAATCAAAATAAGCTCTTCAGCATTGGATTTGGGCTTTAGGGTTTTAGTATCTCCTGAAAGCCTCCTTTCTTTCTTCTAAGCTTAGAAGATAAATGTGCTTCATACTCTATGGTTTGAGGAGGGGAAATGAGGATTAGTTGAGATAATAACTACTTCATGCTTTCTTCTCAAGTTATGATTTCATCCAGAACATTTGGCTCATTGCACAAAGAATTCCTTCCTTCCTTCTTTTCGTTTTCTTTAATATTTTATTGTGAATTGAGTGAAGGTTTACAGAGCAGATCATCAGTTTTACATTCAATAATTCACACACATTTTGTTGTAGATCATTGCTCCCGATTCCTTCAATGTAACAACACTTCTGCCCTTCTCCCTGTGTTTCTATTTCCATCCCTCCTTCTTTCCTAGCCCTTCTGAACTTTGTCCTTTTGATCTTAAATGGTCACCAATGGTTGATTAATTCTAAGTTGCATGTACCTCACTAATGCTGTTGCTCCCTTATAGACCTATGTTTGTAGGAAAATTGAGCCGAGGGGTGAGTTCAGTTCTAGGCCTGATGGGCAACAGTGATTCACTAACCTTTATCCAACCAGTAAGCCTGATCATTTTCTGTAATTTTGTTCCACATTTTTCTCCCACTCTGTCCTGAACATTGTAATGTGATCTATTACAGACCAGGCACTATCTAATTCTAATGGTATAAGGTCATGGAGAATGCTGTTCACATGGTCCACTAGTTCACTAGATTAATTCTGTTCATGTCTTTGATGTTCATCATTCTTCTTTCCTCCAGACACAGTGAAAACAATAGTTGCACGTTAGTGGGCCTTTCGTAAACTTTAAAGACCCAAGAAACTATTTAACAAAGTAGTATGTAGACCACTGTCTTTGTGGACTATATTATGGCCAAAGGTACACCAGAAGAAAAGTGTGGCAGTCTTTTTCCAAAAGGTCACAGCCATTGAAAACTCTATGAAATACAGCCTACCCTCTTATTTCAGTTGATTCTGTAGCCATTATCCCTATAAAAGCAGTTGTCATATAGAGTTGGTCCTGATTCATGGTAATGTCTTTTGTCTTTCAAAGTAGGCTATGAACCATAAGGTCTTCAAAGATTATGATATTTTGGAAGTAGGTTGCCAGATCTTTCTTCAGAGACACCTCTGAATGGATTCAAATCATCAACCTTTCAGTTAATAGCTGAGCTCTTAATTGTTTACACAGGAAATCCAGTACCACCAGCTGTTCTGAAACATTTCAACATATTATATAAACAAACCCAAAGTCACTGCCATCAAATCCATTTCTACTCATAGTCAACCTAAAGGATAGAAAAAACCTGCTCCGTAAGGCTTCTGAGACTATAAATCTTTACAGGAATAGACAGTCTCATCTTTTTCCTAAAGAGTAATTGGTAGGTTTGAACTATCGACATTGCTGTTAGCAGCCCAACACTTAACCCGCTGCACCACCAGGTTTCTCAATAAATTGATTTGGTCTTGGTCTTAAGCACTTTAGATATCAACTGTTATGAATGTCTAACCAGCAGATAACTTGTACTTGCCTTTTTTTTAATGTTTAATTATGAATTATGTGATAGTTTATATGAGAGAACATTAGCTTTACATTCATTCTACCGTATATCATTTCATTGCCATGGTTACAATCTCCTCCATGCATCATCAACCAACCAAAGGGTATACCCTGAAAGTCGGCCCCTACCACCCCCACCCACCCTCACCCCTGTCATCAGCACGCAGCCCCTCTCCCTCTCTGAGTCTAAAGTCCCCAGCCACTCCATCTCTCCACGTCATTGTCTCTGCCTCCATCTCTGGCATCACTGTTTCTCTGGGTAGGGTCCTGCTCTCTGCTCTTCTTCCTTGATGGTCCCAGGGACCTCCACTCCTAGACTGCAAAGTCAGTCACTCCTTTCTTTTTGCTACAAAATATCTGCTTTTACAATTCTAACCCTCACAATCAGTTCTGGTAACAATTATTCACTATTGTACCACAAGAGACCTATCCCCATCTCCTTTCATCAATTCCGCCCAGACAGATTGGGTACTACTCAGTGGAGATTCTACCATCCTCTACACCCTCTGGATCTAGGCTCCCTCTTGAAAGCTTGTAAGCCAGTCACTTCTTGCCTTTGTAGCCCCCTCATTTTGGGTAGCCAGTGTCCAAGTTGCCCATCCCTGTCTATTTTGTGTATGGAGGGAGTGGGAATGATCCTTGCTGTAAAGATTTGTTTCCTTTTTTGAGCTACTGCATCCATAGGTGTAGGTCATTGTACTTGCCTTTTAATATTCTGCAAATTAGCCCTCACTGTGAAACGAGTGACTCACCCACTTCTTCTTGTTGTTAAGTGCCATCGAGTCGATTCCGATTCACCAACCCTGTATAGGGCTTCTGAGGCTTTAAATCTTTGTAGGAGCAGAAAACCTCAGCTTTCTCCAGAGAGCAGCTGGTAGACTCGAACCACCAATCCTATGGTTATTATATTGAATCACCATACTCTCTCCTAACAGATTCTTCATCATAGTCATTTGAGGCATGTGCAGTTTTTAAATTGTTTCAGAGGTTCGAGTCTTTTCTTGCATTAAAATAAGACAAAATAAGCTCTGGGAGCATAATGGTTATGAATCAGGCTGTGAATCGCAAGGTCAGCAGTTCAAAACTACCAGCTGTTCCGTGGGAGAAAGATGAAGATTTCTGCTCCTGTAAAGATTTTCAGCCTCCGAAACCCTGTACAAGGTCGCTATGAGTCGGAACCAACTCCACGGCACATAACAACAATAACAACAAATAAGAACTGTAGACATCTATTCCAACTTCGAGTCCTGGTGTGGTGCTGTGGGTTAATACACTGGACTGCAGAGTCAGTTAGAACTGCCAGGTCGGTGGTTCAAGCTCACCAGCCACTCCTCGGAAAATGACTTGATGGTACTGGACAAAAACAACAACAACAACATTCCAACTTATCTATAAATTTTAATTAGATAAACTAAAAAATGGATCAGGAATCCTGGTGTGGTGTTGTGGGTTAACATGTTGGACTGCAAAGTCAGTTTGAACTGTAGAGTCAGGGGTTCAAGTTCACCAGCTGCAACTTGGAGACCCTATACAGGGTCACTATGTGTCAGAACCAGATTGACAGCACTTAACAACCACAATAAGGAATGGATTTGGTAGTATAAAGCAGGAATCTAAACCAGTGTATTCCAGTTTGACCTCTGCTGAGAATTTTCATGTCAATCTCAGATACACTAAATCAGAATCTACATTTTAGCAAGATACAAATCCTGATTCAGAATATCTGGGTGGGAAAGTAAAATTCTCAGTGGAGGGTCCATGTGAAATAAACCAATGTGTACATTTTATCATTATGAGCTTGCTTTATTATAGGCTTATGTCACTATCTGAAATCTAAACTCTCCAAGTATAAATTTGTGGGTTGAAGTCTAAGACAGGAGTGCCATCATACTCAATAAATATTAGTCAATGAGCCCATTTCGGGCTGGCTTATATTCCTTGTTAAGGAACTGGAAATACAAATATTGATAACTTGATAAGAAACTCTAGAATTTCTAAACAATTAAAAATATGGAATTTACTAGGAATAGACCTCTTTAAATAATTAATGAGCAAAGATGTCAGTTTGTGGACTAAGGTGTGCTTGACCCAAATCAGGATATTTTCAAATGCCTCATATGCATATGAAAGTAGGACAGTGAATGAGTAAGACCATAGAAGAATCAGTATATTTGTATTATTGGAACTCTGCAAGAGTAGTAGGTTACATGTCAGGCTGCTAACCATAAGGTCAGCAGTTTCAATCTACTAGCCACACTGCAGAAAGGTGAGGCTTTCTGCTCACATAAAGATTTACAGCCTTGGAAACCCTGTACAAGGTCCCTATCAGTTGGAACCAACTCTGTGTCATGCAACAGCAGTAATTGAAGTTGGCAAAGAATATAAAATATCACGGACTGCCAGAAGAACATACAAATCTGTCTTGGGAGAAGTACAGCCAGAATGTTCTTTAAAAACGAGATGGCAAAACTTGTCTCTCGTACTTTAGATATATTGTCGGAGGGACCAATCCCTGGAGAAGAACATCATGCTTGGAAAAGTTGAGGGTCAACCAAAAAGAGGAAGACCCCAAGGAGATGGAATGACACAGTGGTAGCTACAATGGGATCCAGCATAAAAGCTGTGAAGAGTGTGCAGGACCTGGCAGTGTTCCATTGTATTGTGCTTAAGTTCACTATCAATCAGAATGAACTTGACAGCAATTAATAACCACAGCAACAGCAAGCAAATCCAAGCTTTGATGTATCACATTTGGAAAAGGCTTTACTGAAGTTCCTTTGAAAATTAAACTTTAACATCACAGAGGGCCTAGGATGCAGAGCATCTCTTTGTTTTTAAAACAAAATATCATTTGAACCCTAACACAGTTCTCCCAAATCAACAATTGATAACGTGTTGGTGTTGCTAAGTGCATTCAAATCCTTTCCAACTCACAGATTCAACTACGTACAATAGAAGAAAATATCACCTGTACTATCCTTACAATAATTGCTGTGTTTAAGCCCATTATTGCAGCCACTGTGCCAATCCATCTCATTAAGGGTCTTTCTCTTTTTCACTGACCCTCCACTTTACCAAGCACGATGTACTTCTTCAGGGACTGGTCCCTCTTGATGACATCTACAAAGTATGTGAGCTAAAGTCTCACCAACCTTGCTTCCAAAAACCATTCTGGCTATACATCTTTCAATATAGATTTTTATATTCTTCTAGTAGTATGTGGTATATTCAATATTTTTCACCAACACTATAATCAAAGGCATCAATTCTTATTCAGTCTTTTTTATTCATTGTCCAGCTTTCTCACATATATGAATCAATTTATAATATCATGGCTTGAGTCAGGTGCACCTTAGTCTTCAAAATGACTTCTCTGGCCTTTTGGTTCTCTGAGCAGTACCATGGTGGTCGGCAAGAACAAGCGCCTTACAAAAGGTGACAAAAAAGGAGCCAAGAAGAAAGTGGTTGATCCATTTTCTAAGAAAGATTGGTATGATGTAAAGGCACCAGCTATGTTCAGTATAAGAAATATTGGGAAAACACTAGTCACAAGGACTCAAGGAACAAAAATTGCATCTGATGGACTTAAGGGTCATGTTTTTGAAGTGGGTCTTGCTGATCTGCAGAACAATGAAGTTGCATTTAGAAAATTCAAGCTAATTACTGAGGATGTTCAGGGCAAAAACTGCTTGACCAGCTTCCATGGCATGGATCTTACCCATGACAAAATGTGCTCCATGGTCAAAAAATGGCAGACCATGATTGAGGCTCACGTTGATGTCAAGACTACAGATGGTTATTTACTTCGTCTGTTCTGTGTTGGTTTTACTAAAAAACGCAATAACCAGATTCGGAAGACAGCGTATGCTCAGCACCAACAGGTCCGTCAAATCTGGAAGAAAATAATGGAAATCAAGACCCGAGAGGTGCAGACAAATGACTTGAAAGAAGTGGTCAATAAACTGATTCCAAACAGCATTGGAAAGGTCATAGAGAAGGCTTGCCAGTCTATTTACCCTCT
>NW_006408588.1:9411301-9412182 GCF_000296735.1 Chrysochloris asiatica | reverse complement strand
ATGCTGAGATATAATCTATACTAAAGGCTATAATCTTTAAACTTCAACAATAAATTATTTAAGTCCTTTCAGCAAGCAAGGTGTGAAATCTGCATATTAGAGATTGTTGATGAGCAGTCCTCCAATCCTGATGACGTGTTCTTCTTCACATTGTCCAGTTTCTCTATTTGTTAAGCATACCGATTAAACAAATGTGGTAAAAGGATACAAGATTCTGACACACATCTTTCCTGATTTAAACAAGATAATATTGAAGTTGAAGTTATTGCCTCTTGCTCTGTGTACAGATTCCACATGAGCATAATTAAATGTTCTAGAATTCCCAATCTTTACACTGTTGTCCATAATTTGTTTGATCCTCACATTCAAATGCCTTTCATAGTCAATAAGGCACACTTTTCTGGTATTTTCCACTTTCAGTCAAGATTCATGTGACATGTGTCCTCTTCTAAGGTCAAGATCCATGTAACATGTGTCTTCTTCTAAAGCCACCTTTAATTTCTCACAGTTGTCAATGTATAGCTGCAATCATTTTTAAATTATCTTCAGCAAAAAGTTACTTGCATGTAAGATCAATGATGGTGTTCACTAATTTTCACATTCTGTTGACTCATCTTTGTTTGAAAGGTGCACAAAAATGGTTAATATCCTGATGGTTGTCCAGGTAGCTGTTTCCAAGTTTCTTGACACAAATAAGTGAGCACATCCACGGTGAATTTGTTGAGACATCTCAATTGGTATTTCATCAATTTCTGAAGTCCTGCTTTTTTGCTAATGCATTCAGTGAAGATTGGACTTCTTCCTCCAATTTCATCAGTTCTTGATCACATGCTACCTTTTCAAATGGTTATTATTGTAATTGTTAAGTGCCATCAAGTCAG
>NW_006408588.1:9389394-9390755 GCF_000296735.1 Chrysochloris asiatica | reverse complement strand
CATCAGGATTGGAGGAAGACTCATTAACAACCTGTGATATGCAGATGATACAACCTTGTTTGCTGAAAGTGAAGAGGACTTAAAACATTTACTTATGAAGATTAAAGAGCACAGCCTTCAGTATGGATTACATCTCAATGTAAAGAAAAAATAAATCCTGGACCAATAAACAACATTCTTATCAATGGAGAAAAGATTGAAGTTATCAAGGACTTAATTCTTCTTGGATCAACTATCAACACTCATGGAAGCAGAAGTCAGGAAATCAAACAACGTATTGCATTAGGCAAACCTGCTGCACAGGAACTTTTTAAAGTGTTGAAGAGCAAAGATGTCAGCTTGAGGGCTAAGGTGCGCCTGAACCAAGCCATGGCATTTTCAATAACCTCATATGCATGCAAAAGCTGGACAGGGAATAAGGAAAACCACAGAAGAATTGATGCTTTTGAGTTATGGTGTTGGAGGAAAATATTGTAAGTGCCACGGGCTGCCAATAAAACAAACAGATCCATTTTGGAAGAAGTGCAGCCAGAGTGCTCTTTGGAGGACAAGATGGCCAAACGTTGTCGCTCATACTTCAGACATATTGTCAGGAGGGACAAGTTGCTGGAGAAAGATATCATGTTTGGTAATGTGGAGCGACAGAGAAAGAGAGGAAGACCCCCAAGGATTGTCCAAGTGGCAGCATCGATGGACTCAAGCGTGGCAAAAGTAGTGAGGTTGGCCCGGGATTGGGCAGTATTTCATTCTGCTGTGTTTAAGGTCGCTATTTGTCGGTACCAACTTGATGGCACCTCAACAACAACAGTGGTGCAGCATGTAAATTGCTTATGTTAACATTTTCAGATGTTCTTGCACTATTGTTCAAAGATTGGATCTATAAAGATACTGATAATGTAATATAATGTTAATGAAAACTAAAGATAAAAAAAATGGTTTTTAGAAGTCAAGATGGCCAGACTTTTTCTCTCACACTTCAGACATATTATCAGGTGGGATTAGTCCCCAGAGAAGGACATCTTGTTAGGTAAAGTGAAGGGTCAACAAAAAAAAGAAAGTCCACTAATGAGACAGATTGGTACAGTGGCAAATAGCAATGGGCTCAAGCTTAACAATGACTGTAAGGATAGCACAGGACTGGGCACTATGTCATTCTGTCATGCATAAGGTAGTTCTGAGTCACAACTGATTAGATACCACCTAACAACAAAGTATTCAACTTACATCAGAACTGGTTTATGTTGAAGTTGAAGGAACAAGTCACATAATGGGAACAACCTGTATATGATTATTTACAAATGAATAATATTAAGCTTGACACTCCAATCAGAAAATATAAAGTAACGAAAATTATATGTATA
>NW_006408588.1:9381624-9388584 GCF_000296735.1 Chrysochloris asiatica | reverse complement strand
GTTGAGCTCTGATCATCCAGTCATTGAAGCCAGGTCAAGTGGGTATTATCTGCAAGTTTGGGTATTCTTGTGCATATGCCCGCTCTTCTCATCAGCTGGATGCTTCACTCTCTACTCTAGCCCTCTATGCCTATGTCACTGACTCTAAGCCCAAGAGTTCCCAGGTCTTGCCACACTGCTGGCCAACCAGGTCTCCACCTGGGTTCATAGGAGTCTAGTGAACATTATAGGGCTTAGCTTGCAACTTCATTGTTGTTTTTCCCTCACTTCCCCTTATCAGTGACGAGCGTGTTCACCAATCAGAGCGTGTATTCCCATTGAGTCTTAGTCTTGGAAGGGGGCTTACACTAAGGGGACCAGACCACTTGCCTTGATGTCTCCTGGGCAAGCAACTTGCTTGTTCTTGTAGTAACAGTTGGTCTGCCTATATTGTTTTGTATTTTTCCTCTAGGTCTTTCTTTCAAGAAGTATCTTCTGTTCTTCTAGTCACTCCAGGCTGGTCTAAAATTATATTTTTAATAAAGGTTTTTAATAAAGACTTGAGACATGTTCTAAAAACTTTAAAATCATGCCCTCAGACAGACTTACCTCATGGTTATAGTCCCTTGAGCTAAGGAGCTGATACAAATTCTGACAGTTTTATTCTCTGTCATTATGTGCTCTCACTTTGCTTCCTCAGAAAGTGAACAGAAGCACTCGACTGCAATCTTAGTAAAAGTGCAAATTATTTTCACTTATATGAAGGAAATTTTCAATTTTTAATAAGTTTTTTTTAAATCAGCATTTTGGGATAGAATTTACATGCAGTAATATTCACCAATTTCAAATTAGCAATTTGATCAATTTGGACCAATATACACAGTTATATATAAGCAATGCACAATAATGATTTAGAATATTTCCATTATCTTAAAAGATTCTCTTCCCTTTTTTACAATTAATCTTCTCTTCACACACAGGGTCTGAAGTGCTATGGATCTTCTTTCTACCATTTTAGCTTTTTCTTTTCTTGAATATTACATAAATGGCAGACTGCAAATTTTTTTCGTTTGACTTCATTCATTTATCATTATGCTTTTGAGGTTTATTTACCTTGGTGGAGAATGGTAGACTTCTTTTTAATGCTGAATAGCATTCCATTGTATGGATATAGCACAATGTGTTAATTCATTTATCCATTGCTAGACATTTGGGTTGTTTCTACATTGGGGCTACTAGACAGAAAGTTACTCTTAATATTCTTTTTTTTTTTTTTTTTAATTGTGAATTGAGTGATAGTTTACATGGGAGAACCTCAGCTTTACACCATTGTTTGATTGCAATAATTATAATCTCCTCCGTACATCATCATTCAACAGTATTTGTTTCCATTCCCTCTGCTTTTGTTTTATTTTGTTTGGGGAGTGGGGATGGAGGATGTGCCCAAAAACACTCAGGAATATATTATCATTTAAATAATCAAAGGGCACATTCTGCAAAACTGCCTCTTGGGCACCAGTCCCTCTCTTTCCATGAGTCTAGAGTCCTCAGCTGCTCTCTCTGTCCATGTCCTCATCTCTGGTGTCACTGCTTCTCTGGATGTTGTTGTTATGTGCCGTGGATTCGGTTCTGACACATAGTGACCCTGTACAGGGTTTTCACGGCTATAAATCTTTACAGGAACAGAAAGCCTCCTCTTTCTCCTGTGGAACAGCTGGTAGTTTTGAACTGCTGATCTTGAGGTTATCAGCCAATTCGTAACTACTATGTTTACCAGAGCTCCTTCTCTGGATAGGGTCCTGCAATCTGCCAGGTTCTTTTCCCTTGATGGTCCTAGTATCCTCTGTTTCTGGACTATAAGATAAACTACTCCCAATTTTTGTTACAAAACTTCTACCTTTACAGTTGTGACAGTCACAATTAGTCATGAATAACAATTATTCACTATTGTATCATAAGAATCTTATCACCATCTCTTTTCACCAGACCCATGTAGAGAAGATGAAAACTATTCAGTAGCGACTCTATCTCCCCCTGCACACTATTAAACCAAACTCCCTCTTGAAAACTTGTCAACCATTAACTTCATGCCTTTATTGCCCCCTCATTTTAGGTAGCCAATGTCTAAATTGCCTGTCACTATCTACTCTGTATACAGAGGAGATAGGATTTGATAGTTGATGTGAAACTCCTTCCCTCTCATTTGGTATTTTGAGCTACTACATCCACAAACACAGGTCAAGTTCATCAACTTGTAGTAATTTATACTTGTTTCCTTTACATAAAAAATTTTGTTTTAATCTTCTTCTGGTCAAGTTCTGATTATCAAGCCATCGAGGCTAGATCAAATGGGTACTATCTGCAAATCTGGGCATTCTTGTGTGTCTCCCCTCACTTCATATCAGTTGGATGCTTCTCTCTTGGCTCTAGCCCTCCATGGCTCTGTCCTTGTCTGTGGGTTCAGGAGTTTCCAGGTCTCACCACACTTTGGACCAACCAGCCCTTCTTCTTCTCTCTCTCATCTCCGGGTAAATGGGAGTCTATGGAACATGGCTGATCTCAGTCCATTCTTCATTGTTGCCTCTCCCCCTCTTCCACTCACCAGTAGACCAACGTGGTCGCCAGCAAGCTTACATGCCTGCTCATGTGTTCCCTTTGAGTTTCAGTATTGAAGGGGGATTTGTCCTGAAGGGACTTGATTATTTGCCTTGATGGCTTATTCTTAATATTCTTGTATAATTTATGATATATACAATTGTTTTTATGTCTTTGGATACTTATTATGGTTCTGTGCTATCATTCAGTTCTGACCCATAGTGATCTTATATACAACAGAACAAAACACTCCCATCCTCACAATTGTTGCCATCCTCACAATTTTTGTTACATTTCTGCCCATTGTTGCTGCCACTATGACAATCCATCTTATTGGGGGAGTTTCTCTTTTTTTCTGACCCTCTACTTTACCAAACATGAAGTTCCTTCTCCAGAGACTGCTCCCTCCTGATAGCATGTCTTAAGTATGAGAGATGAAGTCTTACCATACTGGCTTCTAAGGAATATTCTGGTTATACTACTTCCAAGACAGACTTGTTTGTGCTCTGTTAGTACATGGTACCCTCAATATTCTTATCCCAACACCATAACTCAAGTGCATCAACTCTTCTATAGTCTTCCTTATTCACTGTCCAACTTTCACATGCATATGAGGCTACTGAAAATACCACAGTTTGGATCAGTCACACCTTAGGCCTCAAACTGATATCTTTGTACTTGAACATTTTAAAGAGGTCTTGAGAAGTAGATTTGCATGATACAATACATCATTTTATTTCTTGACTCCTGCTTCCGTGAATGTTGATTGTAGATATAAAAAAAAATGAAGGTTATGCCAACCACAATCTTTTCTCCATTTATCATTATGTTATTTTTTGGTTGTGAGGATTTTTTATTTTCATCAATATTTTCTGTCCTCTTTATTTCAAGACTGTACCATCTGTATATTGCAGGTTGTTAATGAGTCTTCCTCCAACCCAAATGCCACATTCTTCATATAATCCAGTTTCTCAGATTATTTGCTCAACATCCAGTTTGAATAAATATGATGAGAGAATACAACCCTGATGCACACCTTTCCTGATTTTAATCCATTCAGTGTCCTCTTGTTCTGTTCTAATAACTCTCTCTTGGTCTGTGTACAGGTTCCTCATGAGTACAATGAAATGTTCTTGAATACCCATTCTTCACAATGTTATCCATAGCTTGTCATCATCTACACAGTCAAAAGCTTTTATATAGTCAATAAAGGACAAGTAACTTAGGAATTTGGATTTGTAGGTCATATGATGGGTTTATATCTAACTTTATAAGAAACTGACAAACTGCTTATAATATTTGCTTGAGGCGTTTCTATACAAATGACTCTGTGGTCTACAAATAAAGGCATTTTTACTTCTTCTATTTCAAGATCCATATCTATATTCCAAGTAAAGACTCACTTCATGTACTACCTACCCATTTTGCAACTCTTCCCCATAACAGTTCATGAAAAGTTGTACCACATTCTAGATAATATTTTTGTTCATAATATCTTTTGCACCTACTAATACACTAAATATATAAATAATAAAAGTGATTTTTTACATATATCCCTAATTTCCTTGACATTTAGTCAAGCAATATCGTATGAAAACACATTTAAATCTTATGCCCATAGGGATAAACCCAAAATGTTTGGCTTTGCATATATATATGTTTGTTGTTGTTAAGTGCTATCGAGTCAATCCGATCTATAGCGACCCTGTGTAGGGTTTCCATAGAGCAGTTGGTGAGCTTGAACTTCCAACCTTGCAGTTCAAATGGCTGTGCAGTCTACACATTAACCTACAGCGCCACACCAGGAATATATATATATACACACACACACACACACACACAAATATTTTGCTTTTACATATTACACAAAATTAGTGGATGGAAACACAGCATCTTTTACTAATCTTTAGACTATTTTCTACAGGTGCGTGGCACTGTAGGATACAGAACTGGACCACGATGTATGTTTGAAATGCAATTTCAGTGCTTCAAACTCACCAGTCACTCCTCAGAAAGCCTGTACAGTGTCGCTATGAATCAGAACTAACTCGACAGCAATTAAGAATATATTCACTTATCGTTAGATAGTTGATTTCCATTTTTGCCTAAATAATGTTATGAACTTCAAAAATGTACTTTGAGTGCCAGATGAGCATAAGTCCCAAAATAATGCAAGCTGCTTGTATAGGATATTTCTGTTTACTTCCTACTTCTTCCTACTTCTTGTGAACATCACTCTAGTAATGCTTTCTTTGTCTTGGCATTAGTTATTCCTTCCTGTAACAGGGAGTGAACCTAGTTTTCAGACTTTCTAATACGGATAGAAAGCTAAGCAGTGTCCTCATCCACAGGCAGATTTCAGCACCATGCTTCCAGCTTCTATGTTTTACAATTTCTGACCTCATCCCTTTGCTTTCCCAATCCTAAGGGTATTGGCTGTCTCTTTCAATTTCTCCCTCCATAATACTTTAATGTTTCACCCTGTCTCACTCTTTTTTTCCCTTTTATACAGATAAATCCATACATAGTTAACAAGTCTTTAAATTGAATCAATTCTGTAGAAATGATTCAATTGTTCTGATGTGGTTTTTTGTTTGTGACGGACCTGGACTAATAAAGATAGAGGTATTAGATGTGGCCCAAGGAATAGACCATGACACGTAGCACTTGAGAATTAATTTGGCCACTCTGGAGTTTTCATGAGTGTTGAGCTACTTACCAATGGGAAATGGATTGCTATGACACAATGTGACACATGATTAATCAAATGATCACTTATGAGTGATTGTAGTGGCATGCCAACTGAAGCAGGTGACTTGGAAGACCAAGTGACTGCTGTCTTTCAGCATTATGGCAGTAAAAGTGATGACAAGGATTGTGACATGGGATAATTTTTCTGAGTGCACGGGAATATTTTATAAAGATATTGTGAGAGTGAACTCTATGGTTGATCAACCAAAGAAAATGGAATAGAACTTTGAAAGGGCCAAATTTACTGATGTGAATGCACTTAGAAGTGGCTCTGGATTTAATGTATGAACTTGAACTGATTCTGACAGTTTACTTTAGTAAGTGAGACTTGCACTCTTGCTGTTCTTGTTAAGTGCTCTCACATTTGTTCCTACTCATAGCGAACCTGTTATAGAGTTTCCAAGGCTTAAATCTTTATGAGAGCAGAAAGCCTCATCTTTCTGCCACAGACCTACTGTTGTTGTTGTTAAGAACCATGGATTTGGTTCCGACTCATAGTGACCCTGCACAGGGTTTCTGACGATGTAAATCTTTACAGGAGCAGAACGCCTCATCTTTCTCCCGTGGAACTGCTGGTAGTTTCAAACTGCTGACCTTGAGGATGGCAGCCCGACTCATAACCACTATACTACCAGAGCTCCTTACAGACCAGCTAGTGGATGTGAAATACCTACCTTGTGGTTAGCAGCCTAGTGCTTATCCTACACCCTCACCAATGTTCCTTCGGAACTCTGAAAGTCTGTGGTTGATTAGGTTGATATGCCAGAACACCCTGGTAAAATGTAGAAGAAAGTATACAAAGGCTTAGGGTGTTAAGAATGCCAAAGTACATTTACCATATGTGATCTGCATGCACACCCACCACCACAATCAGGTTCCACTACGTTCACTGAAAGAGCTCAGATACATTCTCTTTACATTGACAAGGAGAAAAACAGATTCATGAAAAAGTTCCTTCATCATCTTCTCTACATCAAGTATGTTGTTGTTTTTGTTAATTGCAATAGAGTTGGTACCGACTTCTAACAGCCCTATGCATAGCAGAATGAAATACTGTCCAGTCTTGCGTCAACTTCACCATCATTGCTACCCACTGCTGTCATCACTGTGCCAATCCATCTCATTGTCTTCCTCTTTTTCACTGACTGTCTACTTTATCTAGTATGATATCCTTCTCCAGAAATGGGTCTCTCCTAAAAATATGTCTGAAGTATGAGAGATGAACTTTGGTCATCCTGGCCTCCAAGGAGCACTCTGGCTATATTTCTACCAACACAAACTTGTTTATTCTTTTGAAACTCCCTGGTACTTTTTTTTTTATGTTTTATTGTGAATCACATGGGAGAACCTTAGTCTTCATTCATTCCATCGTGTATCATCTCATTGCCATGGTTCCAATCCCCTCCATGCATCATCAACCAACCAAAGGGTATATCCTAGAAACCCATCCTCTATACTTCTCCCTCACCCCTCACCCCCCCCTCCAGTTTTCGGCCCATAGTCCCTTTCCCTCTCTGGGCCCAAAGTCCCCAGCTGCTTCATCACTCCACGTCGTCATCTCTGTCTCTATCTCAGGCATCTCTGTTTCTCTGGGTAGGGTCCCGGTCTCTGCTCTTCTCCATTGATGGTCCCAGA
>NW_006408588.1:9379476-9380611 GCF_000296735.1 Chrysochloris asiatica | reverse complement strand
GTCCGGTTTCTACCTATAGTTTTATGTATTGCAAAGGCTCCGCAAGAAGTCTCATTCACGGGGTACACTGTAGCCCCATTTTAGGTATTCCAATCAGTCATAGGCAGAAGACGGACTTACAAGCCTTCTAGTGTGGTGTTTCTGACTATTCCTTTCTCTCCCTCTCCAGTGTCTACTCTGTGCTGCCCGGTCAGGGAAGCGCCGGAAGTCCTCCATGGTACTTTTAATATTCTCCTCCAACACCATAACTCAAATGCATCAATTCTTTTATGATCTCCCTTATTCACTGTCCAACTTTCACATGCATATGAGGTTATTGAAAATACCATGGCTTGGGTCAGATGCACCTTAGTCTTCAAGGGATATCTTTGCTCTTAAACAATTTTAAAAGGTCTTGTGAAGCAGATTTGCCTAATGCAATAAGTCATTTGATATCTTGACTGCTTCCATGAGTGTTGATGGTTAATCCAAGCAAAAGGAAGTCTTTGACCCTTCAATCTTTTCTCCATTTACCTTGATGTTATTTACTGGTCCAGTGATGAGGATATCTGTATTCTTTACGTTGAGGTACAACCCATACTGAAGGCTGTAGTCTTTGATCTTCATAAGTATTTTAAGTCCTCTTCACTTTCAGCAAGCAAGATTGTATCATCTGTATATCACATATTGTTAATGAGTCTTCCTTCAATTCTGATGCCACATTTTTCTTCATATAATCCAGATTCTCAGATTCTGTCCTCAGAATACAGACTGAATAAGTGTGCTGAAAGAATACAATCCTAGCACACACCTTTCCTAGTTTTAAACCATTCAGTGTTCCCTTATTCTTTTGCAAGACCAATGATTTCTTCATTGCAAGTACCTTTTTTAAACAACAGAAAAAAGTAAATGACTATACACATGGACACCATCAAATGGAATATGCAGAAATAAAACTGACTACATTTGTGGAAAGAAATGGTGGGGAAACTCCATAGCATCTGTCAAAACAAGACCAGGGGCAGGCTGTGGAACAGACCATCAATTGCTTACATGTAAGTTCAGGCTGAAGCTGAAGAAAATTAAAACAAGTCCACAAGAACCAAAATATAACCTGAACATATCCAACCTGAATTTAGAGAGCATTTCAAGAACA
>NW_006408588.1:9368280-9378276 GCF_000296735.1 Chrysochloris asiatica | reverse complement strand
GCATAAGGTCACTATGAGTCAGTACCGACTCAATGGCACCTAACAACAACAACACCTGGCCAAGTGATTGGAAGAGATCCATATTTGTGCCCAGTACAAAGAGAAGGGACCTAAGCATATGCGGGAATCATCAGACAACATCATTAATATCACACACAACTACAATTTTGCTAAAGATAATTCAAAAACAGCTGCAACAGTACATTGACAGAGAACTGCCAGAGATTCAAGTTGGATTCAGACGACGATATACAATGAGGGATATTACTGCTCATGTCAGATGGATCTTAGTTGGAAGCATAGAATACCAGAAAAATGTTTACCTGTGCTTTATTGGCAATGCAAAGTCTTTTGATTATGTAGATCATGACAAGCTATGGATAACATTGTGGAGAATGAGTATTCCGGAATGCTTAATTTTGCTCACGAGGAACCTGTATACAGACATCAGGTATACTTTCATTTAAAAGAATTTTTTTCAATATTCAATGGGACCCTGCAGTTTCAGAGACATTTATGCTGCAGTTGCAGAATCAGCAGGAGTAAATTGACAATCAGAATGTTTTCACCCAAATTGATTATACTATCTCAAGGAATTAATACATGGGTAACCCATTAAATGGGTTACCAATCAATAAAATAAGAAAAACTCCATTACCTGTAGAAAACTGATATGATTTGACACAATATATAGGCAGTCATCAAATTATTAACCTCTTTTTTGAGGCCAACTCATTCTTACCCTTTAATGGTATGTAAATTGACCCTCACTATGAAGGGATTGAACCAATGGAGGGTAGAACTTGCTATATTGTCACACATATATACAATGAAGTGTTCTTCAAGCCTTCACCACAGGGAGTTATGAGCATTTATTAGCTTGACTTTGTATAGAACATTTGGAAGATTACTCTAACTCTATTTAAACTGATTCGGACTTCGTAAAAGATAATTGGTCCACCAGTTCCTACAGGAAGGTGTATAATTGCCAGGTAGTAAATGTAATTTACTATGCGCTGGGGAAAGATGGAAGAGGGATATAGAGTTTTGAAGTTATCAGAGTATTGGTGATATTCAGAGTCATGAGACTAGATGAGACCACCAAAGAAGTGGTTGTTGTTGTTGTTATGTGCCGTGGAGTTAGTTCCGACTCATAGCAACCCTGTACAGGGTTTCTGAGGCTGTAAATCTTTACAGGAGCAGAAAGTGGTAGTAACAGAGAAAAGAGGGTCAAAGAGACTGTTGCAGTAGTAAACCGTTTTCCTTTGTCACATAATCCATATTTTGCTGAGTCAAGTATGTCATTAGAAAATTGCAGTTTAACTACTTGCCATTGAGTTGATTCCAACTCATGGAGGCCTTTTGTGTATCAGAGTAGATCTTTGTTACATAGGTTTCTCAATGGCTGATTTTTAGAAGTAGAACTCTGGGCCTTTGTTTCAAGACAATCTAACACCAGGTGATTTGAACCGTCAACCTTTCAGGTAGTGGCCAAGTACATTAATCCTACCCAGTGACTCCTATGAGCCATTTAGGCTTTTCTTTATTCTACTTTTATAAACTCTATCTCTGTATTCCATATAGCTGATGTGAGCTTTAGATCACAAGAAACAGTTTGCAAATAAGTCAGCTAACTTTAAGAAAGGAAAAAAAAAGGAAAAAAGGAAAGCAACTAAACTGATTGAGAAACTATCCAAGAAATAAAACTAACATACACATACTGTGCATTATAGTATAGCACTGTAGGATAAGTACCGGAACACAAAGTCAGCTTGAAAATCAATATCAGTGGTTCAAACTCACTAGGTGCTCCTGGGAAACTTTATACAGGGTTGCTATGAGTCAGCACTGACTTGAGAGCATTTAACAACAACAACAGCAATAATAATGTACCAGTACACTAATAAATAATCATAGCAGCTAACATCTACTTTCATATTTTTTATTACCAGGCATTGTTCTCAATGCTTTATAATATTGCCTCAATTAATCCTTATATTCCAATGAAATGGATGCTAATTAATCTCGTTTTATATAGAGAACTCTGAGGCACATAGTAAATTAGCAGAGTAAATAGCTGAAAAGAAGAGCATATATATGCAGAGAAACAGATATATCCCATGTGAATATTGGCCTTATCACTTACTAATGCCCAATTTCTTTGTTCCACAACTGGTCTGTCACTTTCTCGTACTGTAGTGGCTTGCTTGTTGCTGTAATGCTGGAAACTATGCCACTGGTATTTTAAATATCAACAGGGTCACCCAGGTTGGATAGATTTCAGCTAAGCTTCCAGACTAAAACTAGGAAGTAGGAGAGGCAGACTCTTTGTAAATGTTTAGCCACTAAAGACCAGCAGAATATTGTCAGATACAGTGCTAGAATATGGAAAAAATGATTAACAGTACCTAACTGTTGTCCTGCTGTTTCGCTCTAAGTTAATGCACCAGACTGCAAAGCTGTTTGAACTGCAAGGTCAGCAGTTCAAGCTCACCAGTTGCTCCTTGGAACCCCTATACAGGGTCACTATAGGTCAGGATCAACTCAACGGCCCTTCACAACAACAACTATTGTCAGATATAGTGTCAGAACTGGAGACACTCAGGTTGGAAGGCACTCAAAATAAGATTGGGGGAAGAGCTGCCTCCTCAAAGTCGAGTTGAGCATGATGATGTCAATGATATAAAGCTTTCAGTACCTTCATTTGTTGATGGGGCACAACTCAAAACAAGGAGAAACAACTACAAATATCCATTAATAATCATAACATGGAATGTACGAAGCATGAACTTAGGAAAATAGGAAGCTGTCAAGAATGAAATGGGATGTATAAACGTTGACGTCCTAGGCATTAGTGAGCTTAAATAGGTCAGTATTCACCATTTTGAATTGGACAATTATGTGGTTTACTATGCTAGGAAAAACAGATTAAAGAAGAATGGTGTAGTATTCATCAACAAAAAATCATTTAAAGAACTGTCTTGAAGTATAATGCTGTCTGTGATAGGATTATACCCATATGCCTACAAAGAATTGTCATAACATCATGATTACTCAAATTTACACACCAACCACTAAAATCCGTGATGATGAAATTGAAGAGTTCTATCAGTCTGAAACTGATCTAGCATGTAATCAAAACATATTGAGAATCACTGGAGACTGGAATGCAAAGGTTAGAAACAAAAAAGAAGGATCAGTAGTTGGAAAATATTGCATTGGTGATGTAAACGATGCTGGAGACTATTCTTTGCAAATACCTTTTTTAAGCAGCATGAAAGAAGACTGTGCATATGAATTTCACCAGATGGCATACAGAAGTCTGACTACATCTGTGGGAAGAAACAGTGGAAAAGCCCCATATTACAGCCAAAATAAGGCCATGGTTAGACTGTGGAATAGACCATCAACTGCTCATATGCAAGTTCAGGATGAAGCTGAAGGAAATTAAAACAAGTCTACTAGAGCCAAAATATGACCTTGAACATATCCCACCTGAATTTAGTGATCATCTCAAGAACAGGTTTGATCATTTAGACCTTAATGACTGAAGACCAGAACATTGTGAGAAGATCCCAAGACCAGAACATTGTGAGAAGATCCCAAGAACACCACACAGGAAGAAAGCAAAAAGTCATTGAAAAGACAAGAAATTAGGAATGACCAAAATGGTTGTCAAAAGAGACTCTGAAACTTGCTCTCCAGTGTAGAGATGATAAAGAAAACGGAGGACATGAGGAAGTGAAAGAGTTGAACGGATAATTTCAAAGGGCAACTTGTGAAGACAATGTCAAGTATTATAATGAAATATGCAAAGACCTGAAATTACAATATCAAAAGGGAAGAACATCGTCAGCATTTCTCAAGCTGAAAGAACTATAAAAAAAATTCAATCCTCAACTTACATATTGAAAGATCCTGGTGTGGCCCTGTAGGATAACCCCCGACTGTAAACCACAGGTCAACTGCTCAAACCCACCAACTGCTCCTCAGAAATCCTATACAGAGTTGCTATGAGTTGCAATCAACTTGAGAGCAATTTACAATAACAATGAGAAAATTACTGAATGATGCAGAAAGCATCCATCAAAACAAGATAGAAGGTATACACAGAGTCACTGCACCAAAAAGAAATAAATGGTCAGTGTTCAATTTCAAGAAGTAGCATATTGTCAAAAATCAAAGGTTCTGAAGGAGGAAATCCAAGCTGCACTTAAGGCATTGGTAAAGAAAAGACTCCAGGTGTTAATGGAATACAATCTGAAATCTTTCAACAAACTGATACAGCACTGAAAGCACTCACTCTATGTCAAAAAATTTGGAAGGCAACATTCTGGCCAACTGATTGGAAGAAATTCCTATTTGTGCCCATTCCAAAGAGATGACACAATGGAACATGCAAACCATCCGGCAATATCATTATCACATGTAAGTAAAATTTTGCTAAAGGTAATTTAAAAATGGCTACAATAGTACATTGACCAGAAACTGCCAGAGGTTCAATCCCGATTCAGATGAAGACATGCAACTAGGGATATTATTGCTGATGTCAGTTGGAAATTAGCTGAAAGCAGAGAATAACAGAATGATGTTTAGCTGAGCTTTTTTGGCTATGTGAATCAGAATACGCTACGGATAACATTGCAAAACATGGGCATTCCAGAACACTTGATTATGCTTATAAGACACCCATACTTAGAACAAGAGGTAGCTGTTTGATTCAAACAAGGGAACACGGAATGGTTTAAAGTCAGGAAGGATTTATGCCAGGATTGAATTCTTTCAGAGTACTTATTCAATCTGAGAAGCTAGATTATATGAAGAGGAAGATGCCATCTGGATTGGAGGAGAGTTATTAACAGCCCACAATATGTAAAATAACTGGTACTATTCACAAGGTTGTTGTATGTCTTAGATGATGCAATGAGTACAAAATGCTTAGTGCAATGTCTGTCACAAATTTGTTCGTTGTTGTTAAGTGCCATCGAGTCAGTGCCGACCCATAGTGACCCTGGATAGGGTTTCTGAGGAGCGGCTGGAGAGCTTGCCTGCTGACCTTGTGGTTCAAACCAACTTTGCAGTCCTGCATGTTAACCCACAGCATCACAGTAGGTCACAAAGTAAGTGGACAATAAATAATAGCTATCGGAGTCCTGGTGTGGCACTGTGGATTAATGGGTCAGACTGCAAAGTCATTTGAACTGCAGAGTTGGTGGTTCAAGCTCACCAGCGTCTCCTTGGAAACCCTATACAGGTTCGCTATGAGTCAGGATCGACTCATCGGCACTTAACAACAACAACATCATAATTATCATTATCATCATTATTACCATGACCAAGCAGTAATATTTTTAAGTCATTATTACACCAAGTCAATTACTCTAAAATACAATGTTTCCAAACCTCGTAATCAAAACTGAGCTTATATTACTTCTATATACTGAGTATTTAAAGAGCACAGGAACTTAATATTTATTAAAGTACACTCTCATTTTCCATGAATAAATGTCAATATATATATATACCCTGTCACTAAGCTTATTTTCTTACAACATATAAAACAACTCCGAATTTTCCTTAAAACACATACAGAGAAACACACTTAATATTTTAATCCAGTGACAGTTGTTTTCACTATATGGGTATTATTTGAGAGCTAGCAATTTGATTCCTTCATCAACAATCCTTCCTTTACTTTGCTCAGTTCAGCCAACTCCCATTTATTTTACTTCTCTCAGCACATAATGTGATAAATGTCCCCATGCAATGTGCTTAGCTGGGTAA
Organism: Chrysochloris asiatica; assembly: GCF_000296735.1. Lineage (NCBI taxonomy): Eukaryota > Metazoa > Chordata > Mammalia > Afrosoricida > Chrysochloridae > Chrysochloris > Chrysochloris asiatica. The sequence goes on along the minus strand of NW_006408588.1, from coordinate 9,372,492 downwards.
CTGTGAGGTTGCCAAGTAACACATACACAAAGTCTCACTAGGCAAAGATGAGGAGGAGGGTCAAACAGCAAGGCTGCCTATGGCATTCTGGAATTCTTTATGATTAGGGAAAGCTTGCAGGTTTGCTCTTCAATACACAGTTAATCCCATGACAACTTTTAATTTAAGTGCTTTCCTCCCCAGATACCTCATCAAAACCAAAGATTATAGGCTGTAAATTTAGATAAGGTGGAGTCCATTGGCTAGCCGAACGCCCTTGCATGCCACATGACAAAATTAGCCTTGCTGTCTACGAGTTGCACCTCTGCCCACCCCCATTCCAACTAAGCATTAGTGCACTGACCTTCTCTAATTAAATGGTACAAATTCCTGTCTAGAGGCTTATTCTGGATTGTAGATACAAATCATATGACTGTAAGAAGATACCCCAAGCTGTTAGCACTAGGCAGCTAAAGGAGGAAACCAAGATAGGAATCCTTATGCTTTCTTTGTAGCAGTACAGAACTGGAAGCACTGTCTAGACTTGTGGGAAAATAAAGACGGTGTGACTATTGCTACTGATCTTACACTAGGTTCTCTAAAACAATTTGTTCCTGGTAAGTGGGAATACCACTCTAACAAAGACCTACAATGTGAAAGTTTTTATAATTAGATAATGAGTGGAGGACAGAAATGTTTTGAGGTGCTTAATAGTAAAAACATATATTGCCTTGAAGAAACTGTTGGTAGAATTCTGTTCATCAAAGGTAAATTTGATGAGCTCTCAGAAGGAAGTGAGGAGTTATAGACAAAGCATCATCTTAAAGAATATACATGAGCAAGAGCAACTGGATGCTGCTAGATATGTGGATAGTAAATATGATTCTGGAGAGACTTTAAAAGAAAATGTTGAACATGTGATTAGATAATGAATGAAGGGAATGCTTTCTATTATGGCAAAGAACTTACCTGAATTAATTTCAAATGTCTGGTGGAAGGTAGAACTTATAAGTGATGAACTTGGATATTTGAAGAGAACATGTTCAAATGTCTGAAGAGATTTCTAAGCAAGATCTTAAAGGGACTACATAATTTCTCCTTTCATCTTATTAATTTAAAAAAAATGCTAGAGGAAAGAGATGATCTTATAAATGAACTGCATAAAATGAGAACAAAATTTAAACATTTGGAAATTCTGTTGTAGAAGCTAAGAACATACATCTTAGAATTTCTATCAAAGATGTACTGTCTTAAAGAGATGAAGCCTGTGTCTGATGGATCTAAGGACCACAGGAGAAAACTCATCAGCCTGGACTGAAAGGGACATAAAAAGAATCAAAGGAGAGAACACTGCCTGCCTCTTGGAATTATTTAGGCAGAAAACAGATCAAAGGAGCTACATTTGTTGTCTTCCAAGAAAAAAAAAAAAAAAAAAGAGGGGCCATGTCTAGAGCAGCTCAGATATACAGACACAGGAGAAGATATATGACATCTATATGCAAAGGCACCAAGGAACACCAGGGACTACCAATAAGAAGGAATTGACAAGGCTGAGCCTATGGTTCAGGCTTTGAACCTCCAAAACTGTTAGGAAATCAAGTTTTGTTCTTAAAATACTATACACATGTGGTGTTTCTGTTACAACAGGTCTAGATAGCTAAAACTGCTTAACCTGTTCAATGAATCCTGTAACTGTCTAGCTGACGCAAACACTATTACTATTTCTCCGTCTGATTTCCACTTTCAACTTTTCCTTTCTGTGACCTCATTACCATCAATATTTAAATATTCTCAAATTTCTTTTCTAAAAAGGAGAGAATCTTCAACTCTATTTTCCCCACTAAGCTACCTCTCTTTTTTTATCATTGTTCATAATCAAACTGGATTATATATGCAGTCTAGAAGGAGCTCTGGTAGCATAGTGATTACGAATCGGGCTGCGAACCTTAAGGTCAGCGGTTCGAAACTACCAGCCGCTCTGCGGGAGAAAGATGAGGCTTTCTACTCCCGTAAAGATTTACACCCTCGGAAACCCTGTACAGAGTCGCTATGGGTCGAAACCGACTTGACGGCACTTAACAACAACAACAACATAGATCTATATGCAGTATATCTTCACTTTATTAGCTCCTCAGAATCTTGTCTCCTACCCTATCACAAATCCCCTAAACCAGTTCTTTCCAAGGTCCCCAATGACCTATATCGCACCAAATTTAATTTGTCTATCTGCTGCTGTGCTGCTGGAAGCTACGACACTGATAATTTAAATATCAGCAGAATCACCCACAGTAGACAGGTTTCAGCTGAGCCCCCAAACCAAGACAGACCTAGAAGGACAGATGGGCCATTTGGGAATGGTTGTGGTTGCTGTTGTTAATTGTCATTGAGTTGGTTCTGATTCATAGTACCCAATATAATGTTTTCGTGGAACTACTGGTGAGTTTGAACTGCCAACCTTGTGGTTCAAACTGACCTTGTAGTCCTGTGTTTATCCTACAACTCCATACCAGCACTGAAAACCTTAGGAATAACAGAATATTGTCAGATACAGTGCCCTTAGAGTGGAAGGTATTTAAAGTATGACTGGGGTAGAGCAGCTATCTCAAAGCAGAACTGACCTTAAGGACATGAATGAAGTTAAACTATTGGGACATTAATTCACTACTGTAGCACCACTCAAAAGGATAAGAAACAGTTGCAAACATACATTAATAATTGGAATGGGGAATGAAAAATGTATGAATCTGGTATAATTAAGAGTTGTAAAAAATGAAATGAAATACATAAAAATTGACATCTATCTTAGGCATTAGTGAGTTGAAATGGAATGATATTGGCAATTTTGAATCAGAAATCCAATGGTTTACTAGTCCTGAAATGACAAACTGAAGAGGAATGGTGTCAGACCCATCATCAAAAAGAACATGACAAGATTTATCTTGAAGTCTAATGCTGTCTGTGGCAGGTTAATATCCATATGCCTACAAGAATTATTCAAATTTATGCACCAAACAGAATGTGACCAACTTCTTCGTTCTGAAACTGATCAAACATGCATTCAAAATACATGAGTAATTGCTGATGATTGGAATGTGAAACTTGGAAACAAAGAAGGAGGATCAGTAGTTAGAAAAATAGGCCTTGGTGATATAAACAATGCTGGAGATGGCATGGTAGAATTTTGCAAGATCCATGACTTACTAATTGTAAATATCTTTATTAAACAACCTAAAAGGCAGCTACTTGGACCTCACCAGATGTTATATACAGAAATAAAATTGACTACATCTGTGGGAAAAGATGATGGAGAAGCTCAATATATCATCAGCCAAAAAAAGGCCTGGGGGCAACTGTGTAATAGATCATCAAGTACTTATGTACAAGTTCAGGCTGAAGCTGAAGAAAATTAAAACAACACAAGAGAGTCAACATATGACCTTGAATATATCCAACCTGAATTTAGAGATCATCTCAAGAACAGATTTGATGCATTAGACACTAATGACCAAAAACCAGAGGAGTTGCAGGATGACATTAAGTATAGCACACATGAATAAAGAAAATGATCATGAAAAAGACAGTAAAAACTAAAAGGACCAGAATAAAGGTCAAAAGAGACTAGGAAAATTTCTCTTGAGGATTGAAAAATCAAAAATGAATGGAAGAAATGAGGAAGTAAAAGAGCTGAACAGAACATTTCAAAGGGCAGCTCAAAAAGACAAAGTTGACTATTATAGTGAAGTATGCAAAGACCTGAAACTAGACAACCAAAAGCTAAGTATTTCTGAAGCTTAAAGAACTAAAGAAAAAAAGTCAGCCCTGAGGTTGCAATACTGAAGGATTCTATGGGGTTAATCCACCACTCGTCTGTTAGTTTGTCGTGCTGTGGTGGCTTGTGAGTTGCTGTGATTCTGAAAGCTATGCCTGCGGTATTATAAATACCAGCAGGGTCACCCATGGTGGGAGAAAAACTCACGGGATCTTCATTGGCTGATGGGGTACAACTCAAAACTAAGAGAAACAACTGTAAACATCCATTGAAAATCGGAACATGGAATGTACAAAGTATGAATCTGGAAAAACTGGAAGCTGTCAAAAATGAAATGGAATGCATAAACATCAATATCTTAGGTATTAGTGAGCTGAAATGGACTGGTATTGGCCATTTTGAATTTGACAACCACATGGTTTACTATGCCAGGAATGACAACACTATGCTGGAAGCCCAGTTAA
>NW_006408588.1:9363207-9365206 GCF_000296735.1 Chrysochloris asiatica | reverse complement strand
GGAGGCACTCACTCATTTATGTCAAGAAATTTGAAAGGCAGCTACCTGACCAGCCAATTGGAAGAGAATCATATGTGTGCCCATTCCAGAGAAAGGGGACCCAGCGGAACGTGGAAACCATTGAACAATATCATTAATATCACATTCTAGTAAAATTTTGCTAAAGATAATTTTTAAATGGTTGCAGCAATATAGCAACAGGGAACTGCTAGAAATTCAAGCTAGATTCAGAAAAGGATGTGGACCATGGGGTAGCTGATGGATGAAAGTGGAAAATACCAGAAAGACATTTACTTGTACTTAATTGAATATGCAAAGGCTTTAGATTGTGTGGATTATGACAAACTGTAGGTAACACTGTAAAGAATGAGTATTTCTGAACATTAATTGTTATCAAGAGGAACCTGTACATAGACCAAAAGGCAGTCATTCAAACAGGAAAAGGGAATTCTGAATGGCTTAAAATCAGGAAATTTTATCCATTAGTTTTTCATCATTACAAATCATTGAGTTTGAAGGCACTTGACACTTTCACTAATTTTTGTAATTAATTCATAGTTTAATTATTTTTTTAAAAAAGAAATGCAGACAGTGAAAAAGTCTACATTTTGAGTCCTGACTAGTTTGTGTGACTTAGCACAAATTATTTAACTTGTCTCAGCCTCTACTATTTCTTTATTTGTAAATAAGAGATGATTATACCTTAACTCATATGGTTGTGAAGAATAAGTAAATTGTAATATTTAACTACTGGTAACACATCAGGCTGCTAATCTCAAGGTCAGCAGTTTGAATCTACCAGCAGTTCGATGGGAGAAAGATATGGCTTCCTGCTCCCATAAAGATTTATAGCCTCAGAAACCCTATGCAGGGTCGCTATGAGTCGGAACTGACTGCATGGCACATGTACACACACACACAGGAGTGGGGATGGGGGAGCATGGTGGCTCCATGCAATAAGCTCCGGACTGCAAACCACAAGACCAGTGGCTTGAGGCTTTCAGCGCCCACAAGTATTTAAAATTCTTTGAAACCCTCTATAGTTTCACTGACTCAGAACTGACTCTGTGGCACTTAACAACAAAAAAAATATGTGTGTCGGGGGTGTGTGTTTCACATACACACAAACAGATGATGGGCCTACAAAAAAATTCATGGAAAAATAAACACACATATATATTCAATTTATAAACACCCATTTATAAACACACATATATACTTGAATATATACACTATTGTTATTGTTAAGTGCCATCAAGTCGATTCTGACTCACAGAGACCGTGTATAAAATTTCTAAGGTTTGAACCAACAACCTTGCAGTTAACAGCCCAGTGCTTATCCTACAACACCAACCCGGACTCAGAGTATATTTATATATTTTTTGATGTTGTTGTTAAGTGCCATCAAGTCAGTTGTAACCCATAGTGACACAGTGCACAACAGAGCAAAACAAAGCCTGGTCCTGCGTCATTCTCACAAATGCTGCTACACTTGAGCCAATTGCTGCTGACACTGTGTTAGTTCATCTTGTTGGGGTCTTCCTTTGTTTCTCTGACCCTCCACTTTACCAAGCATGATGTCCCTGTTCTAGAACTTGTCCCTCCTGATAATATGTCTGAAGTATGAGAGGTTAAGTATGGCCATCTTGTTCTCTAAGGAACATTCTGGTTATACTTCTTTCAACACAGATTTGTTTGTCCTTCTGTCAGTCCATGGTACCTCTATTCTTCTCAAACACTATGACTTAAATGCATCAGTTCCTCTATGGTCTTCCTTATTCATTGTTAAGCAACTTTGCACAATGCATTATATCATTTGATTTCTGGACTGCTGCATCCATGAGCATTGATGGTGGATCCGAGCCAAGTGACATCTTTGACAACTTCAATCTTCTCTCCATTTATCATGGTGTGATTTATTGGTCCAGTAGTGAGAATTTTTGTTTTCTTTACATTGAGATGCAACCCATACCAAAGGCTGTAGTCTTTGACATACTTG
>NW_006408588.1:9360978-9361978 GCF_000296735.1 Chrysochloris asiatica | reverse complement strand
ATAAAACCACACACACATTAAGGAATTGGCCCTTAGTTAATATTTAGTAAAAAGATGCAACTAAATGAATAAATGAACTCTTGGTGCGATGCAATAGAATCAGCACTGGACTTCAAACCATAAGGTTAGTGGCTCAAGTCCACCAGCTGCTCCTCAGAAACCCTATACAAGGTCTCTGTGAGTCAGAACCAATTCAAATGTACTTAACAACAAAAATCAAATAAATGGCTACATCTAGACTCTAATTTATATTTTATATATACATACATACATACATACATACAGTCCTGGTGTGGCATTGTAGAATTTTTGTAAAATTAGCACTGGACTGCTAACCATATGGTCATTGGCTCAAACACACCAGCTTCTCCTTGGAAACACTATACAGGGTTGTTGTACGTTGCAACAGATTCAACAGCACTTAACAACAACATATATACATATATCACAAGATTAAATTTGTGATATATTTGTATATGTGCATACATATATGCCACAAATTTAATCTTTTGATGCATTTTCAAACCACTGATTAGAGCACACCATGATATTATGGAGTTCTTGTGTGGTATTATAAGATAAGCACTGGACTGCAAGGTTTGTTTGAATTGGAAGGTCAACAGTTCATATTCACCAACCGTTCCTTGGAAACCCTATACAGGGTCGCTGTTAGTCAGAACCAACTCAACAGCACTTGATAATAACAACAACAATGGTATTATAGAAGCATACATCAAGTTCATTATGATGTAAGCCACCAAAGAGAAGTTAAACCTCACATGTCAAGTTCCACGACTGTGACCATAGTCTGTCTTGTTTACCATCTCCAGTATTTAAAACAGAGTCTGGCACATAGTAGGCTCTCTGGAAATGTACATTAAATGAAGTCTAAGTTAATTCAACTGTGCTCAGTGTAGTTATTATGTTCCTATTAGATGCCAGTGTATATGTTGTTGTTCTTATTAGGCGCTTTTGAGTTGGTACCAATCATAGCGACCCG
>NW_006408588.1:9348045-9358038 GCF_000296735.1 Chrysochloris asiatica | reverse complement strand
CATATAATCCAGTTTCTTGGATTACTTGCTCAGCATACAGATTGAATAATAATGGTGAAAGGATACAACCCTGGCACACACCTTTCCTGATTTAAAATCATTCAGTGTCCTCTTGTCTTGTTTGAATGACTGACTCTTGGTCCTTGTAGAGGTTCCTCATGAGCACACAATTGAGTGTTCTGGAATAATCATTCTTCACAATTTTATCCATAGGTTGTCATGATCCACAAAGTTGAAGGTCTTTGCATAGTCAGTAAAGCACAAGTAGATATCATTCTGGTATTCTCTGCTTTTTAGCCAAGATCCATCTGGCATCAATAATGATATCCCTTGTTCCATAGCCTCTTCTGAATTCTGGCTTGAATTTCTGGCAGTTTCCTTTGATGTTCTGTTGCAGCCATTTTTAAATTATCTTCAGCAAAATTTTACTTGTATATGACATTAATTATGCTGTTGGATGATTTCCACATTGCTTTTGCATATGATCTCATGTTAATCTTCCAAACAACCTAATGGAGGTAAATTGTTCCCAATTTCACAGAAGAGGAAACTGAGTGCCTTTCAATTAGTTGCAAATCTCTGTTATTTATTCTGCTTCAATTTATTTCATTCAACAAAGATTTTTTCAAATAACTGCTATTGGCCAACCAGTAAATTAAATGTTTTTATATATTTTACCCCCATTTATACTCACAACAATTTCTCAAAGTAGATATTATTTTTCCATTTTATAGATCGTGAAACTGTGATTTGGGAAAGTGAAGTAACTCATATAATATTGCAAAGCACTGTGTGGAACAGACAGGGTTCAAATGCAGAGTGGTACTCTCTCCACAGGAGCCTACATTTCCTCCAGTTTTACCACTCTCACTGCACTCCCAATTTAGACGCCATGTAGACTTTTTTAACCCCATTCTCCTCTACATTTCCCATCACCTGTCATTGTTGGGGTTTTGTTGTTGTTGTTGTTTAAACAGTACTTGGAACCTTCCCATTTCTACAACTATGAGCCTTTCCTGGATATAAACTCTTCTTTATATATAAATATATAAGGGTCCTTGGTAACGCAGTGGATTATGAGCTGGGCTGCTAACTGCAATGCAAGGTTAGTAGTTCTAATCTACCAGTTGCTCCATAGGAGAAAGATGAAGATTTCTGTTCCTGTAAATATTTGTAGCCCCAGAAATCCTATACAGGGTCATTCTGAGTCTGAAACTACTCTACAGCCATATACATATATATGCTTCATTGGCTGGTTTTGTTTTTCTACAGAACCTAGTCTAAGCTATTTGGTACTAAGAATGGTTCTAGAGAAACAAAATTATAATGATGAGTTTTCTAAATTGGGTCTCAAGTTTGACTAATTTTAAAGGCATTGATAACTCAGCTTCTACTAGAAAAGAGGGTGCTGCTAATCCATGATGTGGCGTGACCATATTAATATACAAAATACCACCACCAACATAGCATGTATTAGAAGGGAGTCTCTGGGCAATTGTGTGTTTCATACATTTGTTTAATTTTGTCAGGATGAAACTATAAAGAAGCTGGTTGGTTGGTTCTACTTACAATAGACCAAGTAGTAAAGGAAATAGATGAGCTCAGGGTCATGAAGATGCAATAGTGAACAAGGCAGACATACTCTCTGCCCTCATAAAATCTTTAACACAGAATTCATAAAATTCAAGTAGACAGAAATGAACAGGATACAGTTCAGACAGTGATATTGGCAATGAAACGATAAAGTAGCATAACAAGGTAGAGATAAGGGTTTGAGTATTATACAAACTTTTTTTCTGATAGTGTGATTAAGACCACACTGATAACAACAAAGAGATATCATCTCACACCAGCAGTAACAGCAAAGTTCAAAAATGCAAAGGACAATAAGTGCTGGTTAAGGATTTGGAGAGACTGGGACTCTCCTACATTGCTGGTGGAATGTAAAATGGTCCAACCACTCTGGAAAACAGTACAGTGCTTCCTTAGAAAGTTGGAAATAGAAATACGATATGGACCAGCAATTCCTGTACTTGGTATATATCCACAAGAAATATGAGCCATCACATGAGTATATATATGCACACCAATGTTCATAGCAGCACTATTCACAATAGCAAAAAGATGGAGACAAGCCTAAGTGCCCAACAATGGAAGAATGGATAAACAAAGTTTGGTACATATACACAATGGAAAATTGTGCAACCTTGAAGAATAACAAGGAAGCTGTAAGCTACCACATAACATGATGAACCTTGAGAACATAATTATGCTGAGTGAAATTAGTCACAAAAGGACAGATATTGCACAAGATCATTATTGTAAAAGCTTAAGAAAAGATACTCATACTAAAAGGAAAAAAGCATATTGGTAAGGTGACCTCGAGTTATAAACAGAATGAAATAAGAACTAAGATGATATATTCCATGCAGAGGGAGAAATAATAATAATAATGACCTTAAGAAACAGAAAGAAGGCTGAAGCAGAACTGGAATGGGTAGGACCAGTGATAGCTGATGATGGAAAAGTACACAGTGAGCAACATCATATAGGGCATTGTAAGTATTAGTAACAATTTTAGGTTTAATTGTATTTCATTTAAAAGGGTGACAGGAAGTCATCAGATGGCTTTGAGTACAAGAATAAGACATGATTATAATAAAGATCATACTTAATGTATTTTGGCTACTCTGTTGAGAACGGACCTAACAGGGACAAGTTGGAGGTTTCATTAAATCCTTGTGTTAGTATAGCAAGGTAACTGCTGTAGCTCTAAGCCTTATACCCGGAAGTAACAAGTAGGAGAAAAATCATTGTATTACATGACAATCTTTTTTAAAGGGTCCTTCTTCCTTCTACATTTTCCTCACTCCTGTTTGTCTAGACTGGTCACTTCTGAACTTATCACTGTCAGAAGGAGAAGGTGTGGAATTATCACAAATTGCTTGGACCAATAATACTAGGATGGAATGGATAATGGGGTGTCAGCCCATAATGCCTCACCTAAAGTAATTTATGGCCAGATCTCAAACTGAACCCAAACAAAAATAAAAATCAGCAGAGCAACATCCTTCTTTGGAGACTTCCGGAAAACAAACGAAATTATTTCTTCTGTAGTACTCCTGTTTCCAAATAAAGTTGTCCTCCAGTTACATAATATAGAGATATTAAACTTTTCAAGGTTATTTATCAAGATAGTGAAAATTTGAGCGTCCATTATATGACAGGTGATGTGCTGGGCAGTTTTCACGTGAGAACTGATTTAGACTTCCCACGAAGTAAATATTTCTAAATCCAGTTTACAGAACAGTGAGTTGGCCTAGTTACATTGATGAAGGCTACACAGTAACTGTTTTTTTCAGTTCTCTAAAATCCATGCACATTCTCCTATAATTTTAAGAATGAAAATTTATTTACTTCCATAGTTAGAGCTGCATATTTGAGCTTTTATTTTCCCTTCTGATTCTGACTGGACAGCTTACCTATACCTTGACAGTTGCTTCTGATTTTTAACTTTCAAGAAAGCAGAGGCAATATGAAAAGCAATAATCTTCAAATTGAACAAGTGAAGATCAGAAGTGTGATATATCATATATCACTGAGAAACAGATTCTAAAGACAGCAGCTCTCCTAGTCGACAACTTATACATAATAAAGATCATGCCTAATTATTTAAAGAATACTTTGGTAGGAGGAGGGGGCTATTTCATTGATATGGAAATGCTAATCTTTTTTGCGTGAGGGGTATTATGAAAGAAAAAGTCAAGGAATATACAGATCCTTTCCTCCTAGGCAGGAGCCCTAGTAGTTAAGCAATTCACTGCTCACTAAAAGGCCAATGGTTCAAATCCACCAGCAGCTCTGTGGGAGAAAGATGTGGCACTCTGCTTCCATAAAGATATAAACCAAAACCCAATGCCATCGAGGGTTTCGAGACTGAAAATCTTTATGGGAGTAGACAGCCTCATCTTTCTTTGGTGATGCAGCTGGTGTGTTTGAACTGTCAAGCCTGGGGCTAGCAGACCAACACATCACCCACAGTACCACCAGGGCTACTTTTCACAAAAATGTATGACCCTAGGCGATAGGGTCGCTATGAGTCAGAACCGACTCCATGGACAACAAGTTTGGGTTCCTCCTTGTTGTTAATGCCATCAGTTGTTAATGCCATCCTATAGTGCCACCCCAGGACTCCTGGGTTCCTCCTTTGTTGTTGTTGTTAAGTGCCGTGGAGTCGGTTCCGACCCATAGCGACCCGAGGGTGTAAATCTTTACGGGAGTAGAAAGCCTCATCTTTCTCCCGCGGAGCGGCTGGTAGTTTCGAACCGCTGACCTTAAGGTTCACAGCCCGAGTCGTAACCACTACGCTACCAGAGCTCCTTTGGGTTCCTCCTAGAGGTAAATTATGTATTCCACTCAGTTTGGAGTTTTGATTTTGTGTGTTTAACCTCTGCTTCAGTGTATACTCCACACTGCTATTAACCAAGTCAAAGCTATTGAGATGTGAAATTAGGTGATTTAAAGATTCACTTCTGATTCCTAAAATATTCTCCAGGGCATATACTGTGGTGTGCTTTAGGCATAAAATGAGCTCAAGCTGAGACTAAGGGGAAAGAAAATATCAGCAGTAACAGTAAATAATGCATGGTGGCGAGGTGGTTAGAGAACAACGTACTTAAAACATTTTCCAAACAACTATACTTTGTATAAGAACGGAAACTCAATTATACCAACCATTGGAAACTCTCTAAGTTATTCAACATGCTGTAAGCCGTTCTCACCAGTTCAAAGATGTAACTCACTTTGTTTTTGTTTTTCTCATAAACTAGTTTTGCATCAGTGTGTGGAGCTAAAAATAAATATAAAATCTCTGGGAGAGTTTTGGTACATCCAGATTTTAATTTAACCATGGTAATGAGGGAGAAAGGAGATGGTTAGCCATTGAATGTCTACTTCCTAAGAATGGAGTATTAGTGTAGAAAACAAGATAATTCCACCAAGGCATTGATTGATCTGCATTTGCATAATCAAGAGTAAAAGATAGTCTTAGTTATTCTTCCAAATAACTTTTATCTGTGTTACCAGAAAACAATGAGACCCTGACTCAATACTTCCTGAACATGTTCCTTTCTACCCTCTGGCAGAGCTTCTAATAAATGAAGTGATCAGCAAATAGCAAGGAAAGTAGGCAGAAAGAGAAACAAGGAATCTGGGTTAATTTCCAAACTGAATAATCAGCTTCCTACTCAAAAAGAGAATTGGCAAGGCTGTATGGAAGGTTCCATGATTCCTTCATTCCCATTGTGGCAGCAGTATGTGAGCTGGCAAGAGGAACCTGCAAATACTATGGATAAACATAATCATTTCTCAAAGGCTCCCATTTAACTCACTATAATTTAAAATTACACAGCTCTACTTGCCCTGCATACATCCTCTTCTGTGTTGAAGCTACAACTTTGCTTGAGAACCTAACAGTAATTGCTCTGAATGGTGTGTTAACATGGAATGCTTTATAGTTGGTGACACACTTGGGAATTTGTAAGCTTGGCCCAGGGGAAAAAAAATCTGTCTTCCCTCTCTCAATCTTGGAAAAACTTGGCGCCTACTCCAGTGGGCCATATCCTTTCATTCCTACCTCCAGCTTCTTTAAAAAAAATTTTTTTTAAATCCTGTTGATTTGTGTTACTCAATGTTGGTATAGAGCAAAGACCAGGGATACTTCCTGACAGAGCAGAAAACTCTAATCCTTAAAAAACTTACATACATATCAGCTATCAATATCCTGATTTTACACAGCATTGTTGTTGATAAGTGCCTTTAAGTCAGTTCTGACTCATAGCAACCCTGTACAGAGTTTCTGAGGAGTGGCTGGTGGGTTTGAACCACCTACCTTGCAATCCAGTGTATTATCCTGCAGGACTCCATTTCATATAGTAAGAAATGGGATTTAGAGTTTAAATGTCGAACATAGGTTCACAAAGGAGGTATGAGTCAGAGCCAGCATTTGAACAGTCAGGTGTAGATGATGATGCTCTTTCTATACTAGCATGTTGCCACCTAGATTCATAGCAAGGAAAAAGGTAAGCACCAAGAGGGTGAAGACTAGAAAGTTATCCTGTAGAAAAACAGTGAAGGCATACAATATTCCTTGAATGGAAAAAAATGGATCAGTAGTTGGTTTCTGGATTTTTTTTCTCCCCTTTATTTTTTCACTTTTAATTTTGTACAGTAAACATTCACTGCTGAGGCTTTCTGCTCCCATAAAGATTTACAACCTCAAAAACCCTATGTTGTTGTTATATGCCATTGAGTAGGGAAACCCTATACAAGGTCACTATTCGTTGTAACCCGCTCAATGACACACAACCACCACCAACCACCACTTTGCAATTACTAAAAGAGGAAAGAAAAAAAGAGTTGCTCTTTCCCAAAGATGAATAAAATGTTTTCAAAGGGGGTTGGGGGAAGTCTGTAAAGGAGCTTTGTATGAGGAATGTTCTTCAAATGTCAAATCACTGCTATGAGCACTAGGTCAGTTATTGTTGGTTTAGAATGGTCAATGTCACACAATGACCTTGTACTTGTCTTCCCCTTGATCTCTCCATCTGTGAGCAGATTTAATCCCTGTCACCCCTCCAGGAGAATGAGATGTAAAGTACTCTTAGAGCCTTGGATAAAAGGCCTGGGACTAAAGTGTTGTAAATTGCAAGCCAGTACACATTCAACAATTACTTGATTTATAGCCCACAAGCTGTAAACACACCACAGAGAAGCAGAGAAGAAGAAAAAAGAAATAATTGCTAATGCACATCCAGATCTTGATATATTATAATTGCATAATTAGAATTTTACTCTGTGAAAAATCAGTTGGAGACTTTTTACTATGACACAGGGAGCTACATCTAATACTTGAGTCTCAGATATAAGTAGAAATAAGTTCTTGAAATTCTGATTTTCCACAAAGCAAATCTTGGAAAGCAAATCTCCTTTCTCAAAGATATGTTTCAGAGATGTGTTCTCATGGAAAACACTGATGCCAGAAATGTAGGTTGACAAATCTTACATAAGATTTAAGGCAGAAACACTTAACCCTTGTGCCATACCATTGACTTCATGAGAGTTATCCTGCACTCTAGACTAAGTGTGTCACACAGAACTTTCTTTGATGGCTAAAATCCTAACCTCAAGAGTAGGACCATAGAGTTTCCAAGGCTGTAAATCTTTGTGGAAGCAGACTGCCTCAACTTTCTCCCCAACAGTAGCTAGTGAGTTTGAACTGCTGACCTTTTGGTTAGCAGCCCAGTACTTCACCCACTGCACCACCAGGTCTCCTTTCTACAATGATGAAAATACATACGCAAATTTATACACCAGGGAGTCCTGGTGTGGTACTGTGGGTTAATGCACTGGACTGCAAAGTTGGTTTGAACCACAAGGTCGGCGTTTCAAGCTCACCAGCTGCTCCTTGGAAACCCTATACAGGGTCACTATGTGTCGGAACCAAGTTGACGGCACTTAACAGCAACTAACCATGCAGAAAATTGGAGTCTTGGTGTGGCTCCACAGAATAAGCACTCGACCTCAAGGTTGGTTTAAACACAAGGTTGGTGGTTCAAACTCATCAACCACTCCTCGTAAACCCTATACAAAATTGCTATGAATCAGAATCAATTGGATGGCACTTAACAGCAACATATTAAAAAAATTATATTAAGGTCGTACTCAATTATGAGGGCTGGCAAATCCAAAATTCATAGGTCAGGTGGCAGGCTGGAAATTGCAGCAGAGTGTCTTAAGGCTGAATCCATCCCCTTCCAGAAACCTGTTCCTCTTCAGGCCTTTAACTGAGTAGATTAGCCCACTCCCATTATGAATGGTAATCTGCTTTACTTAAAGTCAACTTATTTAAATGTTGATTGATTGTTGTAGACCAGTGTCTTAGAGTCCGTTCCAACTCTACACAGTGACTCTGTGTAGTGTTTCCAAAGAGCAGCTGGTGGATTTGAACCTTCAACCTTGCAAAACAAACCAGTCTTGTGGCTCAGTGCTTATCCAGGACTCCATTTAAATAGTAATCACATGCAAACACTTTCATATTAACATCTAGACTAATATTTGACCAAACTGTAGATCACCATAGCCTAGGTAAGTCGACACATAAAGTTATCCATCACAGCCATATTAAAAATATTTTAGGCTTTAAAGACCATCTGATCTGTGTTGTTGTAATTTATAGCCATGATATTGTTGTTAAGTGCCATTGAGTGAGTTCCCACTAACAGCAATCCTGTATAGGGTTTCTGAGGAGCACCTGGTGCACTTGAACTACCGACCTTGCAGTTAGGGTTCCAGTGCTTGTCCTACAACATCACACCAAGACTCCAACTGTTGTTGTTAAATGCTGTTGAGTCAATCCTGACCCATAACAACCCTGTATCAGGCGTTCAAGGAGAAGCCGATGAACTTGAACAACCAACATTGCAGTTCAAATGACTTTGCAGTCTGATGCATTAGCCCACAACACCACAACAGGACTCCAATAGACAATACATAAATGAATGAATATGGCTGAGTTCCACTAAAACTTTATTTATATATACTGCAATGTAAATATCATTTAATTTCCTGTTGTACAAAAAGAGTTGATATTTCCTAATCATTAAAAGTAGAAAACCTGCTGTAGGTTGTAAGTTGTAAAATATAATACATGGGTTATGAGAAGTATTTGTTTTATGGACTGTATGTAGTTTACTGAACCCTGGACATTGTTGTTGTGAAGTGCCATCCAGTCAATTCCAACTCATAGCAACCCTGTATAGGGTTTCCAAAGAATAGCTGGTGAGCTTGAACCACTGACCTTGTGGTTCAACCAACCTTGCAGTCCAGTGCATTTACCCATAGCATTACGCCAGGACACCACATAGAGAGTGGAAAAAAGGCTTATGTTATAGCTAACAATTCTATGAATAATTTAGTCATTCTGTAATATGCTATCGTGTGTGAGCATGTATATGATGGTTTTCTTTATTTTTACAATGATTTTTTTCCAAGTTGTAATCATTAAAAATTATTACAAACATCTGTGCTAATACAGGTCTTTCTTTATTGTGGATTATTATGCAGAGTTATGTTGCTGTTCAGTGCCATTGAGTTGGTTCCGACTCATAGCGACCCTCTATGGGGTTTCTGAGGAGCATCTGATGAATTTGTACCACCGACCCTGCTGTTCAAACCGACCATTATCCCATTATCCCACAGCACCACACCAAATTAGAAGGTGTAATATTTTAAGGTTATAAAAGTGTTTGCTAGTTTGCTTTCCAAAAGTATACAAGTTATATTCCATAATCATTCTAGATAGTCTTTTTCAACTTTCTTGAAATTCATTCATGTAGGTAGTTCCGCGTATATATTATTAAGGATCTTAATCCCATATTCAACAAAGTCCTTCAAACTAAATTTTAAACACAGGTAGAATAAAATATCCTAGATGGAATTTTCCAAATAACTGAAAACCGGGCAAATAATATTTATCAAACTAAAAATTCCTACTAGGGATAATATTATTCTGCTATGAATTTTTTTTTACTTGAAAAATGTATCCTATTTAAGGGGTATAAAATCAAGTACTACCTTCATATCTTCTAACTGAAAAAGTCCAGTGCATAGCTAAATCTTTGCACAGCATGCAAGTAACATGAACATATTTTACCTCCAAAGTGGTGCATGGACTAAGAAGACTTGAGAATTACTTTTCAGTCACCTAAATGTTACTAGTATTAATATTAATTTGTTGTATAATGCTTTGAAATCTTTGAATGACTCTTTGTTACTACTGCTGCTTGAATAAATACATTTTATTTTGTGTATTGTAGCAATTATAGACACTGCTAGCTGTCCCTAAGACTCCTTGTCTTTCTACTTACTTTTATTCATTTAATATACCCCCTCCACCCTCCTCAAAGGAGCTCTGGTAGCATAGTGGTTACGAAT
>NW_006408588.1:9341626-9347030 GCF_000296735.1 Chrysochloris asiatica | reverse complement strand
AATGTGTCAATGAAGAAGCAACCTGTCATTCAATGACCAAGAGAAGTCCAATCACTCAGATTACTGGACCTGCTGGACTGCAATGTAAGCCACTACATTTGGGAGCTTCTTTGTTATAGCATCTCAGTCTGCACCCCCATGGAATCTAAGAATTGGACTGTTTTCTAAGATTAAAAATGTTTCAGTTCTCAGTACTGCCTTAGGACTTGTAGGACACACAGATTCTTAAATACAAAAGTCAAGTGTACGAGCCTGAACTTTCTGAATACGTATCTTCATACTTACTACCAAAGCCCTTTGAGTAGTTACTTATTTATTAGTAATATTTTGAATTTAGATGTATGTTCATTGTTAACTTGATTGGCTTTGATAATGATTATACTATTGTTTAAAGTGAAGCAGAAGCTTTTTCATTTCTTTTACTAACAGTGCCAGGGGATGCTGGTTGAAAAATCTGAAGACAAGCCATTCAAATTGCCTTCTCTCTGTTTTGGGCCCAACTTATGAGTTATATAAATGAATGAGGGTGTCCAAAGAGAATGTATTTAAAAAAGAAAAAAATAGCCTACCAAGTTTTGACCTTGATATTACAGTGTCAATTTTATATACTATAGTTACTGAATTCCATCTAAAAGTTTGTTGACTAAAGGGCAATCTTGGAAATAGAATTTTACTATATTGTTTCACTACTCTTTGGGTAATTTAGAGAAAATAATATTCAAGATTGTAGCTCTGTGTACCTTCAGTAATAAAAATAACTTGCATCCATATTTCTACTACTAGTCTAATGGCTAGCTCTGAGATTGCTTAGATGTCAAAATAAACCATCAGTAAAAAAGATAGAACATAAAATGACTAGAGCTCTAGGTGATGATGGAAAATTGTATAATATAAATTGAACAAACCAAAGTTATCATACATGGCCACTTATACAACTTACCTCAGTCACCGATGGGACTGCCCTTAATCAAGTGACCTATGAGATAACTGCATTGCTGATATTCCTGTCACATCTATAATTCTCAACCTTCAGAGAAGCTAAATCAGTTTCATCGTCTTCGCCTCTACAGTAACCACCGGCAGCTGTTGTAGTGGAAAGAACACTTGGCTAGAAATCAGGAAACTTCATTACTGGTCCTAGCTTTGTTGTTGTGGCTTTTCGGTACTGTTGAGTCGGTTCTCCCTAACAGTGACCCTATTTATGAACAACAAAACTGCCTGATCTGTGTCAGCCTCACAATCATTGCTAGATTTGAACTCATTGTTGCAACCAGTTAGTCCATCTCACTGAGGCTCTTGCTCTTTTTTGCGTATCCTCTGCTTTATCAAGTATGATGTCCTTTTCCAGGGACTGGTCCCTCCTGATAGCAGGTTCAAATCACAAGAGACAAAGTCTTACTATTCTCTTTCCTAAGGAAGGAGTATTCTGACTTTACTTCTTTTAAAATAGATCTGTTTGTTCTTCTGACAATTCATGATATACTAACATTCTTTGCCAACACCATAATTCAAAGGTATCTGTTCTTCTTTGGTCTTTTTTTTTTTTTTTATTGTCTAGCTTTCATATGATTGTGAGGCAATTGACAATACCTTGGCTTGGGTCAGAAGCACCTTACTCTTTAAAGCAACATATTTGTTTTATAATACTTTTAAGTAATCTTTTGCAGCAAATTTACCCAATGCAATACATCATTTCATTTATTTACTGTTGCTTCCATGAGCATTGCTTGTGGAGCCAGGTAAAATGAAATCCTTCACAATTTAAATATTTTCTCCATTTATCATGACAGTGCTTACTAGTCCAGTTACAAAGCTTTGCCACTCAGCAAATGTGAATAGGAACAGGTCATTTAATCTCTGTGCAGAGTGATTGTGAAGTTTAGAGTAATATATTCTATTAGGAAGAATCTTGGAAATTAAACCTTTATACAAATACACACACACATAAACAATACTGTATAATAAAAACTTATAAGGCACCTACACATGTATTTAGAGTCCTGGTGTGTCACTGGAAGATATGCACTGGACAGATAAGCACAAGGTCAGTGGTTCAAACCTACCAGCCACTCCTCAGAATCCTTTTACAGGGCTGCCATGAGTCCGAACCAGCTCGACGGCACTTAACAACAACAATAACACATATATTTGCAAGTGTTGGTGGTACTGAAGAATAAGCACTGGACTGCTAAGCAAAAGGTCAGAAGTACAAACCCACCAGCCACTCTACAGCAGAAAGATGAAGCGTTCTGTTCCTGTAAAGATTTACATTCTACATAACGCTATTAAAAGAATGTGTTTATACATACAAACTAATATACATTCTTAAGTAAAAAAAAAGTATTGCTACAAAACCACAGAAACCTTTATTAAACAAAAGTATCCAAATTTGACATTATTGTTTTTCAATACATCCTTCGTCTAGGTTTATACATTTCTGAGGAAATTTGTACTTTTCTTTGTACAACAGAATGGCCAGAATTCGTCTCTCATACTTCGGACATATTTGTCAGGAGTGACCAGTCCCTGGAGAGGGATAGCATGTTTGGTAAGGTGGAGGATCAGAGAAAAAGAGGAAGACCCCCAGTGAGATGAATTGACAAAGTGGTAGCATCAGTGGGCTCAAGTGTGGCAACGATTATGAGGTTGGCCCAGGGCTGGGCAGTGTTTGGTTCTGTTGTGCATAGTGTCGCTGTGAGTCGGTACCGACTCGATGGCACCTAACATCAATAACAACAACATTTACAACACACCAAAGCAGCAGTTCCTTTTAAAAGTTAGTTGAGTTTTGGGAACACAAGAAAGTCTCAATGGGTAAGATCAGGGCTGTAGGGTTGATGGGTTCAAGTTTCCCTACAAAATTCTATGTATAACATAGTCACAAGAACTGTGATAGTGACATTTGAGAGATTTGCCACCCTCTTGCTATGAGTTGGCACCGACTCCACGGCACACCACCACCACCACCACCTAGCCTTTATTTACAAAACAATACCATGTGAAATGGATACAAATCTCTACACAGTGGCATGGAATCAACAGGAGAGCCAGTCATTGAATGTGGTTTCTATTCTATGTTCTAACATTTTGGTTAGCCTCATCTACCCAAAAATCACTCCAAAAGCCAAAGTGTCTCCAGGCATTAGAAAATGTTCACCACTGAAGTATAAGTCTTTCAGAAGTTGGAATGTTTCCTTCTTCAAACTAACATGTAAGTTGTTAAGTGCCATCAAATCTGTTCCTATATAGGGTTTCCAAGGAGCAGCTGGTGGGTTTAAACCACTGACCTTTCAGTTAGCAGTCTAGTGCTCATCCTACAGCATCACACCAAGAATTGTATGTGAGAGTGGGTTTCAAAAAATTTGTAGGGGAAAGGAATTGAAAGATAATAATGGAATCTTCAATAGAAAACGCCATTCCTACAGATGTACACAACATGTTCAAATTTTGCCACCTTTGAATAATAATGTGCGTTTCTTCCAACGAAAACCTCTAAAGGCAATGTCTCCTTTAGTATTACAGTCAGTGTACTTGCCAAATAGGGTACAGACAGTGTCAGTCCCCGTTTTACAAATGGAGACTCAAGTGTCTGTGTTCTGCTCTCTACCCGCGCAAAGAGAAGGAGAGGAAGTATTGGGTGCTCATTGACTGCCCACATTCCATTCATTTTTGTAAAGTGAACTTTAGGTTCACATGTCAGTGGCAGACTCCTTCAGCAGGTGCAGAGTAAACAAACAGAATACACTGAGAACGCTAGTCAATGTCATCAGAATTTAACCGGCCTCACAGAGCAACAGCAAAGGGACAAAACAAATGCAAGTAAATCCTGTCTAATTGACTCTGGACTTACCTGACCCCTCTTGTCCTTTTGGAGTTCTAAGTACAAGCCCAGGTTGGCAGTAATCCACCGGCAGAAAGATTGGGCAGAGAGAGGAGAGAGAGACGCTCTAAGCCTTTAGTCTTTATATGCCCGTTGTCCTGTTCAAACAACCCTCTTCACCCTGATTGGCTTCTGTTTCTTTCACTGCTCTTCGCCTTTAAAATATTCTCCACTCATGTCTCCAACTTCCCCTCTTCTTGTGTGTGTATTTCCAATGGCCAGAAGTGACCGTCGGCTTCGTTTAACTTCTTTTCCTAGAAAAAATTTTTTTTTCTCCCTTTCACAGATTTTCTCAATTATTCTAAATGACTGAGGGAGCTATATTATCTATTCTCTTCACCTGGAAAATAAACCAGGCTGCGGTTCTGTTTTACTGTGGTGGCCTGCATGACCAGCATATCATCCCCAGAACAAAAACTTGGGTTTCATATTTGAATTCCTAGTTTTCCAAACCAAGTATATCCAAAAAATTATGAATTCCATTATTGTGTCTGGTGGAAAGTTTCTTATGAAACAGTTCAAGTTATAGGCTATTTTTCTGAGAAAAAGAAAAAAACATTATTTTATTCCTAGCTTCCTTCACTATATTATAGAATGAACATATATGATTTATAAGGAGTAATAAGTAGAATAATTTTGCTCATCATTTCATCTTTACATCTTGACTGTAGAAATGAATGTTCAGGTCAAATTCTGTCATCATAGACCAAGGAGTTTTTTAAGTTCCTTTCTTGAAGTGAAATTTTATTTTCCTCATTATTGAATGAAAGCAAAAGAAAAGCTTAAGAATTATTCAGCTATACATAAAGCCACTATTATAATGATATTTGCTAAAATGACAGATAGCCAATATACCATTTTTGAATTTCACCATGACCATTTCTGATAACCAGCATGTGGTATCATTATTACCTACACATAATTGAGTTTTAGAGCCTTGGTATACACACGGAGACTGCAAAAACATCTTTTAAAAATACAGTTTAATTGAATTTATCTGAGTTCTGCCTAACACATAAATAGTAGCTTCCCCTGAAGTCTTTAGTAAAATTCCACTAGTAATTATGTTTAGCCTTTCACCCATAAATTCTTAGCATGATAAGTTTGATCTCTTGAAATCTTGAAAAAGACTTGCCTCATCCTTCTTCCCAGTTTCTCTGTATGAAGGTATACTGAATATTCTCTCAGAATTCACAAACTTCACATTACTGCTTACTTAGCACATTTTGAATAAATTATTTTGAATAAACATATGTCATAGTATCACAATCCCATTGGAATCTCTGTAGACTATGACCCATATTCTAAGCAAAGCAAATAGATATGAACACCTACTTCTCCACTCTCCTTTCCTCCTCTCTTCTTTCTTTAGTAAATGACATCTACTTTGACTAAATGGTCACTTTATAGGGTCTCAATTCATTGACTTGATAGCATAATGATACATATTTCCATGAATGAATGGATTTTTTTTTGTTCAGTTTAGAACTACTAGCTCTGGTAGCGTAGTGGTTACGAATCGGG